>NC_090174.1:50689537-51044537 GCF_024679245.1 Pseudorasbora parva
TTTTTTTTTTTTTTAAGTTGCCAGCCACCGCCAGGGTTTTTGATCATTTTCATAAAAAATGAATAGCCTATCGAATATATTGCAATATATCAAAAGAAAGCTGACTCTTTTCTTTTAATAATAATAATAATAATAAAATAAAAATGTATAATTTAATCAACACTTGAATAAGGGTTTAATAAAAAATGCTACATTTTGAACAAAAAGCTGAGAAAATCACGTTTTTGTGAATGACTACATCCAGATCAGATTCAGAGTGATGATCAAACACAGATGTACTAGATCGAGTCCATCAACACCCCTAATGCTTGCAAGAAGAGCACAGTCCTGTAGCTCGTCTTGGGTCCACATTTCATTCAGCTACATTAAAGTTTTAATTTAATAATGTTTAATCTTGATGACCACGTTATTTTAAATATGCATCTGCTTACATAAGATCGCTTGTTTTACTGTGTCTTCCTCACATGGGTTTTGATCAGGAGGCTCTGTACTCATTCAGAAGATGTGTAATAATGCCTCCTAGCCTCTGACAGAGAAAACACGGAAACCGGGGCGGGGAAGCGTTTTCTCCCAAATAATGGAAAAATCCGTGTTTGGCTGGGAAAGAGGTAATGGCAGTGACTTGGTTAATTTATGAAGTCCATACAAGTGCATCTATCCATCATATAACTGCTCCACACGGCTTTGGGGGAGTTAACAAAGACCTTCTGAAGTGAAGTGGCACATTTGTGCAACCCCTGATGTGATGTATAGGAGCATCGCAACCTTTGATGCCTCTCGTGTATAGGGCTGGGCAAGAAACTCAAGCCCATCTTTTCTTATATTGAAATTCTCTGCCATTTCTCTTAAAAATTCTCGTCATAGACTCTAATTTCTGTCCAGTGTTTTGTTTTGCTCTATCCTCTGCACTTCTGCATTCGTCAATACTCATGCTTCAAGGGTTCAAGGGTCAAGCTCTTTCGCCATAAGTTGACTTGTGTAATATGTGTACCATTGACTGCCAGAAGTTAGTTAATGAATGATCATTTTTTTGGAAATCCATAAATACATTCCTGCATAAACTGTTGCACTGAACTGAGCAGTTTATGTAAGAATGCTTTTATATCAATTTACACAGGGATCGTGCTGTAAGCAATTTTATCCTAATAGGCAACTAGCTAACTTCTGTTGTCTAGGGTCATGTTTTCATGTTAGTGTATCGCAGGGCCGGCTCTGGAGTTTTGCCAATCAAACCTTAATGACGTGTCAAAACTTAATGACATGCGTCTTACCCCTACACTACAGTCACGATAGAGAGTTTGGCAAATTCTGTAATTTTATCTGGCCCAATCAATCTTTAAGTAAACGACAGTATTTTTGTGTTTAATGTAAATAATATGGCATCTATCATTACTCCAGTAAAAAAAAAAAAAAAAAAAAACAGAGGCCCCACTTTTTTTTGCTTCCGACGCCCATGCATTTGTACTTTTCATAACTAGCATGCATACGTTATCCACATTTATAATGTACTAGACTTTTGATATTTAAATGACATCCTTGTAGATTATTGTCAGTTGAAGTTATGTTTGCAATACGTAGTAATACGAAGAAATCTAGCAAGTGATAGCTTAGTGACAATATTAATAATATGAATCAAATTAATATTAGTTGATAATATTGATAATACTAAGTAAATTTATTTTGTTTGACAACTTATTGGCTGAGATAAGAAGACTGACCTCTATACTAGGCTTTCTTTTGATCTTCTTCATTTCTTCCTTTCTCTTTTTCCGTCCCTGTGCATCCGCGGGTTTAGACGCCTCATTTTTGATGAACGCGCAAGGGATGAGCACTTGCCTGACCTAACGCCTGAACCGATAATCAATAATCACCATCAATTCAATCTAATAATCAGGTTGATAAGTAAAGGGGTAAGTTAACGTGTGGCTGAGGGGGCGCCCTATGATGATCATGTTTAATAAACATTAGGTTGTATTTCGCTTGTTCTGATTATATGCTTAATGGGAAGTAATGGGCGGCACTAGCCTGACAAGCCATAGACAGGGAAACTCACCATAGACAGGGCTCAATCCGAGGGGCGGGATAAACGGTTGTCTTTCAAACTCCCTCTGCACGCGATAGGATAGCGCTAGATCAACCGGAGCAACGACGGTGAAGGGGAGCTCGCTGACTGATTAAACATTCGCCGTATCCGGTCGGCTAAACTCCGAACACATCTTCCCTTTTTAAGAATGACTTCAGTGCCGCTCTTTGTTCTTTTCTCAGAGGAAAGCTTAACTCCAAGTCTTCCGGAGGCGCGGGCAGAGCTGATTCGAAAGACTGCCACCATTCACCAGTTTCTGTGTTACTAGAAGCACGCAAACGCAACTCGGCCGTTGTCATTATGGCCCCGCCCACTGACTCTATACACGATGTGATTGGGCCGTCCAGATTCTGAGGAATACAGCTCAGATAGGAATTGAGAGTTGCTAGACCACACTTGCGGGCAAATTAAATTTGCTGCCGCTAGGGTGCGTCTAGATTTCTAGGCTAGGGCGGCACTAGAGCGCGCTCGCGCCCCCAACACAATTGTAACCCTAGGCAACCGCCTAGCTCGCCTATGGCAAACGCCGGCCCTGGTGTATCTTCTCACACACACCCCTAAACTCAACAACAAGATTATGGCCAGTGAAAATGCTGAGAGGCTAGTAAATAAGCAAAACCACTAGCCACAGGTGCTAAACTAAACAAGGTTAGCAACTAAACAAGCCAATCAAAGTATTCAGGATTACTAGTAAGTTGCAGATAGTTGAGTTTAATTAAGATTGGAGCTCAAATCTGCTGGAAAGTGGTCCTTGTGGACCAGCATCCTCTTTTAGACCACATATCATTCCTTCAACTGCATACCTCCTCTTTTAACCTCTTTTTTTCAAAATCAATGCTGCCAATCCCAGTGCATAGTATGACTGACGGGTGAAGGTGCGACTACAGGTTTATAGGCTATAGCACACAAGCTATGGTCAGATCCTTTTTACTGTTTACAGAGCCTTGGGCTAAAACACATACTTTTGTGATTTCTCAGGGCTGCAGTATTTTAGTGATGTCTGTCAGACAGGGACATTTTATGCTTGCTATTTGAAAAATGCCTGCATTCAGCATAATAAAAATAGCATTTTGTTTAGCGTTGATAATGTGATTGTGAATTGCCTGCTGTCCTCGGATATTACAGCTAATTTATGGAGGTTGTAATAAAGAAATTCCCATGCATAAACTGCCACACTCATTGTTTTAGTGGACTATTAGTCATCTGTGATCTGTAAATGTTGTTTTGCAGTATAAATTAAAAAATGTCCTCATCTGACACATTGTATCTCTTCATATGCAGATGTTAAGGGATGCTAATATTCTCTGTGACAATTTTGATGCTACAGCAAAAATACTAGCCTTATTAATGCACATTTAAAACACTATTAAAGACAAGAAAAAAGTCAGTAGTAAAATAAGAACAAATAATCAAATAGAAAATAGAAAATTTTACGAGTGATTTATTTTTCCTTTGTTGTTTGATTAACGTAAAAAAACACAGCAGCAGATTTATGAAGCCTTTGACGTATTTAGCTAATATGTTATGCTTTTATTATTATGTTTTTTTTCCCCAAGAAATCTTTAAATGGGCAATTATGTAACTGTTGCATTGGTATTTTATTTATAATACAATGAATATAACATTTCTATGATGTCTTATAGTATTCACAGTAGTACTGTGAGTGTTAGGCTGGAGAGCTTTGCAGAGTTCTACGCGTGTAAGTACAAGTGCAGAAGCGGCAGTGCAGAGTTAAATTCGAGGTCAAAGAGATAAGGATGAGACCGCTCTACATATTAATCTACAGATGACTTATTTATGCTCAAAGTAAAGATGAAAACATGCAGTAGAGAAGCTTTATAAGTACTTTGCAGGAAGTACGTTGCTGTGGATGAAAAGTGATGGCGTCAAGAGGAGAGGAACTCGCTGAATGCAGAGGAGAATGTAAATGGGGGGGGGGGGGGGGCACATGCATCTGGGCACATGCTTCAGATGTTTGCCTGCAGTAAGCTTCTTGTCCTATAAACGTCCTGTAATAATGTAGAGAAGCATTTTTTTGCACAAATCATGTAACCGTTATACTTATTCTCTGCAATAGACACACGCTACAAGATGTGCTTTCTAGCTCTATCATCTCTCCGTGGCTAAAATTGACGTCATAGCTTTTATAAAATCTACTGTATTAAAAGTTTTTATTTATTTATTATTATTCAAGTAACCTAGAAATCTAGACGCACC
The DNA here is from genome assembly GCF_024679245.1 of Pseudorasbora parva. Lineage (NCBI taxonomy): Eukaryota > Metazoa > Chordata > Actinopteri > Cypriniformes > Gobionidae > Pseudorasbora > Pseudorasbora parva. Next base: position 50,693,838 of record NC_090174.1, read on the forward strand.
CTAGCGGCAGCAAATTTAATCTGCCCGCGAGTGTCGTCTAGCAACTCTCAATTCCCTTCTGAGCTGTATTCCCCTAACTCTTCCCGGGCCAATCACATCGTGTATAGAGTCGGTGGGCGGGGCCATAATGATGACGGCCGAGTTGCGTTTGCGTGCTTCTAGTAACCACAGAAACTGGTGAACGGCGGTCTTTCGAATCAGCTTTGACCGCGACTCTGGAAGACTAGGAGTTAAGCTTTTCTCTGAGAAAAGAACAAAGAACGGCACTGAAGTCATTCTTAAAAAGGGAAGATGTGTTCGGAGTTTTGCTGACCGGATACGGCGAATGTTTAATCTATCAACAAGCTCTGTTTCACCTTCGTTGCTCTGGTTGGTGGTAGCGCATCCTATCGCGTGCAGAGGGAGTTTGAAAGACAACCGTTTATCCCGCCCCTCGGATTGAGCCCTGTCTATGGTGAGTTTCCAGACCAAACAACTTGATGTGGGTCTGGCTTGTAAGGCTATTATTCAAGAGCAGTGAGTGATTTTTTCTGTCTTTTATTTTGTTGTTTTATTAACATAATTTTAGAGGTGAACTGTCCTTTTAAGCTCAAGCTGCTGCTGTCAATTGAAGACCTGCTCGCATCTCATATACAGACCAACCCGATCACACATAAATGCGTATAAATAGTACGAGTGTGCAATGTCGTGGAATGTATACGCCAAAACTCATTTTGGCGTGCATATGATACGCTGTTTTTCGCGTGCAAAATGATACGCACTTTATGGTGTATATATGACACGCTCTCTGGGGTAGGTTTAGGGTAGTGGGGTGGGGGGTTCCTATGTATAATACACCATAAAGTGTGTATCATATGCACGCGAAAAACAGCATATCATATGCACGCCAAAATGAGTTTTGGCAAATGCATTCCACGACATTGCACACTCGTACTATTTATACGCATTTTTCGTGAGATCCGGCTGATACAGACACACTATTTTACTTTCACTTTAGACATAACCGACTGTGTTCATATATGATAACTTTGTGTTTATTTGACAATATTAGCGCAGTAAGACTACTTAGACCGTTTAACCGACAAGGCTTTAAAACGGCTAAACACTCCCTAACTTTATTGCTTATGATTGGATATTTGCTCATATCAGTGCGTAGACTCACAGGCACACTCAAACAGAGCTGAAATAAACTGAGAGAAATACTTCAAATGGAGAAAAGTTGAAATTAATTAATTAATGCAAAACCAACACAAAAAAACTAAAACACAATTCACAAGCGCGTATTGAACCGCGAATGCCATATCAGGCATACACTATTTTAAAAAAGGCAAATTTTGAACTTTTGCAGTACAATCGACTTGGATGTTTAAGTTATTTCAACTTAAATTACGTTAAACTGACTTTAAAAAATGAGTTACATCTTGTTTAACTAATAAAAAAAGTGTAACATTTCTTAACTTATTTTGATGAGTGAAAACAATGTAAAAACATGTATTGTCATAACTTATTGAACATTTTTTACAGTGTAGTGAATATCTCTGATTATCTCTTCATCAAGGCTCCTGTTAGTGTGATATATTAGGCAGCAAGCGAAAATTTTGTCCTCAAAGTTGAGGACAAAGATTTCAAACAGACAAGCTACGTTAGCTCAAATTGATGCTGCTTCTTATAGAAAGGTGTGTGTCAGAATACACAATGCATCGCAGTTTGTTGCTGAATGCACCAAGAATGGGCATGTAAGCATCAGAATTGGACCATGGAGCAATGGAAGAAGCTGCCCTGGTCTGATTAATCAAGTTTTCCTTTACATCACGTGGATGGTGGGTGCATGTGCGTTGATTACCTGGGGAACACATGGCACCAGGATGCACTATGGGAAGGAGGCACGTTGGTGAAGGCAGTGTGATGCTTCAGGCGATGTTCAGCTGGGAGACCGTGGGTCCTGCCATCATCCTTTCATGGAAATGCTATTCCCTGGTGGGCTGTGGCCTCTTTCAACAGGATAATGTGCCCTGCCACAAAATAAAATGAATCAGGAATGGTTTGAGGAACAGAACAAGTTTGAGCTGTTGACTTGACCTCTAAATTCCCCAGATCTCAATCCAATCAATCCACCTGTGGGAATTGATAAAATAAACAAGTCCGATCAATGGATAACCCACCTCACAACTTACAGGACTTAAAGGATCTGTTGCTAGCATATTGGTGCCAGATACCACAGCACACCTTTATGGTGTTTTTCCTGTGCTTTGTTAACATGTGGTACTAGGTATTTCTGTTGTTGGACTAACAGATTATTTAGAATGAATTGTGGTGTGTTTGATGTTTATTATTAGCTAATACTACTTCATTTTCTGGTTCAACATAGGTTTTATGCAATATTAATGCACATATATGCTTTTATTGTCTTGTAATTTGATAATTATTTTGCTCAGTATACCTTTTTGTGAGCAAACAACCTTGGTATTCTTTAATAATGTGATTGCCCAGAGAATTTTAATCTGCTAAATGCCAAACCTAGACTCTGTAATCATATTTTAATGAAATATAACCTATTCCTGAGCTCCATAATCCTCAGCCATATTAAAAGAGCTGAGAGTAAAGTCCACATGGGCTGGAGCCTCATGCTGTTTTTCCAGGATTCAGGATGGATAGAGAGAGGGATTTCACAGTGAGATGTTGATCAAGAACTTATGGTTGCCATAGTAACTTGTCAGCATTTACAGTGTGAAATAAAGGCTATGTTGGCATGCCTCATTTTTCCCCACAAGATACGGGTAAATGTGGGAATGATTTTAGGGGCTTGTCAGCATTTGTCAGCTAGAATGCAGAAAGTGTTAGCAACACAGTCAATATGCACATATTTATTGGTGGCAAAACAACTAATCATGAATTTTGAGACTTAAGGTTGTATTATTGTGTTTTAGTGCCTATGTATTTGTATAATAACTCCTAAATGTACTAAAATGCTTTATATTTCTAATATAACTTGCATATCATGAATTTCTTATGGTCACGACTGGAGATGTGATGACGATGACGTATTGACTGAAATTCAGTGGGGTTTAGTCTTGCTCAGTGTGGAGAATAATGCAGTCTCTCCCTGTGACATTTTACATTTTCTCGAGACAAGACACCACAGGTGAATAGAGTAAAATTATTAATCACCAGACATTTTGACAATTGTTTTGTTTTACTGGTTTTCTGAAATGTTATGTTTTAATATTCAAATGAGGCATTATCTAATTAAATACTCAACACATGTTCATACAAATTCTTGTTTCATTCTGGTGACTTATTAGAGTTAAATGTTTTTACCAAGTTGTTTCCTGAGATGTTTTGTTTAAATATGCAAAAAAGCTGGTCAACGAATATATCTGATATTTGCAATTTTTAAAGTTTTTCTGTTTGTGCTGGTATTTTGACATTGCTCCAGACTTTTATTTTGACGGCACTAAGAATTCTAGAATTACTCACAAGAACACGGCTAAGAGTAAAAAAATATTGGCTCAAAGCTGCGCTTAAAAGTTAGTTATTGAGCATCCCAATCATACTTTAAGTAAAGTGTAGGATTAAATCGTAAGTGTCAGTCTTTAGAGTTGATTCACGACACTGCTGTGCCACAAGCAGGATTTTGGATGATGTCATAGGCATGAACCAATCACTGAATATATGTCCTTATTTAAAGGGTTACTTCAGCGATTAGCATATGGCTTTGTATCAGTAGAAACCCTGGAGTATATTCAAATGATTGTGCATCATCTTTTAAATGTTTGCCCAGACGCTAAAGACTACAGCCAGCAGAGGGAGCCATTATCACATGTTTTTAACTCGTGCATGGGGAATGGGAGATCACACTTACAGCACAGCTGGCAGCTGCAGGCATTAATTTAAACGGAGCTATGGTGAGCAATGTAAGTGTTTTAACTTCTCAAATTATTTTCAATGAAAGTTAAAGGGTTAGTTCAACCACAAATGAAATTGATGTCATTAATGACTCACCCTAATGTCGTTCCACACCCGTAAGACCTCCGTTCATCATCGGAACACAGATTAAGATATTTTATAAAGCTAATAAAAACATCATCAAAGTAGTCAATATGTGACATCAGTTGGTTGATTAGAGTCTCTTGAAGCATTGAAAATACATTTTGGTCCAAAAATATCAAAAACTACGCTTTTATTCAACATTGTCTTCTCCTCCATGTGCCTCCAAAAAGAATCAACCGGTTAATGAATCAGTGAATCGATCAAAGATTCGGGTCGCCAATGTCACGTGATTTCAGCAGTTTGGCGCTTCAGAACTGCTGAAATCACGTGACCCGAATCATTGATCGATTCACTGATTCATTAACCGTTTGATTTTAAGAATATTCTCAGATAAATTCACATTGAATTATGCAATTCCTAAGAGGAGTTATGCAAGAAAGAATTTTCAAGAGAATACAGTAGGCTATATACACATTTGAAATGAAAGATAAACAGATTTTTCACCATGTCTTACAATTTAAAATTACAATTTTTAATCTGGTGTGGTGTTAACTGACCTGCCTAGCCTATATATGGCCTAAAAAATATTTTTTATATAATCAGCCACCATGGATTCCAAAAGAAAAACCAACTGACAGGAGGAAGAAGTGCTACTACTTGCTGAATTAGTTGAACAGCAATTTTTTTTATATCAAGCCCAGCGCTGAAAAAGATGATGCCTGCTCTGTCCAAATGATACCGTTTCATTAACTGGTCCTTGTCAAACATTTTTAAAAACATTCTCCCTCTCTTGAAAGATTTGCACGTCTCTGTCTCCTCAGTGCCATCACAAGCCCCTACTGGCAACTCCTAACCACTTGAGAGACCTCTCGAGTTGTCTTAAATAACTGGCAGAGTAAAAGTGATTCTTAGCTTTAAGAATTTTGATAACTTGCTTTTATACTTAAGTTTGAAATTAGGAGTAAATTTCATGAATTCTCAGCACTTAAGACTAAAATAGCACTTTGAGAAGCTTGATAAACACGGGCCCTGGGCTGCGTTCAGCCCTGACAAAACGTTGCAAAGCTTTTTTTAAACAGAAACTGTGCTGCGTTGAACACCCTGTTCTGAGGATGCAGGAGTTACAACTATGAAGGCCATTAAGAAGGCCATTCCTTGTGTTCTTTTTGAAGAATTTTCAGAACCTGATGAAATCGATGTAAATACGTGTTTAATATAATTATGCTTGATACAATCGAGCATGGTGCAGGTCTACAATTTTGTTTCTGGTGTCCTTTGACTTTGGTCTTGGCCATAGTGGAGTTTGGAGTCTGATGCTGCGTCCCAATTCGCCTACTTATACTATGTCCTAAAAGTATGTACTCTTTTTGTGAAGAAAGAGTATATACTTTTGAGTGTGTAGCAGAAAAGTATGCAAGCTTCGGGACATACTTTTTCGCCATCTTTAACGGACTCTGTCGCTTAAATATTGATAGTTGTTCACTCAAACCCCTTTATCTAAACTTCTCTACTTAACCGTCGCACATCCGTCATGTTTGTAGTTTTTGAAACACTTTTTATCCGTGTTTGTAGTTCTAATCGAATCCTTGTTCAACTCGCAATGGGTTGTGGGCAATATCAGCCGTTAGAGTGCCCATCGATCCATACTTCGAAATAGTAAACCATCCGGGTATCTTTGGAATACTCTTTTCAACATACTACGATTTGGGACATACTAATTCTATTTTCGAATACTATTTAGTATGGGGAGTATGCAAAATGGGACGCAGGGTGACTGTTTGAGGTTGTGGACAGGTGTCTTTTATACTGATAATGAGTTTAAACAGGTGGCATTAATACAGGTAACACGTGGAGGTCAGAGGAGTCTCTTAAAGAAGAATTTACAGCTCTGTGAGAGCTAGAACATTTGCTTTTTTGTAGGTGACCAAATACTTATTTTCCAGCATAATTTGCAAGTAAATTCTTTAAAAAGCAGACAATGTGATTTTCTTGATTCGTTTTTTTTTCTCATTCTGTCTCTGAAGTCAATGATAAAAATGACAGGCCTCTCTCATCTTTTTAAGTGGGAGAACTTGCACAATTGGTGGCTGACTAAATACGTTTTTGCCCCACTGTATTTGACACACCCAAACAAGTGAAAACGCTTCTCAAACCCATTGCACGCTGTTTCCAGGAAACATGACGTTCAACCTGAAACCATAGCAAAACGTTGCGCACCGGTCTGAGCTTTGAACGTGCCCCAGCTGTCACTGGAGACACATTAAAGCATTTTGGATATTTCTTTTAATAGTTCCATAAATAATAAAATACTGTCAACTACAATCGATCATCTGTAGGATGTGAAGTCCGAACCAAATGTTTCTTGCTTCTAAAAATGTCCACTCTATTTGTTGTACCTTGTACAATGACAATAAAGTATCCTACTCTTCCTCTAAATCCTTACAAATATATTAAGATATATCATTATCAGTATGGTCAATTGTGATTTTTCAATCATATAAAATTATTAAATATATACTTTTTTTTTTCTCCAGGTGTAAGCAGTTGACCTACACTGAGGACCTTCCCCAGATCTCTGTGGTCTTCATCTTTGTGAACGAAGCTCTATCTGTCATCTTGCGTTCTGTTCACAGCGTGGTCAACCACACCCCGGCCCACCTGCTCAAAGAAATCATTCTGGTGGATGACAACAGTGACAGTGGTAAGGACGCATCCCTTTGTGATTCCTTGAATGATTTTATTTGTTTATTGCTTTGTTTAGTCTGAAACAAATGCAGCTGTTAAATGCTTACCAGTTCCTCCTGTTGCTCCAGACATAAAAGCTTTTATAAATAAAGTTTACTTAAAATGCAGTGTAAATAAACACAGCACGACATCCCAAGATAAAATATGACTAACCTGTTTCTGTATGGAGCTACAGTCTGGGTTTTGTCTGAGCAAACAAACATTTTTGTTACTTGGTTTAGAGACAGAGCTTAAAGACTAAGAAAAAGAGGAAAAGCAAACAGCAAGAGAAAACCACCTCGAGAGTAAACCTTTAGGTGTGTACTCTTACACAGCTCCAGGTTTATAAATAACCATTTAAAGAAAAAACAGATTGCTCTCTTTTCTTTTTTTTACTGTTTCTAATGTAGATTTTTGCAGTCGTTTCATCTGGTCAAATTAGACCATTATAAAAGTAGCGATGCTACTAACTGAACATGTCTTCATTTTCATTAGTGCGACAGCAACATCTGTTCTCAAAATAGTGTTTTCATTTTTTCTATTTTTTTAACAACAAAATGTTTTCTGTGCCACATTATTTATAGCATACATCCAAAAAGCAACAATTAATAACTGTCTTCTAGAATCCTCTTTATCAATGCTGGTAGTAGTTCATCTGAGTGCAGGTTTTGGTTTGAGACCAAAGAGGATGCAAAGATTGGCACTCACGAGCACCCTTCTGAAACAAAAAATGATAAATGGGATACCCTACTGGCCCGACCAAATGCCATGAGACCACAATCTTTGACACAAGGCCACTCTCTGAAGTATTGTTTGGAATTAATTTTAGCAGATTTGGGCAGTCTGAGGATTAAAATAAAATGGTTTAAATCATTTACTCTGATTTTCAATAGTTCTCAGAGTCCTGAATTTAAGGACACAAATTTAAGGAATTTAAGGTTTCCAGACACTCATGTGCTGTATTTTTTGGGTAAAAATGTTATAGGTTGTTATAATAAAAACATAACGGTTCATTATGTAAGGTCTTTATACACCACTGAAAACATAGTTATGTATATTATATTGCATTTCTGTCAATAGATCCTCATAAATATTACAATGTAGACCTTTAAAATAAATGCTGTTATTTTTCTATTCATCAAAGAAATGTATAATGTTGTCCACAAAAATATTAATGATATTTGATATTACATACTTTGATAATAATAAGAACCATTATTATTAGTTGAGCATTGATATTTCTTGATGATAATTGAACACCAAATCAGCGTTTTAGAATGATTTCTGGAGGATTATGACACTGAAGGCTGGAATAATGACTGGAATAAGTATTATATATATATATATATATATATATATATATATATATATATATATATATATATATATATATATATATATATATATATATATATATATATATATATATATATATATAAATATATATTCTTATTCCAGTCATTATTCCAGCCTTCAGTGTCATAATCCTCCAGAAATCATTCTAAAATGCTGATATATATATATTGAAATCTGCTAAAGGGACATTTAGAAGTACACTATAGCACTTATAGCACTATAGTGTACTTCTAAATGTCCCTTTAGCACATTTCAAACAACACATTTAAAATGGCAGGAACAAAAAGAGATACCCACACAGGTGCAGCATTGTGGAGAACAGATAACTTGCAGTACCGCCATCTTCCCGATATGCTGTTATCTCACACAGTCAGCTTCTCTGAAGTAGGCGTTGACAATTTCTAATTTCATATGCTAATTTCCTGCTGATTTTTCAGCTTCTTCCAGCTGACATTAAACTGTTAACAGGCAAAGGTTGCCTACTTGACCTTTTCTCAGCGCTGTAGCTTGTCGTCTCCGGTTTAGCACTCGCGCCCAAAAACCGATCAGGCACCCTCAACACTCGAATAATGAATTGACCTTAGAGAGCGTGTCTCTGTCTCTCTAAGTCTCTTGTCCATTATGAAGATATTTAATAGAGTGTTGTGCTCGTGTTTCACTATTCACTGAAGCCAATAAGGTTTTTGTCCTCCTTTTCTGTCCCTCCATCATCCCTGTCTGTTTGGATTAATCTCAGCTGAATCCTGTTATGCAGGGTAACATTCATTCTCACCTTGTGAATAATATTAAGGGACATGGCATCTATTTTTTTCTCATCTCATCAGACATGGAGTTGTATTGCGCCCTTGAAATTCAATTCATTTAGACATTGCTTGTAAACAGATAATAATGGGTTTCAATCCAAATGTAGACTCTTTAGATGAAGAGTTTGTTTAATACTTTTTCAAGGACATTCTTTTATTTGAGAATAAAGCTAGTAAATGACATCTGGATTTATCACCATAAGCAAACTACACAATTAAAATCCTAATACATTTGAAATGTAATTGTATATTTAGCCAAATTCTGTAGATAACATTAGTGGTGAACTGTTTATCATCATTTACTTGCCCTCACGTCATTCCAAACCCTTTTTTTATTTGGTGGGACACAAAAGGAGAAGTATTTGAATTAAAAATGTTGGGTGGATTATCCCTTTAAGCTTTACTTTTACACAAGTGCAATGACACACACGTAAACATGTGCATCCATGAGGAAAATGGCTTTCTTTAATTGCATTAATTGCTATTCCAGTGCCATACGCAGCCTTCACTATTTATTGTGTGTGGTTGTATATCAAGCCAGAGTTCTTGATGTATGCAGATGAAAAATGATAACTCCTATGTTGATTAAATAAATCAAAGCAATCACTTTTCCATAGCTCATTTATCTGGATCAGCATGCATTTCAAATATGTTCATAATGCCCAATTTTGATTCTGCTGTGTTGCAGAACTTGTTTTTGCTTTTCTATTCACAGTATGATGGATGGATATTTGTTCTATATTGATTGGGGAATGTTTATCAAATATTTCTGCCTCATGATTCTTAATTTGAGTATCATCCAGAATGCACCAGACTCCCTCCTATAACTTTTCCCAACACCCCCCCCCCCCCCCCCGTGTCTGTGTGTGCTAGCAATTCAACAAAATTGCAGTTTGTGCCTGCTCTAATGTGTCCATGTCATAATAACCAGAGCATAGCTGACACTAAAAAAATAATTATGTATTATATATTCACAATTATTAATTAAAGGGTCATGAAACCCCAAAACATTTTTTTTGAGATATAAACAGATATGTATAGGTTGCACATCATTGAAAAAACTAAAGGTACTCATTATTCTAATTCATAAGTGAAACGTATTTATTTTTGCATTTTTCAGAGCGATTTCTGTCTTCCGGTTTGAAAAGTTTAGTCGGAGCAACGTCACGGAATCTGACGTCAGCGCGGGCTTTTCGGTCCATGTATGGGCTGGTGGGGACATGCTGACGTCGACCGCTCCGAGCGATTCTCGATATGTTCTCATGACATAAAGCTCATTCAGTTCAATCCCTGCGCTGTAGTATATATACAAGATAATTTAGTTAATATACATGAGACAGTCACTTCTGTGAGGCTCGTCTTCCATCATTATTGTATGTTAGGGAAGTTTTGAAAGCAGTGTACGAAAAGTCAAGGAGGAAAGTGAGGCGTTGTGCTGATACGAAGTAACGTGAGCGCCGAGCGAGCTGTAACTGGGCGCCGTCTGTGGAAGCCTTTGCTACCAAAGGCTCGGTAAAGTAAAATTAACCTGAGGAATCGCACGCCGAACCTTGTCAGGAGTGCAAAATAACCGATCTATTGGCTAATGAACAATATTTTTGATGAAATAACAAGAATCAAAAGCCACCTTTTCGTTTTATTTGTGGTCATAGACATGCACTAAACCGCATGTGTTCGGGCTCTTAGTGAAACAGCGTGCTGCATATGTGGACAAATATAGATTTAGCTGCCGAGTGATAGACAGCGCGGATCGTCACGGCAACCGAGCGTTGCTCTGTGCTTCAGATGCGCGGTCAAGACAATGCAACCTCAAACCCCTTTGCTTTTACCGATCTAGAATTATGCTGCCTTCACGTGCCATCGGAAATTGTATCATTCCGACTTCTGAAGTCGTGATTACGAAATCATTGCATTCAAGTTTCAAAATGTGAGGGCGTTCATGTGCCATTTTTACCTCAGGAAACTTGTATTTACGATAATTCCGAGAGCACCTAAAGGCATTACACCTCTATCGCATTGCAAGCATGTTCGTGAGTGGTTCATGTTCTCTTAAGCCCTATTCGGACGGGATTAGTTTAACATGGGGACGTGGGGGTAAAGTCATTTTACCTCAGGACGTCTGTAATATTAATGGCCAATTCGCACGGGATAAGACATCTCAGTAAAACTAGCAGAAGTGGGAGAAGTAACTCGCTTTACGCACAACGGTATCCTCCGTCTCGTCATGTGCGTATGACGCTGCTGTTATCTTGTGAGCAAACACAACATGAGTGCCAGTCTGAACTCCGTCTCAGGTTATATATGTGTGTTTTAATAAACAGTTAGGTCCAGTCTAACGATTCTGATTGAATTGTGTTGGTAATAGACACTTTTCTAGAGCTAAAATAAGTGTTGTGCCTCTGCTTTTGATCTTCTTTTTGCTTTAAATTATATGCGGCAAATACTGGACGTTTGACACAGAGTTGTTCTAACACCTATAACGAATGCTTCAAGCGCCTCCATGCTCGCAAAATGCACTTTTTAAAAAAAACGTTTAAACAGTGGGTCTATTCGAACGGGATTAGTATTACCCAAGGTCATTTTTCCGGACCTTTTTACAGAAGGTAAAAGTCTCGGTAATCTTTACTGACATTGTCCGTAATGATTACCGAGATGGCACATTCGGACGGGACTAAAATCACAGAGAACCTCTGGTAATAATTACTTTACCCCCACGTCCCCATGTTAAACTAATCCAGTCCGAATAGGGCTTAAGTCCTACCACGTCGGCGCGTTGTTCATCTTGCCAAACAGTGTGCATATTTGGACAAATATAGTTTAATTATAACGTTTGCAAAATATTTCTTCATACAGAATAACATTTATTTAAATTTCTCACTGAATGCTGATTTGAAGAGCTGAAAAACTTGCGATCTCTGCTGCACGCCACTTAATGTCTCAGAGCTCTCTCATTCGCTGTACTCACCCCTCATTTAATATCACTGTGGTAAACAATGCCAACGTGAACCAAGAACATGTCTCAGAACCGCTGTAACTGCTGATGTTGGTATCGCTAATCTTAATGTGCCTAATGACACTCCCCTATTTATGCAAACCATTCCCTCTTTCCACACAATACCCATCCCACCTTTTTACAGTCGACCACTCCCCTTTTAACAAGCCTTTTCAAATCGAAGGTGTGAAAAAACACTGCTGCAGCAGGGGGGTTTCATGACCCTTTAAGATTTTTCTCCAAAGCACTTGAGTGAATCTCATGGAAATAAGAATCCCACATGTTCAAATCAAATCAAAATGAATTAAGAAATTAGCCTACATGTAAGAATATATTAATTAATTCACAGCATTCTGCAATGTGAAATTCTTTTTACTATCCAAATTATTTAACCCCCTTGACCTGGAAGACATTTTGCTGCCAAGAACAACATTTTATGAAAACAATTCAACAAAGGCATCAGTACGCTATTAGAAAGTTTATTAATAAACATTTAAGCGATCCTGAGAAAGCTGATGAAAAAAAAAAAAATCTAATTGGCTAAACATTTGTGTGCAAAATTATTCAGCACCAGTCAAGTTTTGTGCAGATTTTTAAATTATTTATAACCTCCAATATACATTGCCTCTACATGTTTAGAAGCTTCTGTCGCCTCTCTACTGCATTCTTGGCCCATTCCTCGCTTGAACAAGCTTCCATATCACTGACAATCTTTGGTTCTTGTTAATTTTGGACCAAAATGTATTTTTGACGCTTCAAGAGATTCTAACTAACTAACTGATGTCACATATGGACTACTTTGATGATGTTTTTATTTCCTTTCTGGACATGGACAGCATAGTGTGCATACAATTACGCTCTCGGACTAAATATAAAATATCTTAAACTGTGTTCCGAAGATGAATGGAGGTCTTATGGGTGTGGGATAAAGTAATAAATAATACATTCGGATGAATACTTTGGGATGGCTGTCCTTCAGGAAACTCCATTGATCATCAAGCTTCAGTCTCTTCACTGAAGGCATCACCATCTTTGCAAAAAATGGCTTAATACTTCATAGAAATCATGATGTCCTTCATACAGTCAAAATTTCCTCTTCCTACAACAGCAAAAAAAAAAAAACATAAAAAGTCTGGGCAGCCTCCATGTTTGACCATGGAGATGATGTTCTTCTGATCATAAGTTCTGCCTTTTTAGCACCAGACATACCACTGATCCATGGGTCCAAAATGTTCCAGTTTGATCACATCACTCCATAAAACATTCTTCCAGAACTCCACAGGTCTGTCCAATTGAATTTTTGCATATTCAAGTCTGCCTTTTATGTTCTTCTTGGTCAAGAGTTGCATTTGGCAAGACATCCCAAACATGAAGGCCATGCTTGTCTAGTGGTCTTATTACTCTGCATTGAAATGTTTTTTCCCCTCCTTTCATCATGTCATCTTGTGAGTCTTTGCCAGTAAATTGAGGGTTTTTCTCAGTTGCTCTGATCAAACATTTTATTCCCCTTAGTGATATTGTGCTTTTTCTTCAACACCCTCAAAGGTTTTCTGGCACAGCAAATTTTAAACTTATGAAAAAGTTTGCCAGCTGTTTCTCTAAACTGTTAGTATTTTGGAAATCTTCTTGTCGCCATAGGCTTTCTAATGTAAAGATACAAATAAAACAACTTGTTCTCTAGCTTTTGTGAGAGCTCATTTGACTTGCTCATATTTGCTACTTAACTTTAGCACATGCATGAGCTAAAGTTATGTATGTGTAACAGAACAAGATAATTTAGTTTTGTTATAGTGTTTCTAAAGGCTTAATTGTGTTTTAACGCAATTTTGTACCATGCAAACAAGTGACTTAAAAACAGCAGTGTTGAGTAGGGGCTGTATAATAATGTTGAATACTATATTAGTTAAATATCAAAGTTATGCATCATGCATCAAATATCGGTATGCATCATGGTCATATTATTGTAGTACTAAATTGTATTTACACTGTCAAAAGTTTTTGATCAGATTTTTTAAAATGTTTTTAGAAGAAGTCTCTTATGTGCACCAAGGCTGCATTTATTTAATTAAAATATAAAGGTGTCATGAACTGGCTTTTAAAAATGTTATACTGTTTTCTGGGGTCAACTAATGACACTTTTTTTACATTCAGAAACATCATAAGTAATAAGTAAAAGGCTATTTTCTACACTGGTTTTGAGGCTCTCTCCTGAACGCTGGGTTTGATGGGCGTGCCGCACTGGAGACTTGGGAGTAAATGCCCACGGCTAGGATTGGATAAGAGTTGCATATTTAATGAGCTTCAACTCCCCTGTCAGTTCAGTTCACATGAGGGAGGGATTGTTTTGAAAGCGGCAACAGGGATGATTCTCTCGCAGGGCTTGTGAACGTCTTTATCAAACAATCACAATGATTTATTTCTCATCCACCCGCGATTGATTGGAATATTATTTCTGTATTACATGGCCCACACAATCTGTGGATATAAGCGTGAACACACACACACACACACACACACACACACACACACACACACACACACACACACACACACACATGTGTGTGCGCGCCCAGAAGAAAATATTATTTCTGCTGACGGGCATACATTTTGGTAGCCCGTCTGAAAAACACACAGCCCCGGGACTACTATTAGCCTACATTAAAAAAAGACGTTTTACTCACATAAGTTTGTTGCACAATTCCTATCAGATCCAATATAGAAGGTACAACATTGAGTCTGCAAATCCAACACCTGAGACTAGTTTACAAACAATTGCATTTATAAATGCTGCATTTATTTGATTAAAAAAAAAAAAAAAACTTTTCTATTTCAACATTTAATTACATATCTGGGATGCAAAGGTGAATTTTCCGCATCATTACTCTTCAGTGTCGCATGATCCTTCAGAAAGTTACAGTGGGGCAAAAAAGTATTTAGTCAGCCACCAACTGTGCAAGTTCTTCCACCTAAAAAGATGAGGGAGGCCTGTCATTTTCATTATATCACATTTAAAATCACATTTGTCTGATTTTTAAAGAATTTGCTGGCAAATTATGGTGGAAAATAAGTATTTGGTCACCTACCCTGCTTAAGCCAGTACATGTCTGGGCCCATCTGAAGTTTGATAGAGAGCATTTAAATGATCCAGAAGAGGATTAAGAGAATGTCAGATGAAAGCAAAATATAACATTTTGGTAAAAGCTCAACTGCAGGAGAAAGAATGCTGAGTTTCACCATACCTACTGTGAAGCATGGGGGTGAAAACATCATGCTTTGGGGCTGTTTTTCTGCAAATTGACCAGGACAACTGATCCGTGTAATGGAAAGAATGAATGGGGCCTTGTATCGTGAGACTTTGAGTAAAAACCTATTTTCATCAGCAAGGGCATTGAAGATTAAATGTGGATGGGTCTTTCAGCATAACAATGATCCCAAACACACATCCCGGACAATGAAGGAGTGGCTTCGTAAGATGCATTTCAAGGTCTTGGAGTGGCCTAGCCAGTCTCCAGATCTCAACCCCATTGAAACTCTTTGAAGGTAGTGGAAAATCTGTGTTGCCCCAAAACACCAGTTCTCTAAAGGAGATCTGCATAGAAGAATGGGCCAAACTACCAGGAACAGTGTGTAAAATCCTTGTGGAGACTTACAGAAAACGTTTGACCTCTGTCATTTGCCAACAAAGGGATAACATGGGTCTCAAACTCCCGAGCCACTTGCGGCCCGCAGGATGATATTTTGTGGCCCCCTACTTGACATCAAAGTATAGTGTTAGTGTGGCCCGCGCGTTGCTCTGAAAACCATTTTTGGGGAGTCGTTGCATGTGCCGCGCTTTATGCCTTACTTCGTGTGTGTGTGTGTGTGTGTGAGAGAGAGTTAGCTCGGCCCTCCCTCATGCAGTATAATTGGTTGACACCGCATGATTGACATGAACAGAGGCTGATCAGACAGTCATGAATGTGGTTTAATGGTGCTCAAATGGCCAATCAAAACAAAGTAGGCGGGATTTACAGTCTCTTTTGGTCGGCGCAGCGCACACATGCTCGCGCAGTCTTCACACACACAGACGAGCACGTCAATCTATCAAGTAGGCCTAATTCCGTTGCGGAGAGAGACTATTCTTTCCAGTGAAATCACAAAACTAAATTGCACACACACAAATGCACACAAAATGCAACGTGTCCATGCTCTTAATATACAATCATTGATGAACATTGTAATGGAGCAGATTAGATCTTGATTTGAGACGATTTACTAAAATGCAGGCATGCAGTCCAGCCTGACCCAGAGTCTACCTCCAGAGGCCCCCCGGTAATTTGAGTTTAAGACCCCATATAACAAAGTTATCCACCATAATTTGCAAATAAATTCTTTAAAAATCCGACAGTTTTTTTTAAGGTTTACCTATGATGAAAATTACAGGCCTTTCTCATCTTTTTAAGTGGGAGAACTTGCACAATTAGTGGTTGACTAATTATTTTGTTGCGCCACTGTATTGTCTCCATAAAATAAATGACTGGTTCTGAATTGCCTGAAACAAATTTGTTTAATGCCAACCTATGATCTTCATTGGCTGCCTACAAAAAATATCTCCTTTGACCCGCTATCAAACACTATCGTTGTAGCTGAGGCCTGGAACTGTTGGATATGTCGATTTTTCTGCGCTGTGAAAGAAAATCCACTTTGCATGGATAAGGATTCAAACTGATACGTTAAAACCGATGCCATCATTACTGTTCGTATCACTGTGTATACAAGTGCTGATGAAGCTCCAGAGCTGAAATTCAGATCCGTAATGAGTTTTAGTTTCCAAATCGCAGCGTGAGCGGTAGATCAATCACAACAGATTGGGCCATCTGAACAATCAGAGTAGGCTCTCGGAAAGGAGGGCTTTAGAGAGACTGAATCCTTGATCGAATCATTTCAGACACTGTGAGAAAAGAGGTGATTCTGCAGTGTATATTGTAAGAAAGCATTTTTTGACCTGCAATCAAACCTATTATAGGAGACAAAACAAAATCCTTTAAAATAGTATAATTTTAAAGTAAATAGTCATACTTTTCCCATGGCCCTATGTGTCCTATAATGTGATTTCAAATCATAACCTTAGGTGATTAAGCCCAGTCCTAAAGTCTCCCATTGCACTGAAAGATTGAAATGTTAGTTGTTCTTCTCAGTTGATGAATGAGAGGGGAGTTAGTTGTGTGCATCAGTGCCTTAAAGAGTGCCCTGTTTCTTCTTATTCCTCGCCCCATAGAAACTAGAGCACTCAGCAACCTGCAGGAAAGAGCCCAAACACTCATCTATCTTCCGCAAGTGTGTATATGTGTGCATGCGTCTCTCGGAGTGTGTGCGTGTTCTCCTTGCACTCCATTTGTTTACCTCCCAGAGTTCTTATTGAATGAGGACAGATAGCTAACTCTGAGAGACTAAAGGAGTGGGGAGATTCAAGCAGATTTATTTTCCATGTCATTTATAGTGGCACTAAAACCTTCTCTTTTTTATGCTGTTAAGTTTATCATACAGGATTCTCCACAAGCCTTTTCCTTCAACTTGAATGTTTTTTCAACGTTTATTTTTTTTCAGGTTCATGAGCGAAAGGGTCTATGGGTGTTTCTTCAGATTTTATTCATGTGGACATGTAACTGTGTAACGTATAACAGAAGAATTACATTTTTTGTATGTCTTTTTAAGGGACATTTCCATCACATCTTATATTTTGAGGAAAAAAAACACTCTTGTTAAGATATATTTAATGTATTTACAACAGTTAATATATTATATGTATCTATGGCGTTATATGTATGTATATGTACCAAGAACACTTAGCCTGACAAGCCAGACCCACATCAAGATGTTTGGTCTGGAAACCATTGAAAGGGCTCAATCAGAGGGGCGGGATAAACGGTTGTCTTTCAAACTCCCTCTGCACGCAATTGGATAGAGCTACAACCAACCAGAGCAACGAAGGTGAAGCGGAGCTAGTTGAAAGATTAAACTTTCGCCGGATCCGGTCGGCAAAACTCAGAACACATCTTCCCTTCTTAAGAATGATTTCAGTGCCGTTCTTTGTTCTTTTCTCAGTGAAAAGCTTAACTCCAAGTCTTCCAGAGTCACGGTCAGAGCTGATTCGAAAGACCGCCGTTCGCAAGCTTCTGTGTTTACTAGAAGCATGCAAGTGCAACTCTGCCGTCATCATGTAAAGCCCCGCCCACTGACTCTATACACGACTCTATACTCTATATTAGCCTGACCAGAGTTTGGTTTTTACTAGGGCTGTCCTCGACTAAGGATTTAGACATTCGAATCAGAATTGTCGAATCTCTCTATGGGTGACCGATAGTCGAATCATCTGTGTGTGTGTGTGTGTGAATGGGTTGGGAGGGGCACCACACTTGTCAGCCAAAAGGTAAAACTAATTTTGATTTTCCTTCAAACACTGCACACAGCAACAACTTTTAATAAAGCGATCAAAACTGCCTGCCAACTGACAGACGAACAGACAATGGCTTTCTTATTTAGGATTAAATAGCCTAAAATGTAATGTGGTGGATAAACATTAATAAACCGTTTTCTCATAACATGTTGAAGCTGCATTCGAAATAGGCTACAGAACATCACACAAATATATAAAAGAACATTTTGATAAATAAACCTAAAAAAATACCTGCCTAGAGAGGAAAAGAAAACTTTGAGTGCGTTTACGTGTTCTTAAGCCGATTGTGCCTAAAGGGGATGAAGACGTACACGAAGCTCAGCCCCGCGCCTCAGGATCTCACACCGCCACCTGACGCCCACATTATATACACGCAAGCTCAATTTTGAATTGACTGACAGATGAGCTGCACGAAAGCGCTCTGTGGTGCGGCAGGATTTTAAACAACTTCCTGAGTGACCGCGGACAGGCACTGAATGCTGCCGCCAGTGTGTACACTCATTGAACGTGTTCTAATTTTAAAGGCGCGGTGCAAAACTCGCCGCCCTTAAAGGGGTCGCACACCGGCTCAGCTCAGCTCAGCGGCGCGACACGTCTTTAAAATATTGAGCACCCCCATATTGCCAAAATGGTATGATCCTCCTTTCATAACACCCGCGAAGATTCGACCGTGAGATCGGTGGTATAATCAGGCTACGCATATCGATGCATCGAATCTTCGATTATTAGGGGTCACCCCTAGTTTTTACAGCTCAGAAGGTATTGAGAGTTGCTAGACAACACTCACGGCAGATTAGATTTGCTGCTGCTAGGGTGCGTCTAGATTTCTAGGCTAAAGAACACTAACATTTGAAGAAAAAAAAATATTATCACATTACTTTGATTTTTATGATAATTTTGTAAATTTGATGGCCTGAATCTAGCCTGAATGCCAGTCGAACTCAGCCCCGCCCACAAAATGTGAGATTGGGCAGTTCGGTCTGGACTCGATCCATAGAGGAGTAATTATGCCAGAACAGAAACTGTTCGGACCAATGAAATTGTCTGGGCGGGCTTTAGACGATGACGGACAGATGATCAACTGTAACGTAGTCATCCACGTCATCAAAGAAGCTTGGTTTAATTTGTTCTAATCCTAAACGGAGAACTTATTCATATATGCATTCACCTTCACTATTTCTCTCATAAATAATGATTGTGTTGGTAAATACTCTGTGTGTATACTTAGTCTTTTTTTTAACAACACCGGCAAAGATCACTTATTCCAGCCTTCGTGCAGACAGGTTTGCCAAGTTTTTACCACAAAACCCACCAACTACTAGCCCAAAACAATAGCTTCTCGGTGGGGTTCTCTGGAAAAAAAGGCCTTTTGGGGGTAAAATGTTTTATTTTGGCAAGGTTGCCTGCTAAAACTCGCATTCCTGGGTCTATATATCACATAATTGAGGTTGCTTCACTTCAACCCATAAATGGAACATGGAAATCAACCCGCGGGAAAACGGCAGACTTGGTAACACAGTGCAGTTGAATTCTGTTAACATTTCACAACTAATGTTATGCGTTGCTCCGTTGCTCTGATTGGATGTAGGTCTATCCAATTGAGGTCTTTCCTGGTTTGGCTGAAAAATGCCCCATTATTAGGCCTTCAGCCCAATAGAGCAGTATCAGACTCATATTCTGAGTAGAACTGAGTATGACGACAGCAGGCTAGCCTGAATCAATAACCATTACAAATTATGCATGAAAATAACAAACATAAAAGAAATGCAATGTGGCAGGGACTTTACAAAACAATGCAACCTTCATATAATAAAAAGACAAATGTCAAGATCCCCTATTATTCATGTAGGAAGTTTTCCTTGTTTCACATTATCTGTTTTTCTCTCGTAGTGGAGCTGAAGTTCAATCTGGATCATTACGTGAATAAGCGATATCCTGGCCTGGTGAAGATCGTGAGGAACAGTAAGCGAGAGGGACTCATACGGGCCAGGATTCACGGCTGGAACGCAGCCACTGCTCCTGTTGTGGGCTTCTTTGACGCCCACGTGGAGTTCAATACTGGCTGGTAAGTGGGATTCAGTCTTTTATTATTTATTTTATAGGCATTGTCTCACCACTCAGTGTATCACTGGCATGCTTCTCAAGACAAAGGCTTGATTTATCAGAGAATATTCATCATGACATCAATGGGTCTTTATGCCGAAGAAGGCTGCCTGATGGATTTTTATCTAAAGCGTCTGTCAAAAATCCACTGATAGATTAATGATCTCAGAAATGGATGAATAAGATGTGCCCTAAATTAAATAAAATGTTCCTTTCTGATGATAATGGGCTTCTCTGTTACAAAAAAGACCTTCAGGAATTTTCAAGTCGCATGCCGTTTACTACTGGTTTGGTTGGGGACCGGCATCCAAACTACAATATACACATGTGACCAGTGTATAAGTCAATCCAGTAGAGCTGCAAGATTAATCATTAAAAGATCACGATTCAAACAACCAGAGAATCTTATTCATAAATGACATTGATTCAGCTGTGTCTAATAAACCTTTGTCAAAATCACCCTGGAACATTCAAATCTGTGTTGGCGCTGAGAGAGCAGTCGTCATGTATGAATCAACTTCATCTTTTTGACAACACGGTATCATTATTTCTGTCTTACAATAATTCAAATGATCACAGAAATACTGGGATAGACGTTTAAAGTTTGGATATAAACACTGATGTCTATAGTAATGAACGAAATTTTGAAAGTAACTTGCCGCTTCAAATAATGCTTGCATCTATTATCTTGCTATGACAATAGGTAGCGACAAGTGACCGTTAAAAAAAGTATTTGTCATTGAATCTGTAGCTGTGTTTCCATTCCCCCTTCAAATTTCGCAAATTGAAAATGCAGACATTTTTTTACTCTCGCATGTAGGCATTTCGAAAAAGGAATATTTAGCAAAACTGCAATGGAAATCGGATTTACAAGTCACCTGGAGTACATTAAAGTCACAAGCATTCTTTAAAGATTTTCTAAATATGTCTGGACAGAAGATGAGACGGAGTTCTTTATTAAACCAATAAAAGACAACGACAAAAATTACGGGAATACTGGATTCTAAACAACAAAGAAATGCCACAATTTATCAAGACCTTGAAGCTGAAATGAGTGAGAAACCCCCAGAAACATCTCATATGTGAGGGCTCCCAAGTATAAGGGTTTTATCTTGCCATTAATGCTTGTATAACATCCCTACGTCTCCTTTCGATTAAAATAATGGCTAATGTGATGGCTGAGATGTACGTAAACCTACCAACATCCATTGCCATTATATTTGTATTGACTTATCACGAAAGGACAAAAAATCATTTTAGCTGCATTGATTAATGGAAACGGCGTCATTTGGCAATCATTTTTAAACAACATTGAGAAAATACCGCATTTTTTTTGCGCAAATCTGTAATGGAAACCAGACTAGTGATTAGTAAATAAAATTATGATTCTTCCAGTAATGAAACAAGTGAATAACTTATGAGTGAGCCGTTGAATCATTCATTCAAACCAATAGTTTAAAAAATATACTTTTAATAAATTAAACAATTTTAAATAGACTGCAGCAATTGATAATTCATCAGAACCTCATTATTTTATTTACTTTTCTGTTTCTGTAAAATCGAGAATCTATTTGAAAAATCTCAATTCATCCAGAATCATGCATTTCTACAATCTAGCTTGAAGTCCCATTGTTTGTTGCCTCCAAAAACACGAAACGGCTCCAATGTGCTGAGACATGCACTACCAGCCCGCACTCACAATCCTTAAATGAACTTAAGCATCCTTCATCTGTCACCTCTTTCAACTCGACAGCAGTGAGTTCTCATTAAGGCCTCCCATTAGAGTAGTATGACCGACCTCCATTGGGAAATTATGGATTAACCATTAATGAGATTTTCCTCTTTGTTCCACAACATAAACATTTAATGGAGAGATCTTCTCTGAATGGGGCCACTGTCTCAGGCATATGATGCTGAATCTGCGGTCAGAAAGACAGGGGATGCATACGTTGTTTTGGAGCCAAACCGAAATTCGTTTCATTATCGCTTCCCTCATGCAAAACTTGGATTGCACTTTCATTTAAATGGGTTTTCCTTCTGTGTGAGCTCCAAATTTCAGGGTGTGAAATGAGACAGTCGGAAATTAAATGCCTTTTAGTTTTCCACCTTTTAAAAGGGGTCATATAATTTATTATTTTCTTCCTTAAGCATTCCCCTAACAATATTTTTTGATGTAATTTTTCCACCCCCTGTCTTATGTAATTTTGTTTTTCATACTGATTTTCCAACCCCTTTCTGACTCAACAGAAATAAACAGAAAATGTATAGCTGCTGCACATTTAAAAAACACACTCTTCACATGTAAAATGAGCAGAAGTTTTGAATATTAGCATGTATTTTCATAGTACATCAAGGTCATGTATGTAAAAAGATCAAGAAAAATGTGACTCATAATGATACATACTGTTAGCTTTCACAGGGTGATTTTATCCCGGCTCAAAAATAAAATGAACTCCCGTTATCACCGACCCATCCTTTCGGTCACCAGAACCGCCTGATCCGGGACTTTAAATGCACATTATTGTTAGTCATTTTTACCATCTGATCTTTTCATAGATATGTTGTTTATTTTGTTTGAAATGTGTTCCATATTATTTCTATTTATAGAAACATCACGGGATAAACTTTGAAGTAACTTGATGTAAAGCACAGCTTCAAAGGAAGGTTGATTTCATATTGGTATATATCATGCGATGCATGAGGGCTGACAATTAGCACTTTGATGTGTAAGTTTCAAAGTAACCGGAGGCAACTAACAGAAATCCAAAGAGGCCAATTAGTCAATATATGAACTGCAAGAGCTTCGGCTACAGAAAATGTGAAGTATTTCATATGATAAGCATAACAGATTTTAAAATTTTAGAGGCAAATTCACTCAAATTTCATAATTTACTGACACTCAATGTGAAAATTACATAATGTTTAGTAGTTTTTAATATTTGGTTACACTTTATTTTGATAGTCCACTTTAAACATTCTACTAACTATAAGTAACATTGCAACATGCCAGCTAACTCTCATTAGAGTATTAGTAGACTGTCAGTAGACTGGTAGGTTATGGTTAGGTGTTAGGCTTCGGGTTAGTAGAATAAGTTGAATTGTAGTTGCCAATATACTTAGAGTCAGTCAGTCTGTTGGGGAACCAACAAAATAAAGTTTTAGTAAATATTAATCAGACAGTCTACTGATACTAGTTAGTTGACATGTAGTTGCAAAGTTACTTATAGTTAGTAGAATGTCTAAAGTGTTACCTAATATTTTGCTATGCTAATTTAGAGTTTATGTTGGGTTTTTGGCTGGTTACTATCATGGTGATGAGAGGAGCATGAGTTCAGGTTATGCTAATGCTATCAACGCATTGTTACACCAATTAACAAGTATAGCAATTAGCAAGCATTTACTGAATTAGTTTATGTTAGCCAAGTTTCTACTAATACAAATATTTAAGTTGAGATTACATAATAATTTTAAGTTAAATCTTTGAATTAGCTTACTTAACTAATTCAAGTTAAGAGCAATTAAAATGTATTAGAACAAAATAGAAATATGGTAGTCCTGCTGGCTTAAAGGCACAATAATAAATTTTTTCAGCTATATGTCGCTTATTCACAACAAAGGCGTAGCTTGATCAATGGGAGCTGTTTTCTTCACTTCTACAGACGATGGAAAAGAATCTGACGGGACTGGAGCAGAAATATATGTTAATTTAAAACATATTTGATATATCATGGATGAGTCAATGTTTTAAAGATTGATTAATGTTAAGCTTTGGAGCGGACGAGGCCACTGGAGCGATTGCTAATAAGAGACGAGAACGGCACGGCTCAAGAGCAGTGGAGCTTTTATGCCGCACACGACAGCTTCCACTTCTTCAGGTCATGCGTATGTGGGGTAACACAGCGCTGATTTATCATATTTGATATAGTTGAGCATGTCATGCTATATTTTAATGTAATATATTGTGCCTTTAACTTTCAATTTCTTAACTTTCAATTTTTTTTAAACGTATTCGGGTTTAAGGACAAAACCAGTGAAACATTCAAAATATTTTATTTCGTGTTTTACAGAAGTAATAAAGTCATACAGGTTTGGAGATGCATGTAAATTATGACAGGAGCTCATATAGTGATGATCATATAGTGCTGTGCCTTGAGCACTTAAATGCTATGCAGATTGTTTTGAGCTTAGATTTTAAAGAAACAGGCTCTGAAACAACCCAGACAGAGTGTGCAAAATAAACAGTTATCAGTGAGTGCAGTTCAAGTCCTCACTTAAAGGTTTTTTTTTTCCTTTCCCAAAAGAAGTAGATGGATGTTTCACAGTACAGTTGCTAAGTGCCTCAGAAGTAGACCCTCAAAAATGACCACAGAACGGAATCCTCTGTGACCTGAGCTGGGGGAAAAGCTATACGTCATGAGCTTCACAAAGCTCAGATTTATGGCTGAGATGTTGTTCCGAATCCTCTTGTTTCCAAGGCCAACACACAGAGACATAACCTGGTGTATGGAGCATAAAACCTAGACCCCTGGGCAACGAAAAGGGTATTATGGTCTGACAAGTTATCTTTCAACCTCGCATCTAGCTCCTGACAGGTTCAGCAAATAATTTCAACCCGAAATCACTGTTGCCAACTTTTATTCACAGATCATGCATAAGTAATGTTATGGATTGTCATTTTGAGTCATGTTGAGCATTGCTCTTTAAGGTATTTTGGTGCATGGTACATGTTTCAAAGTGTATGTGTTCACCTATAATTCTACATTATATTTAGGGCTGTCAGCTTTAATGCGTTCAATTTAAAGTCCTTAACGTGTTTAAATAATTTAACGCAATTAACACAAATAAATTACAGAAGAACATGAAGCTGCATTATTAACGTAATGTTCGTCACGCAGTTAGAGATGATGTTAGAACTAGAAGTCTGGAGTTTATCACAATCACAATGAGCATCTACAGCACCTGTAACCCTTGGAGGAATTATCCAATTCTCTAATTCTTTTACTCGATTCTGCTCCTGTTTGTGATCAGGCCCTTTAAAGCCGTTAAACTCTGGGAAAGTTGTCAGTGATCCAGTAATCGAAATCATTCAAACAGTCCAAAACAGCGCTAATACAAAGAAGGCCAGGCGGATCACATCTGCTATCAGAGAGAATAGAGACTCGCATTGTGTTTTTAGTGAGTTATTCATTCCAGTGTGTGCTTTGCTTTAAAACACAAGCTCTGTCGTATTCTGCGATTGTTTCTGAAGAGCGCAGTGTTGATGGCGTACAGGAGTCGTACAGTAAGCGTGTGAGTGTCTAATGTACAAACAACAAACATTGTGCTCCTGTTCAGTATCGCTTCTTAACATCTAAAATTAATACAATCTCTATACACTTAGTAACACTATACACTGAATTCTGTAAAAAAATGTATGTAATGTTTTTTTCATTGGTGCTTAGGTGTGTGTAAATGTATTATGTAAAATAATTATATGGACTCCTTATATTTGGTTATTTGGTGTCATTTGGAGTCTCCAATGATCCTTGAAAGCTTGCCGAAAATACAGTTTTGTTAAAATCAACATTTAATCTGATTGTTTACTTTGGATATAGCAAAGTATGACTAAATGAATGTGTTAAATTAGATAAATGTCGTATTATTTTCACGATAAGTGCGCGATTAATCACACAACAAAAGTATGATTAATCACGATAAAAAAATGACTCTATTGACAGCCCTAATTATATTACATGAACAAGTTTAGATTTTTTCAGATTTTGGCATGGGGAATTTTGCATTCACTCTACTTCTCATACAATTGCATATGTGTAATTTAGCTTGTCGTCTGTAGAAATCTAGATTGTGAATTATGTAATTTTCTAAAGGTGTTTCAGTCTTCAGTGTGAGTGACACCTGTGGACGGCACATAACAAAGTATACTACAGCCTGTAATTCCACCCTAATTTGAACTTGTCGGCCTGTCAGATTCAAGACGGTGTGTGTGTGTGTGTGTGTGTGTGTGTGTGTGTGTGAGTGGTATGAGGATACAGTATACAGTCAGTCCAGTGGGTCATAAATTGCACCTACTATGTCTTACACAAAACCTTTTCTCAGGACAGAACATAGTGTTCTAAACTCATTCATTATTCATTCACATGACTTATTGAAGCAAAGTTGAATTGAAATGACAGGAATAAGCTTTTTACAAACATTTCAAATACTATATTAAGCTTGCCACCTTTGCATCATTCACAATTGGTGTGCATTTCAATGTGCATTTTACTGAACATATATGCCTAAATTAAAGCATCTGGCTCCTGACAGAATTCCATTATTTATAAAACACACTTAACCTTTGCAGTGGTCCAGCATAGTGTTTGGTAGACTGGGTGGTAGAATTAGCTGTGATTGTATGAAAACAGGAGAAGGCCTCTGTTGAACATTATTGATTATTCATGACTTGGGTCTTTTATCATCTGCTGTTGAATTCTGAAATGCTAAACGTGTGTGTGTGTGTGTGTGTGTGTGTGTGTGTGTGTGTGCGTCATTAGACGGTTGACTGATAATTGATATTGTTGAGCCAACATCTGTCGGCCTTTCTTCTAAAAAAAAAAAAGTATGTCCAGCCTCGCACCGCTGTAACCTTTTGCCCTAGTGTCCTATTCATACAGTTCCCATTGTTCACTGTTGTTTTTTGGCACTGGTTTGATTCTCCAATCGCCTGCACTTTTTTTCTATCTTTCAATTTCTTCCTGCATCTATGCCTCAGGTTTCTGGGAGCTATATAACAAATTTCAGATTTTCTAATGTATCACTGTGTTTCTCCCTTTAAATCAAACAAAGTTAAGACTCTGAAAATTGAATAGCAAAAAAATAAATAAATCTGTAGGTATTTTTTCCCACAACAATATAAACATGCATAGTTGTTTATCAGCTCCTTCTGTGGGTGTAATTGATATTTTTTTTAATGCTGAAACAAGTTTAAATTCCAAAATACATCCTCTTGTCCCAGTTTAATGTGCTGAACTTATAAGAATGGCTTACTTAGTTGACATCTTGCAGTCTGTAAACTTGGGGTTTTGATTGTTTTTAGCAATCTAACGTTCTTGTTTGACTTCTTGTTAGTGGGATTACGTGAACAACAACCAACCTGATCTCACAGAATTTCGTGAAATGAACACGGACTCAAAAAACTGTTGTAGTTTTACGGAATCACCGAAAGTTACGTGATGGGTCCACGGAAGTGATGCCTATGTTATGTCAATGACAGGATTCTCTGTTCCAACACCTTATATTCATCAGTTTGATTCACTCAGCATAATTTTATTTACTTTTATTTTATTTTCATTCAGACATGTTTTGAACACTTAACTCAATCCCTTCCCTAAACCCACCCATTTGGGTATTATAAAAAACAGGATATAACAGGCAAATACACAGATACTGCAGACACAATTTATTCAGAAACTATAAATATTCCAAGTGTTCCGAACTTCCGAGGCCTAACGATTGATTTCTGTGAAGAAAATCCCCAAAAGCGATCAGTAACGTCGAGTCCATCCGCCGAATATTAATACATTTCAAATATTGCTGCCGGAAGAAACGTCACATCAGCTTTGACAGCATTGGCTGTCGTGTGTTTTGTGACCAATTGCGTCATTACGTCAGCTTTGATTGTAAAATGCCATTGGCTCTCGTGTGTGTCGTGACCGATTGCGTCGTCATGCTGTCGTATCATTTGAATGAGAAATATGAACTAGTGCGTGTGTGGAGCGTGATCATCAATTAAACGACTAAAACATTAAGATCAACTACATGAAGATATCGTATGACTTCAGAAGACTTGGAATGCAACATGAGTTAATACTTCTATACTGTTTTTTGTCAGTTTTTGCTATAAATAACTGTAACTGTAGTCTACATTTATTTGCCTGTTATGTGTTTTATATTGTTTACAGTGGGTAGGTTTAGAGTAGGAGTGGAGTAAGTTGCCACGAAATATAAAAGTAGGCTATAAATATTCATAAAATCATGTCTACTTTTACAAATGCAAATAAATGTGTGGACCACAGATCCTGATTGTCATTGACTAATATAGGCATCACTTCCATGGACCCATCACAGAATTTTCAGTGATTCCTTGAAACTACCACAGATTTTTGTGAATTCTGTGAGAACGGGTTGGAACAATGTAAGCTGTTACCAAACATTAAGTTTGGTGCTGATAGTTTAAAGGGTTAGTTCACCCAAAAAAATGGAATTTATATCATGAATGACTCACCCTAATGTTGTTCCATACCCCTAAGACCTCCGTTCATCTTCGGAACACAGTTTAAGATATTTTATATTTAGTCCGAGAGCGTATGCAAGTGTATGTACACTATACTGTCCATGTCCAGAAAGGGAATAAAAGCATCATCAAAGTAGTCCATATGTGACATCAGTTAGTTAGTTACATTTGCAAAATACATTTTGCTCGAAAAATCACAAACACTACAACTTTATTCAGCATTGTCTTCTCTTCCCTGTTTGTTTTCAGTCCTCGATTAATGATTCAAACAGTTATGAATCAGTGAATCGAGTCATGATTTGGATCGCTTATGTCAAGTGATTTCAACAGTTTGGTACACGATACAAATCATGAATCAATACGCTGATTCATAGCGTATTGATTCATGATTCATTCATAAATCATTCATTTGAATCTTTATTTGAGGATTGAAAACAAACAGGGAAGAGAAGACAATGCTGAATAAAGTTGTAGTCTTTGTTATTTTTGGACCAAAATGTATGTAGAGATTCCAAATAACCAACTGATGTCACCGATGGACTACTTTGATGTTTTTATTCCCTTTCTGGACATGGACCGTATAGTGTGCATACACTTCGAAACGCTGTCGGACTAAATATAAAATATCTTAAACTGTGTTCCAAACATGAACGGAGGTCTTACGGGTCTGGAATTACATTAGGGTGAGTCATTAATGACATCAATTTCATTTTTGGGTGAACTAACCCTTTAACAGAAATTACAGAATTGATCTTTAAAGTATAGGAATAGTTTGCACATAAATGAGAATTATCTATATATCTTTATGTTGTGCCAAACCTTTATGCTGTGTCCTCACAAACATCTTTTCCTTATAGAATTTTGAGTGGGACCAAATAATGGAGAACATGGAATGGGGTGGAATGAGTATTTGGAAGACCTGCATAAAATCTTGAAAATCCTTATTTTCTTTCTATTTCATTTAGTCCCATAATTGGCACATACGCTCACCTAAAGGTTTATTAGGAACACCATACTAATACTGTGTTTGACCCCCTTTCGCCTTCAGAACTGCCTTAATTCTACGTGGCATTGATTCAACAAGGTGCTGAAAGCATTCTTTAGAAATGTTGGCCCATATTGATAGGATAATATCTTGCAGTTGATGGAGATTTGTTGGATGCACTTCAACTGTCCAATTTTGGTGAGCTCATGCAAATTGTAGCCTCTTTTTCCTATTTGTAGTGGAGATGAGTGGTACCCGGTGGGGACTTCTGCTGTTGTAGCCCATCCGCCTCAAGGTTGTGCGTGTTGTGGCTTCACAAATGCTTTGCTGCATACCTCGGTTGTAACGAGTGGTTATTTCAGTCAAAGTTGCTCTTCTATCAGCTTGAATCAGTCGGCCCATTCTCCTCTGACCTCTAGCATCAACAAGGCATTTTTGCCCCCAGGACTGCCTCATACTGGGTGTTTTTCCCTTTTCACACCATTCTTTGTAAACCCTAGAAATGGTTGTGTGTGAAAATCCCAGTAACTGAGCAGATTGTGAAATACTCAGTCTGGTCTGTCCGGCACCAACAACCATGCCACGCTCAAAATTGCTGAAATCACCTTTCTTTAACTAGCTATAAAAAAATTATAGTCTAAGGAATTTCCCCATTATCGCAAAGTAAACACATAGTAGGCTTTCAGTTTAATATTTCAAATTTCTTATGTATGATTCTACTGTCCTATCATGTACAACAGCACCAAAATCTCTGTGCAACCACAAGATTATTGCTGAAATAGATGTAAATTGTGTACAACAGGCTATTTCTATGCCTTCACCTTTGCGTCAGTGGATTTGATAACTGTAGGCATAAATATATTCATAAACAAAGGTGCTGAAACATCCTATTTTTCATATTATGGCAATATGGGATGGCACAGACTGATAACTGAGATGGATTATGTGGGCCAGAATGTGACCTTGTTGAAGTTGCAGGACTTGGCTCCACTTGCACACTGGAGAAAAAAAGTGTGTGTGTGTGTGTGTGTGTGTGTGTGTCCTTGTTTATATTGCATTGTGGGGACAATGTCCCCATAAGGATAGTAAAACCTGAGATCACCTACATTGTAAATCACCACACTTTTCAAAATGCTTATAAATCATCCAGGATGAGTTTTTTTTGAGAAAGTAAAAATGCAGAAGGCTTGCTGTGATGGGTAGGTTTAGGGGCAGGGGCAGTGTAGGGGGATAGAATGTATAGCTTGTATGGTATAAAAAACATTACGTCTATGGATGCCACCCACAAAATTTGTGAACCAGACGTGCGTGTGCGTGCGCGTGTGTGTGCGGGTGCGTGTGTGTTTGTGTGTTTACAAATACCATGAGTAAAGTGCTTTTAAAGTGTATTTTAGCTGATTTGTTTAATGTACAACGGGGTTGGGTTGTAGGATGGTTATATGATGTTTATGGCATTTGCTGCATTGTGAAACTAATATAGTTGTGCTAATGTTAATGCGCTGACAATTTTACTTTACTCTATATTATTCAACTGGTTACATTTACTAGGTACTCTTGGTTTGTCTAATGATTGTGGCAGAATCTCAATTTACATATAGTTTTATAGCATGTTATTGTGTTTAAATGTGTGTGCTAAACGCATGTGTGCACAATTTAAGACCGATGCAACCTATGGTAACCTATGTTGATACCCTTGTTGCCACTGGTCGACACTTATTTTCACCAAGTGAACATGTTAAACCAGCATTTATTGGCAGTGTTGGAAACACATTACAAGTAATGCAAGTTACGTAATCAGATTACTTTTTCAAGTAACTAGTAAAGTAATGCATTACTTTTAAATTTACAACAGAATATCTGAGATACATTGTAAAATAAGTTACTTTGTGTTCCCATTTATTGATTGACAGCTCTCTTTTTTCCATAATGAGAGTAATCATGTGTAAGTGCTGAGGTGTTCATTTCCTGTTTAAATGCTCAATGAATGAATACTGAATGATGAATGATGAATACTCAAAATTAATAAAAAACTGTGAAATCCAAACTCAGAATATTACTCAATCATGTAATAATAAAATATATCACATACTTTATGTATTTAATCTCACTTTATTAACTATACAGACGTACATTTGCACTTTCTTCAGCCTGAGGCTTATTCATTTTATTTTTTGGGCCTTTACATTTGCCAAAAAGATAATGTTTTTTCTTTTTCTTTTTTTGTTATTAAAAAACAAACAAGCAATCCCAGCCCAATTGAGGCAAAAGTAATGTTGCCTTTCCATAAAAAGTAACTAGTGCAATTAGTTACTTTATTTAAGGAGCAACAAAATATTGTACTGCAAAGTAACTTTCCCCAACACTCTTGAAAAGTCTGAGGAGTGACATACTGTAATTTGGTGATTATCAGCATTGGTTGCTGTCTGTCGTTGCAGTGTGACTTAACCTTTACACATTTGACACACATGGCAAACTAAGCTCCTTTAGCATACAGTTTTCAGTGTACTGTAGTTTGGGATGCACTGATCCTAGTCTTGCATGCTATATAGGATGTGAATTAGCATTCCGCCTATGGCTGTAACATTTTGCAAAAAGATTTAGATCAGTTTAAATCTACATCTAATGATTTCATAGCACTGAAATACATTTATGGTGGTTACCATGGTGATGTTGTAGAGGAGAGATTTCTATAAGATACAACCACACAGTTGCTTATTGGTTAGAAAGGCACTCTGAAAAATCAATAAATAAAAATCTGATAATTAGTGTCACATACTTTCAAAATAATGATTAATGGGATTCACATTTAAGCCTGACTTTTATTCACTCTGACCTCAGTATCTCAATGAAAACATTGATCAATACACAGCTTTCACTAGGCTGATCTTTTCAGGGACCCACATGAACATTTCCAGCAAACCTCCAAGGATTCATGGCCTTGTATCTCCCAATGAAAGCCTTTCTGTTTGGCATTCAGTTGCACTATTTAAATGAGTTTCAAGTGCTTAATCAATGGTTTCTTAAATATATCAGGAAATATCAGAATAAAAAGTATTTCAAATGTGTCCTTTAGCAGACAATTTTATTCCAAACTATTTACAATATTATTGCATGAACGATGTCAGGCTAAGTGTCTTGCTCAAGGCCACATGATGATAGTTTATAGATTCCCTTTTGTGTTGGGTTTGATCCCACAACCTATTGATTATCAGATCGAATCTTTAACCAATAGGCTATACCACTTACAGTTTTAAAACTGTGGTTCACTAAATGGTTTAATTAGTTGTATCTGGAGCCAAATATATGGTGCTGTAGGACAATACTATTTATAGGCTTAATTTGTGTTCAATTCATTTGTTCTAACTAAGGTTAGAAATCAAGTGTATAAAATAATAATCTAATGGCAACATGGGAAAAGACTGTGAATTAAAAGTACATTAATGTACACTGTAAATGGAGTAGACCTCCGTTGAAACCATTTTCACAGACATTGGGCTTCATTCATGAAACTTTTGTAAATATATGAGCAAATTCAGAGTGAAAGGCACGTAAAATGGACCTTTACGAAAACTCACCGTGGAATTCACTAATGTGGTTATATCACAGCTTCGGTAGTTAAACGTGTGCATATTAATGAATTCCAACATTGGTAAAAAGCACGCTTATTCATAATTAGCATAATCCCCACCCATGAGCTACACAAATGATGTGTGTAGGAACGTTGTGGAATCTTCTGGACCTCGTTCTCAGGTTTGGCTCCAGTATATTGCATACATACTAAAGAGACCAATTGCTATATGCCTATAGCCTAGAAATCTAGAAGCACCCTAGCGGCAGCAAATCTAATCTGCCTGCGGGTGTCGTCTAGCAACTCTCAATACCTTTCAGAGCTGTAATCGCCAAACTCTTGACGGACCAATCACATCGTGTATAGAGTCGATGGGCGGGGCCATAATGACGACGGCCGACTTGCGTTTGTGTGCTTCTAGTAAACACAGAAACTGTGTTCGGCGGTCTTTCGAATCAGCTTTGACCGCGACTCTGGAAGACTTGGAGTTAAGCTTTTCTCTGAGAAAAGAACAAAGAACAGCACTGAAGTCATTCTTAAAAAGGGAATATGTGTTCGGAGTTTTGCCGACCGGATACGGTGAATGTTTAATCTATCAATGAGCTCTGCTTCACCTTCATTGCTCTGGTTGGTGTAGCGCTATCCTATCGTGTGCAGAGGGAGTTTGAAAGACAACCGTTTATCCCGCCCCTCGGATTGAGCCCTGTCAATGGTGAGTTTCCAGACCAAACATCTTGATGTGGGTCTGGCTTGTCAGTAGGGTTGGGAATCGTGAGAAATTTTCCGGTTCCGGTTCCGGTTCCGATTCTGCCTAACGATTCCGGTTCCGATTCCGGTTCCATTAAAATTATTAAACAAATAGTGGTAAAGAAAAAAGGCACAATACGCAACTTTAAACAATACTTTTTGGGGTTTATTACTTGCTCTCAAATGAATTTACAGGTTGGCAATGTCAAAAAAAAAAGTCCTGTACTATACATATATTACAGGATTAATCGAGCCATATGGAATTTATGGAAATTAAAATAAACATGTTCAAATTTACACCTCTGAAATTGTCTTATTACATTTTCTCTCTGCTTTAGGGATGTTAACCGATGACCGTTTGACCGATGGTTGACCGTCAACGTTAACCGATCAAAGTTGTCAGTTAAAAAAAAAAAGAGATCTCTAAATTAGGCTATTATAGACAGTAGACTAAACGCTACTACAGTTAGCCATCTCATTCCAAAATCTTTTTGTGTGAAGTGAACAAATCCCTCGCGCTCAATTTTTCAAAACTCTCCTGTTTGTACTTAATAAACCAATAAAAACATTTGGTGCGACGTCGCAGCGTTTGCGCGCTCACAAGGTTTGCAAAAAGTAAACAGTTAGAGCCAGAGCTGACGACAGTATGAAGCGTGCATTCCGCATAAGATGGGCTTACATTTGGAAATATATATATATATATATATATATATATATATATATATATATATATATATATACATTTCAGTTTTAACGTGTTGATCGTCTTTCTTTATTATTGTTAGAACTAACTTACCTCGAACTAAAGCGGCGTCTCTTCAGAGCTGTCATTTTCTTAAATGAGCCGCGGCAATGTTTCAAATGAGCTCATAACGCTAGACAAATGCCTTTATTTTCAACACGATCACCTTGTACCCAAACCATTTCGAAACTAATGAGCCATATTGTCCTTGGATTACAAACAAGCTCCTCGGCGCCGCGTTTGCGGGACTCGCGCTGTGGGGGATTTTAAAAAAGTGACGTGAGGGGAAAGGACTGGAGGCGGCAGCGCTAGGACAGTCTGTGAGCGTGTGTGTGTGTGTGCGCGTGTGTGTGTGTGTGTGTGTGAGAGAGAGTGAGAGAGTGAGAGAGAGAGAGAGAGAGAGAGAGAGAGAGAGAGAGAGAGAGAGAGAGAGCGGGAGCGCGGCTCGCGGCTATGCTCCCAGCGCTTCGCACACACATTGCACCAGAACCGTTTTCGGAACCGACACTCAGGAATTTCGCGCGGTTCCGGTATTTTTCAAAAATCAGAATCGGTTCTGCATAAGAACCGGTTCTCGGTTCCCAACCCTACTTGTCAGGCTAATATGCCTAGCAATAAATGTTAAATTACTGTGTCCACCCAAATGCTTGGTGCTCTTCTGAAAATGGCCAGCTGGTGGCGCTTCAATGCGCTTTGCAACCGCGTTGTTTTTCCAGCTGAGATACTTTGGTTGCTATGATACAGAATATCCTTGGCAGTAATGTGTTACTATTGTATACATTTGAAGAATATTACTGAATATAAAAAGGCAGTAACCAGCAATATATTACCTTCTCCACTGTTGTACAGTCATTGTACAAGTAGGATGATTGCTTGGTGTTATATTTGTCCCTCCCCTACTACACTGTGATTGGACGGCTGTGTTTCGTGTTTCATGAATGAGGTCCATTGCTTGTAAAACATTTAAAAATAAATAACAGGTAACACATTAAAATAAACATGACATTTTAAAGCTGAAAAAATAAAATAGTATTTTCTTGTAAAACACTCTAATAATCTTGACAATATGTATTTGATAATGATGTACTGCTCTGAGACTTGGGCTGAAGATCCAAATGTATCTCTATTGAGTGTAATCCATAAAACAGGCATAAGCAAACCAGTGATATACAAGCAAAATTCCAAGGCGCACTCAAATCCAGGGAGACTGGGTGAAGATCAAGACCATGACACAGAAATTAAAAGTAGCACTCAGAAATGTAGTATAACACAAACAAGACTTTGAAAAGAGTAAAAGAACACACAGGGCTATATTGTCAAACATAAAGATAATGACAAACAGGTGGCAGTGATCAGACCAGTCCAGGCAGTGGGTTATGAAAAATATAGTTGATGAAGCAGTAAAGGAGACGGAAGGTGTGCCCTCTGGTGGTTTTCATAGGCACTCCAGCTGGCAGGTGTAACAGTGATATTGGTAAAATGTCATTATGATTTTGCCTTTGCCTTTTAAATCTAAACTAAATCCAGGTGCAGTTTTCTGTTAGCTTGCATGCACCATTGAAGACTTTCTATAGCTGCTTTACATAATTGTTGATTCACCTTTTACCACACTAATCTACTGGAACTTGATGAAGAACTCCAGATGAAACATTTGAAGTGATTATAGCTAATGAAGTATGAGGGATGAGCATTTCTGAAGTCAGTCATTTGGAAACAAACACAGTAGGCTACTTGGAAATTGAAGCTAAAAGCTTGCATTGTGAGGTTCACTGCCAGACCTCCACTATAGAACCAATGATATCCATACATGCAAAAAAAAAAAAAAAGAAAAAAAAAAAAAAAAAAAAAAAGCATATTCATACTCAGCATAGCTAGATAGTTCAGGTTGTATATGATTCCTATACACATTTTCCATCTATTGGAAAACTACCACATAAAGAAATAGGCTGTGTACCATTTTAGCCTGCTTAAGGTCTGTTTGTTTGTTTGGTAGTTTTACTTATATAATAATAATTATGTAATAAGTCTTTTCTGAATATTAAGCAGATAGTCGGAAATGTGGGTGTTTTGCAAATTTTGAATATCAGTTGAAAACTGAAGTCTTGTTTTTATCAGTTAAGAAATATTTTGAGTTTTAATTATACAGAGAAGCTTGTTAATGTTATTTCATCCCATCTTATTTATTATAATGCTCTTTTTTTTATTCTATATCATCATACTTTATCGCGTTTACATTTTGTAAAGAATGCTGCGGTCCGACCATTGACATAAAAAAAGTTATTTAATCATATAACACCTGTTTTTTCTTCTTTACTTTAATTTTAGGGTTGATTTTAGTGGATTTAGGCTCGCAGTCTCTGCTCTAATTCATCCCAAAGGTGTTTGACTTAAGCTCAGGACTCAATGCCAGTTATGGACCTTGCTATGTGCAATTGTGCGCTATCATGTTGGAACAGGAAGGGTCATCCCCAAACTGTTCCCCCAAAGTTGGCATGAAATTGTTCAAAATGTATTGGCATGCTAAAGCATTAAGAGTTTCTTTCACTGGAACTAAGGGACCCAGCTCAAGCCCACCAACACCATAATCTCCTCTCAACCAAACTTTGCACTTGGCAAATTGCAAAATTGCATAGAACATATCTACACTACCTTAGAGTCCAGTGGCGGCATGCTTTACACGACTCCATCCAACACTTTGCATTGTACTTTAAGGTGATTTAAGGTTTGGATGCAGCTGCTCGGCCATGGAAACCCATTCCATAAAACTCTACGCACTGTTCTTGAGCTAATCTGAAGGCCACATGACTTTTGGAGGTCTGTAGCTATTGACTTTGCAGAAAGTTGGGTGACTTCTGCACACTGTGTGCTTCAGCATGCGCTGACCCCGCTCTGTGATTTTGCATATCCTACCACTTCATGACTAAGTTGCTGTTGTCCCCAATTGTTTCCACTTTGTTATAATACCACTAACAGTTGACCATAAAATATTAAATAGTGATTGGAACACCGGAATTCAATGATTTGGAGGGGTGTCCCAATACATTTGGCAATAGTGTATTTAGCTTTTGAGGCCTTATGAAACAGTGAAATGTCTTAGATCTTATTTCAACAAATTGCTGGCTGTTCTAAGAACCAAATATAAAATAGAGAAAGAACATTTGCAGTAAGGGCTCTAAAGTTATGGAATAGTTTGCCTGTGGATATTAGAATTGCTGAATGTGTGTCTGTTTTTAAACGCATTTTTATAGACTTGCTTTTGTGATGTATTTTTGTTTGTTTTGAGGTTTGATATTTTATATTTTTATTACATTTTGTTTGTTCATAAAGTGTGTGTATAGCATATAAATTAATGTATTTTAATGATTGTGTTCTTATATTGTGTAAAGCACTGTTGCAGCTTTAAAATGTATTTATAATATATATAAATCAAAAAATTAAGTATTCACACATAAGTCACACTTAAAAAACTCGAAACATCTACAAAAATCTATGCATATCTGCCTGTCAATTGATCGTTCTATCTATCTATCCTTTCTATCGTCTTATCGTATTTTTATTTTGGTAACTTTGTGTTTGTGAGATCAATATCATATTATTAGCCAGACCAGTCCACTGTTTGGACCAGCTGATAATCAAATGTCTGGATAAGTGAAACTAGTAATCCAGACTTAAAATATATTCAAACTGCAAACATTAGGCAAGGTATTTGCTGATTTTGTATTATAGAGAAATAATGTTTATCCACATTTTAAAGATTTATCAGGAGAGTAAGCTTAGTCTCTTTCCGGGAAATCACCAATTAGCGAGATCTGATTTGAACATACCTTGACGTTAAAGGAATTTA
Organism: Pseudorasbora parva; assembly: GCF_024679245.1. NCBI lineage: Eukaryota > Metazoa > Chordata > Actinopteri > Cypriniformes > Gobionidae > Pseudorasbora > Pseudorasbora parva. Next base: position 50,732,400 of record NC_090174.1, read on the forward strand.
TACATAATAAGTTGTATCGACTTATTGGAAAATTAAATGAATCATTTATCATATTTGGTGAGTGATTAATCCTTGTGTTTATAGTTAATTAATGGATGATACTGCCAGTGGCCAATTGTCTACGTAATGAGTTTACTCTCTAAATTGAGCTTATGTATTTTTAGAACATGGTATTATAAACTGAGCACACAGATACTGTGAAGAATGATGGACTTGCTCTTGGGAACATTTCGTAAATATTTAGAAGGTAAAAAAGTAAAACATTTAACAGGATAAGGCTAACATTGCTTTACCGTGACAGGCTGCAACATGTCTAAAGGCAATAAATCTATCCCAGCTCTAAGCTGCTCAACAGATTCATAATGTGCTTAAAAACAGCATGTAAAAAATTAAATCCTCCATCCTAAAAAAGCTTTGGGGAACATTCTGCCCTAAACTAACCTTTTTAACCAGGCACCATTCCTAACACACTAAGCAGACACAAGCAGTTCATGGGATCTCCGCGGCAAGATTTCATTTTCTGATAGAGGCACATGAGAGAAACGTTCCTAATTCTGGATATGTCACACAGGAGTTTCATCAGTTGTGGAGAATGGAGGGCTAATCTATAAGGACTGTGTTCCTGGCTATCTGTAAAGGGAGGAAGACCGGGAAGATAGGAGGACGTACCTCCATAAGATGACATGCCAAGTCAAGCACAGTGGGTGATAGAGATCCGTTTACTCAGTAAATTGTCCGAGACTGTGCACGGGGTGCAGAGCTTTATTGTTTCGACTAAGAGTGTTAGGGATTTATGATGTACCCCACAGACCTTAGTCAAGGTAGACTCCATATTTAATTTGACATGAAGGAAAATGTGGCTGTGAGACATATGGGTTGCGGATTGTAGTGTTTTAAGGTCTAAGTTTGCATCAAAATGTTCATTTATTTTTTATTTTTTTATTATTATTTAATCACTGAACAGACTGTACATATTTTTTCACCCTTTGTTTGGTGTTTTTAGTGGTATTTACTATTATAGAATTTAATCATATTTTTTTCTGCTTTCAAATTTTAGGCTCTCTCATTTTATGTGATTTTGTTATGTATATTCTAATATTTATATTTTATATTTTCTTTTATTTCAGCTTTCGGTTTTCTGTTACCAAAACCAAATGGTAATAGTTTTAGTTAAAGGGGTACTTCAGTGCTGGAAAGATGAATCTGTATTTAAACTGGGTCATTAATGGAGTAGAAATGTGAAATTATTTTTGAATTTGGATCCTACTAGACTGAGAAAAGACAGAAAATGTATTTTTGTCTCATGGGGATGAAAGACTACAACTCCCAGAATGCTTCGCTGCCCTGTGAGGCCATTCCAAAAGCCACCGCTATTGGATTACCGTGACTGAGTTAGAGAACAGACACTACAATTAAATACTGAACGTGTCTGTTCAATATAACGATCAAGTTGCCGCGTGAGTCTCACAGCACTAACTCAGATTAGGAGTCAGATTACATTTAATGTCATAAATGACCTCTCGTGATGAGAGCTGAGGTAATCGCGACCACATTCGCGGCATACATTCACAACGCGTCTTCAGTATGGCGGGTTTTCAGTTCATGCCTTTGGAAGCTTAACTTTCATAGAAATTAATTTGAGAAGTTAAAACACTAACATTGATTAGCATCCGTTTAAATGAATGCCTGCAGCTGCGAGCTGTGCTGTGAGTGTGTCTCCATTCCCCATGTGCGGGTTAAAAACATGTGGAAAGAGCTCCCTCTGCTGGCTGTAGTCTTTCATTTGAGAGACAATCATTTGATTATACACCAGGGTTTCTATGATACAAAGCCATATTCTTTAACAGTAACAACACTGGGCAGAACATGTACTGTGAGGTGAGACAGAATTTTTCCTGACAAAATATATTAGCAGCATAACAATATGAGTTTATCTGAAAAAGTGTTATTATTATTATCATTATTATTATTACTGTGATCCCAAAATATATACTTTTATAGTCTTTGTTTATTTTAATGTTTAAATTACATTTCCAGATTCATGGAGATATTTTGGACTCCACTGTGTGTCTAATGTAAGTTTCATCCAGATTTGTTTTTTGTCTGAGACTTAAAGCTACACTGTGTGATATTTTCCCCCATCTAGCGGTGAAAAGGTATATGACCATCCAGTGAATAATAGTTTCTGTTCCTCTCAATTCTGATTTCGTTTTAACTCCTACGGTGGCCGATTTAGTCCAAGATTAACATGGCAATCCCCCTCTTCACATTCGACACTGTGCTATTGAGTGTTAAAACGCGAAAGGCGAAGATTGAATTTGTGGGTACGTCCCTCTTTGGCTAATGTACTTTCAAGATGGAGGGGCAACATGGCGACCAGCATTCGAACCCTCACCCGTATGTATTTTCAATGGTATATTATAAACTTACGCAAATTCTTTATTACTTGAAAGAAGTAAATATACATTAATGAGCACATATATTTTTGAAAGAACTAAGTGTTTTTAGCTAAGTTTGTTTAGCTAAGAATAAACCAAAAAAGTTACACAGTTTAGCTTTAATAAACATTTTATAGGCCCTATCATACAACTGGTGCAATGCCAAGCCAGGCATGACACAAGTGTTTTATGCTAGTTTCAGCCGGACACAGTTATCATTTTCACGCCCAGTGCCATGCTGTTTAAATAGAAACAAACTTGCGTTCATCTGTTTGCCCATGAAAACAAGGTGTGTTCAGGCACATTATTGGTGTGTTGCTATTTTGAGGCAACTGAAAATGACTGTACTATTGACCAACAAAAACCTGGTCTAAAGTCAATATCACAGTATTTGTTTGTGTTGTTTAAATGGCGCGCTAGTTATATCCGTCTAGATGTAGGGTCACAACACGCGTAGACTCTGCTTATTACACACACACACACACACACACACACACACACACACACACACATATATATATATATATATACACACACGGACATGCATCAGCACAGATACATTTTTAAATATATTAAAAAATGAAAGGATTCATCTCTGGAGGGCGTTCAGTCTTTCTGCTTGCGAATGTACATAACGAATCCGCCATGGTGCAAGCGCATATGACTTTTACAGCGAATGGGAGATGAGACTGATTGGGTAAACACACATGACTCATTAAGAGTCTATAGGTACAACCCTTTTGGACCATTGTGTGCCCGGTGCGCTGGTTGTTTTTTCCATCTTTAAGCTAGCAAAAGTAAATTTGCACTCAGATGCACTCAGATCGTTAAAATAGGGCTCAAAGTGTACATGCCAAATTTAAATGTGGCATCAATGCTTCTAATTTGTATATGGTTGTCAGTCTTAGGCTAAGAAAAATAATATTTTCCTTTAATATTTTTTTCTCCTATTTATTATTTCTGAATTCATGTCTGGCATTTTCATCTATTTTGGAAAGATCCAAGCGTATCCTGTGGGTAATGAAAGAACTGATCACTGTTGCCCTTCTGCATACCCCGTCTTGTACACCAAAGAGAGTCCCTTTTGTAATTAATCCTAGCAATTACTGGCAGCTGTGTTAGTATAAGGACATGGTTTGTAAAATTGGACATTCATCTTAAGCGAGGCAGTGCAGCATAGTTTTTGCTTTTGCATTTTCCTAATCCTGTCTATAGTCTGTTTTTTTTTTCTTCTTCTCCTTCTGTCTCTTGTGGTACTTGATGTGTTTGTTTTGAGTTGAGCCTTATGTAGCTCTCTAGTGTGTGTCATGGCACTGTGATACTGTAAGTTTATATTTTGATGATTTCTTTCCCCCCTCTTTCTTTTGTTTTTGTTCTCTTTTGTGACATCCTGGAGTGAACGGAACGTGGGCTGTAACATTTCCTTTCATAACACTATTTTTTTTTTTTTTTTTGACAGATACATATTCCTTGCATTCAGTGGGTGTGCATATTAGCACTCTGTGATAATGTAAGACTATAAAATAGGATGGTAAAATCAGGGAAAGCTGATGTGCTTGGTTCATTTGTATGCTATGTTTCCTTATATTTAATATATTGCTAGCTTTGTAAAATCTGTAATGTATCACACTGGACATTTTTTTCTCTTAGCTAAACTATTTCATACCATCTCAGCTCACTTTATGGTTACTCTACTAAGAAAATGATCAGATTAATATTGTTTTTCACCAGCACAAGATAGGATAACCAATACAGTCTGCTACACGTGGTGAATCTTATCTGCACACCACAGGTTTTTTATAGCCTAGAGTGGGCTCCGTTGGGATTTAACATGTAGCTAGTCCAGGTTATGACGCCAGCGGCCCAAGGACAGAGAAGATGAATAGATGGATTCGCAAGAGGGATGGTTTCTCGTGCAGGGTTAGGGGTTTTAGTGCATCCTCACATCCCCCATGTGCTGTGCCGTACTCATTGAGGACCAGGCTTTCATGAAAGATCAGCCATCTGGTCTTATAGCAATTTCTGGAGTAGAATGTTAAAAATGATGGATGTAAATATGTGCAGCTTGTACCCCAATTGTCAGTAGGAACCAGACTTGGCCTGGAGGCTAGTGCTTTAATATTTTGCATGAGTTATTTAAGGTCAAATCTGTCGTGACATTTTCCAATCCCATCCTCATTTTTACATTTTTCTAATTTTTCCTTTTTCAAAACGATATATATTTGAATAAAAAGGCAAAAATTCAAAAAGTTGTATGTTATTTTTCTTCTTCTGGGTATACACTTCCAGTCAAAAGTATTGTCTTAATTAAGAAATTAACACTTTAATTCAGCAAGGATGCGTTAAATAGCAACATTTAAAATGAATGAAAAAGACATTTATAATGCTACAAAAAACGATTTTAAAGGTACACTATGTAACTTAAAAAAACAAACTGCATGCATTTTGCAGAAGAACTTTGTTTTGGTTGTGCTTTAGCTCTGCGTGATTATGCGGATACATTTGGTTTTTTCTCATAACAAAAAAAAATAAACAAAAAAAGAGATATTACCCTACCTCTCAAAAAACATTCACTACTAGGCCAAAGTATACTTCACTGAACACGCAATGGCAGATTTTTTTTAATGTTTTACATTTTTGCAGCATTTACATGGGTTTTAACGTGTTGCGAGAGACTGCTCAAAACTGCACATGCTCCAAACACCTGTGTACGACCACAAGTCAAAAGAATTATACTTTGCACGGCTGTGTTTCTACTGTGCGCATAAGCTTGTGTACACGTTAAAATCTAAGTATACTCTCAGCTTGATGGAAAGGATCTCAAGCTATATAGCTGAAGACCTTACTGTAGCTATAACCATTAAAAGACACAGTACTTCCTTGAAAATAAATTTCAGCACAGCTACAACAACCAAAAAGTATTGACCCTGCACAGTAGCCAGAGCTAGCCTGATGTGGTCATACTCAATTCTAGTCAGAATATGAGTCTGAAGCTGCTCCATTGGGCTGTGATTATGGGGCGTGTTTCAACCGAACCAGGAAAGACATCAATTGGATAGACCTACAACCAATCAGAGCAACGAAGCGACATCAACAGAGCTCAACTGCACTGTGTTGCCAAGTCCGCGTTTTTTCCCCGGCGGGTTGTTTTCTATGTCCGTGGGTTGAAGCGACTATTATGTGATATATAGACCCAATGAGTGCGAATTTTAGCAGGCAACCTTGCCAAAATAACACACATTTTACCCCAAACACCTTTTTTTTTTTTTCGGAGAACCCCCCCGAGAAGCTATTGTTTTGGGCTAGTAGTTGGCAGGTTTTGTTGTAAAAACTTGGCAACCCTGTCTGCAACACGCGCTGGAATAAACAATCTTTGCCGGTGTTCTTAAAAAAAAAAAAAAAATTGAATGATACACAGAGTACTTACACAACATGATCATCATTAATTTTGAGAGAAATTGTAAACGTGAATGCACATACAAACAAGCTCTCCGTTTGCAAGGCCAGACCGAACCGCCTGACCTAAAAAATGTATGGGCGGGGCTAAGTTCGGCTGTCATCCAGGCTAAGCCAGAGCACCTTTCCTCTATTTACAGATATGACGAGACAGCCTAGAAATCTAGACGCACCCTAGCGGCAGCAAATCTAATCTGCCGCAAGTGTTATCTAGCAACTCTCAATACACTTTAGAGCTGTAAGAGCCAAACTCTGGTCGGCCAATCACATCGTGTATAGAGTCGGTGGGCGGGGCTTAACATAATGATGGCCGAGTTGCACTTGTGCTACTAGTAAACACAGAAACTTGGAAACAGCGGCCTTTTGAATCAGCTTTGACCGTGACTCTGGAAGTCTTGGAGTTCAGCTTTTCTCTGAGAAAAGAACAAAGAACGGCACTGAAGTCATTCAGAGGAAGATGTGTTCAGAGTTTAGCCGACTGGATACGGCGAAAGTTTAATCTTTCAACTAGCTCCGCTTCACCTTCGTTGCTCTGGTTGGTTGTAGCGCTATCCTATCGCGTGCAGAGGGAGTTTGAAAGACAACCGTTTATCCCGCCTCTCAGATTGAGCCCTGTCAATGGGGAGTTTCCAGACCAAACATTTTGATGTAGGTCCGGCTTGTCAGGCTAGACAAGACATGTATTGGCGAGTAACGTATGTACAGAATTTCCGGCCAAAAAAATAAATAAAAATAAATAAATAAATAAATAAATAAAAAAAAAAATATATATATATAACCGTTCTCTAACCGGTCTAAAATATAAATGCTTAAAATAAGCTTAATAAACCTTAATCACGGTAAAACAAAAACTCGTTTGGCAGTAAGATTGATGATAAATAAACTCATTGTTTAAATTTTGTTCATTTTGAACAAAAAAAAGTTACATTATGTAGCTTTATATAAAAAACTAAAATTACCATGTTAATAATAACATAATATTTAGTGATAATAGACCTATATTTTTTTGAGTACCAAATAAACATATTAGAATGATTTCTGAAGGATCATGTGATGCATCAAATACAAGGCTATGATCAATTACATTTTAAAATATATTAAATTGAACTCTGTCCCAGATGATAGCAATATGCAGCCCTTTTAAAACACTTTTTTTTTCAGTTGGACACATACATTAAGAAGCATCTCATTAGGCTATTTTTATTTTTTTTGAAAGCCCCACCTTACAGCCCCATTAAAACTAATGCTCCTGTGTTGATCATTACCTTAATGTGATTGAACTTTTTAAGGATGACCTCGAAAAAAGACTAAGGACAGGACACCAAAGTAAGAAACATACGAGGATGTAAACCTAGGAAACAGTAGGCCTACATTTAGAAGACATTTTCACGGTGGTGAAGAAGGTAGAAAAAGGACATTGATGGGAGGGACTGACGGAAAGTTTATGCAGGTTTTCTTGTTAGTTTTGTGTTTGCTTCTGGTGAAAATGTCAATATGTGATGATTATGCTGTCAGGCTTGATTGTTCTCCTTTTAAACCAACAGCGGTTTTGATAATGGAATACAAGCTTATTTCCAAAAATGACAGAATCAATTTTCTACCTATGATTATTCTTGGAAACAGCCACATGATTTTAAAGAAAACACAGAAGCTGTACACTAAATGAATACATTGAATGAGAAAGTAGTGTTTGATTTGTTTTGATTTATTTACAATGTCGGTTGACTATTTGAGGCATTTGAGGTTAATTGTATTACTTTTCACAAATTCAGTGAGGCACAGTAAAATGTGAATATAACACCTTGTCAACAACTTTAATTATTCATCAAAAGCAAAAGAAACTTTGAAAATGATATCTCATGAAATATTTGTTTTAATTTGGTATTCTTATGACATGCACAATTTGATTTGTGTGGACAATATGGATGAAATCTGAGAAGATCAGACAAGTGTTTCTCAGTTGTGGAATGTATGTAGTTCCCACATCAGTCCTGCTTTCGGCCTCTGGTATAGGCATTTTGGAAAATGTTCTATGAACATTTCACGGTGACATCCTATCACTTCTGTTGCTTTGTGTAACAAGAATATAACAACCACTATTTGTACTTGAAGTAAGAAAAGCTCAATATGTTCCAACGTGTCTCTCTCTCTCTCTCTCTCTCTCTCTCTCTCTCTCTCTCTCTCTCTCTCTCTCTCTCTCTCTCTCTCTCTCTCTCTCTCTCTCTCTCTCTCTCTCACATTCTTCTTTCTTTCGGATCTCTATCACTTATTCAGGTCTGAGCCTATCCTCACCAGAGTGAAAGAAGATCACACTAGGATAATCCTCCCTGCGATAGATAATATCAAGTACAACACCTTTGAGGTGCAGCAATACGCTAATGCAGCTCATGGCTACAACTGGGGCCTCTGGTGCATGTACATCATCCCGCCGCAGGATTGGCTGGACAAAGGAGATGAGACTGCCCCCATCAGGTAAGGGCATCCAGTGGTCCACTCCATAATGCATGAGGACATTCTCTGAAATATAAATGACCAGGGATATAAGAGATTAATATTTTAGAAGTGATAAGGTGGCGTTAGCTTCCTGCATGTGCAATAAATGTATTAATGTTTTTGTTTCCCTGAAGCATTTGTTAGTGTTATTTCATAGAGTTTCAAAAAAGAAATCCAGTCAACACTGCAGGATTGTAAAAAGTACCATAAACTTAGTTTAAACCATAGTTTAACACGGTTTGAGGTCATCATTTGTTTTTGTTTTTGGTGTCTGAACTGGATGACAATGTGATCGTGAGTATGTTTTGACTCCCAGGGAATGGGTAAACTAATGACATGTATACCTTGAATGCTTTGGATACAAGCGTCTGCCAATTATGTAGAGACATGTAAATGTCAATATCAGATGTGTGTGCCAAGTATAAATGTAAATGTTAAATATAGCTGCAAGCAGCCATTATCAGGGCCAAGGGCAAAGAAGAAGGCAAGACATGCCAAAATGGCTGGGAGTGTCAGACCAACTTCAACAATGAACAAATAAACACATTCTAAAAGGATTTTAGGCAAAAAGGCTGAAAAATGCACTGTAGTCTATGGGAATTTCATGTTTTGTTCTATTATAGCACCACCAAAATGTATGTATCCTCGGAGTGAGGCCATACATGTTTGTCAGTTTTGGTGGACGTATTTCATTTAATTTTAGAGTTTTAGACATTTATATGAAAAAAACAAGAAAAAATTTGGGGGGGAAAACGTGATTTTGATCGGATTTTACTACCCCGTACTATAAATATTTTGAAATTTGGTCTGGATTATATAGCTATCGATCTATGTTTTTGGACTTCTGACGCTGGTTTTGTCTTGATCGGACTAGCAGTTTCAAATATATAAGCAATTGTTTTATAAGCGCTTAATTTCAGGTCACTTCAGGTCATGCTTGTGATGATATGTACCATCGTGGTGATGTACCATCATGTACCATGAAGTTTGTCTGAATACGATAAAGCGTTACAGAGATACAGCCTTATGTCTGTTTTTGCAAGAGCTATGTAAAATATGTTCGCACAATTATTTAAAACGATTACACGAATCAACGTGAATATAACTTTTTGTCAGCATGATCTGATGATGTTCTGTTTCAATTTTAGTGAAAATTAGAGCAACGTCCTTGGGGGAGTTTGAAAAAAGTTTTTTTTTTTCTTCAGAAAATTAAAAATGGCGGCAAAATTTACATAACAGATATGATGTCATAGGGTGCAATTAAACTATTGGTACTGACCTCTATCAGTATACCAAACGGTTATGGGCTGTTTATTCTATATATTCTAAGGGCTGCCATAGACTCCCATTGCGGAATAATAATAATAAGAAATCTAATGATTTCAATAGGTGCCTCCGCATCTTTGGTGCCTGTCCCCTAATTAGTGCATTTATCAAATTTGACATTATAACTATTTCATGTGATTAGACATTTATCTAATCACAGACATGCAGTGGTGGGCCGTCAGGGCCAGCAGGGCCTTCTCTGCTGGCCCTGTCAAAATCATTATATATATATATATATATATATATATATATATATATATATATATATATATATATATATATATAGTTACGATTATATTTCCAGAAAGAATGTATTTATTTTTGGTGTATTTTCCATATGTCATCATCTAAACGCATCACAGCCCCGAGGACCAGCACTAGTAGAATAGCTTGCCTTCCATTGAAGCTGCTATTTTCCATTGGACCATAGCTTTGACTGACGTGGGTCATTAGCCAATCAAAATTTGATGTGTAGTGATAGAACGGCCCAGAGGCCCAGCGATGTGTCGGTGTGCTACCCCCTGCTGATGTCATCAGCCGTCTGAACTTTTCGCGGGTTGTGAGAATTCTGTGTGAAATAAACTATGGCCGCCGCGGATGACGGGCTGCGTGCGAATGATGTCAAGCCGGTAATGTTAGCTAACAAGCAGTGTTTTTTCTGTTTCTTTGGATGTTCTCTTCGTCCGTATTTTTGTTTGTTTAAGAGTATTTGTGCCAGCTGATTTTGATTCTTTTCACCATTTGCCTTAACGGTGACACGTGAGTGCAGTATCATCAATAAATAGTCAAATTGCCTTTTTGTCTAGCGTGTACTTTTTGCTTGCCCCCTTCCCAACGAACACTATGAAAGCAAAGTTCGTAGTAGTATTGCGTACAGTGCATTATTGTATTTTGCGTGTGTGTGTGTGTGTGTGTATTATGACACACAGGAGAGGGTGAAATATGAGGACATTGGCCATGTCACTTTTCAAAATGCTTATAAATCATACAGGATGAGGTTTTTTTTAGAAAGTAAAAATGCATAATGTTTCCTGTGATGGGTAGGTTTAGGGGCAGGGGCAGTGTAGGGGGATAGAAAATACGGTTTGTACGGTAGAAAGACCATTGCGCCTATGGAATGTCCCCATATGTCACAAAACCAAACGTGTGTGTGTGTTGTTATGGCGACGGCGTGGGGCTTGTTGATCGCGTGTATGTGTGTGTGTGTGTGTGTGTGTTTGTGTGTGCGTGTTGTTATGGCGTGGGGCGTGTTGATCGTTAGTGAAGGCCCTGACTGAAACCCCACGGTACGCTACTGCAGACATGAAGTAAGTTGGACTCATGTTGGACTTTGAGTTTAATTATAATCAAAGCTTTACAAGTATAACAAATATTTTTGTTCAAATATCACCTATATGGTGGCCCCCCAAAAAGTATTTGGATGTTTAAACTACAATTATTTAGTCATTAATTACTCACCCTCATGTTGTTCCAAACCCGTAATACCTGAAGTATAGCTCTCTGAATCATCTGAGGCAGCAACATCACTGAAACTTTCAAGGTCCAGACAGGTAGTATAAGACATCATTCAAATAGTTCATGTGACTACAGTGATTCAAACTTAATTTTATGAATTGACGAGAATTATTTTTGTGCACAATAAGTAAACAAGAATAAACAGTACTTGGAAGTGCTGCACTGTTCAATTTCTCATTAATGCAATTATCTAATCAACCAATCACATCGCAGTTGCTTCAATGCATTTAGGGGTGTGGTCCTGGTCAAGACAATCTCCTGAACTCCAAACTGAATGTCAGAATGGAAAAGAAAGGGGATTTAAGCAATTTTGAGCGTGGCATGGTTGTTGGCGCCAAACGGGCCGGTCTTTGTATTTCACAATCTGCTCAGTTACTAGGATTTTCACGCACAAACATTTCTAGGGTTTACAAAGAATGCTGTGAAAAGGGAAAAACATCCAGTATGCGGCAGTCCTGTGGGCGAAAATGCCTTGTTGATGCTAGAGGAGAATGGGCCTACTGATTCAAGCTGATAGAAGAGCAACTTTGACTGAAATAACCACTCGTTACAACCGAGGTATGCAGCAAAGCATTTGTAAAGCCACAACACGAACAACCTTGAGGAGGATGGGCTACAACAGCAGAAGACCCCACCGGGTAGCACTCATCTCCACTACAAATAGGGAAAAGAGGCTACAATTTGCACAAGCTCACCGAAATTGAACAGTTGAAGACTGGAATAATGTTGCCTGGTCTGATGAGTCTCGATTTCTGTTGAGACATTCAGATGGTAGAGTCAGACTTTGGCGTAAACCGAATGAGAACATGGATCCATCATGCCTTGTTACCACTGTGCAGGCTGGTGGTGGTGGCGTAATGGTGTGGGGGATGTTTTCTTGGCACACTTTAGGCCCCTTAGTGCCAATTGGGCATCGTTTAAATGCCACTGCCTACCTGAGCATTGTTTCTTACCATGTCCATCTCTTTAAGAACACCATGTACCCATCCTCTGATGGCTACTTCCATCAGGATAATGCACCATGTCACAAAGCTCAAATAATTTCAAATTGGTTTCTTGAACATGACAATGAGTTCACTGTACTAAAATGGCCCCCACAATCACCAGATCTCAACCCTGGCTCAAATCTGGTGGAATGGGAGCATCGTGCCCTGGATGTGCATCCCACAAATCTCCATCAACTGCAAGATGCTATCCTATCAATTTGGGCCAACAGCTCTAAAGAATGCTTTCAGCACCTTGTTGAATCAATGCCATGTAGAATTAAGGCAGTTCTGAAGGCGAAAGGGGGTCAAACACAGTATTAGTATGGTGTTCCTAATAATCCTTTAGGTGAGTGTATTTACTGCATGAACAGCGCAGGAGACTGACACAGATTAGAAGAAATTGTTGAATGAAGTCATTTTTTGCATACATTTTTTTTGTTGTCTTTACTATTTACTGCACCTTGAAAGTTACAGTGATGTTGCTGTCGATAAAAGGTTAAGGGAGCTCTCTGATTTCATAAAAAAAAATCTTAATTTATATTCTTAAGATGAACAAAGGTCTAACGGGTTTGGAATGACATGAGAGTGAGTAATTAATGACAGAATTGTCCTTGTTTGGTGAACTAACCATTTAAAAATGCATAAATCCTATCAACATAAGTGTCATATTTGTGTTTAAGAAATACAGCAAAGTGTTTTAAGATTTAAGACACTTTCTGGTTGTCAGACTTGTTGGACATGATTGCAGTTAATATAAATATACAAATATATATATATATATATATATATATATATATATATATATATATATAATATGAAACTGTGGATCAGAATAAAGTTCTGAGAAAAGCTCTACCATAATTGTATTTGCATATGACACTATTGCAATGAAATTCCGGCATTTTTAAGTGTCTAAATACTTTTTGGGTTCACAGTACTGTAAGCAAGTAGATAGTGTAAATATGTTAACTACAATTAGTATTCCTACCAAGGTGCTCATATACAAAGGTATAATTTTAATGTCGCTCAGTCCAGCCCATGCTGCAGTTCTCAAATCATGACCCTCAAATGTAAGATACTAATTTTATGCTTAAAATCAACTTGGTGAAATGAGCTTTGTTACAGCTCAGGCCTAAACCCCCGAAAGCGATGGATTTACCCTGCCAGAAGAGAGTGGACTTTTTCATTTCATATGAAATCTGGTCAAGGTCACTATTGTGTGAGAGTATCAGGACAGTAGAAATCTCATTCATTATTCATGCCTCTGACTGATAGCTATTTGGAGAGAGAAAGTAGGCCTGTAGTCCAGTATTACTGGAGCTGATTCCCATGATGCCTCATATTGGTTACTGAAAAGTTTTTAGTTTTTTTGTTTTCTCCAGGAATGTCTAATACCCTAAGAGCTTTTGATTTGCAGAGCCAGTGTGATCTCATTTTTTTTTATAGCTATTCCTACCTGAAGGTTACATTATATATATTATATATAAAAAACACAAAGTCTACTCCAAAGGGAGTTATTCTCTATATCAGTAAGCACTGTTTCAGAACTCCCTAAAAAATCCTTGATTGTTGTCTTGAGTTTCCTCATTAAATTAATTCCTGGCAAATATGCACAAAAAGCGGAGTGAGGCCTGGTTAAGATGAGTTAGTAGTGTTTAAACTCGCAGTTATGGTAAGGGCCTGATATTTCCTAAACACGCTCAAAATGGCTGACCAATCACGGCACACTTATCCAGCCGACCAATCAAAGCACATTATACTTTTCAGAAGGATGGGCATCAAAGAGACCAGAGCTGCATTTCCCGATAACGTTGTCTCTTAGCGTGCTACAAAGACTCTAAAGGTATAACTTAACTGAAGGTATACCGTTTCTAGGTGTGTTCCCCAAACTATACCTTAGGAGATTGCTTAAGGTATACTGTCTTAAGTGTGACGTTAGCAGGTGCTGTCCGTGACGGCTGTGCTGAATTGGCTTATATTGATGGCTCAAGAATTGATTATTTACTCTATGCAGGGGCTGTTTCACTGCATTATGTGAAAAAATTATGTTCTTTATAAAAGAAGCACTTTAGAAAAACTAAACTAAACTTTCATTTATCATACAACATTGCAACAAAATTTTACAAAATTCTGAAATGATTGGACGAACCAGCAATCTCATGCTCAACCGCATCATAAGCAAACCCGCTACACTAACTGGCAGTTTGAAAGAGTCATTTAAATTATTACAATATATTTTCCATAGTGTCTTGATAGTTAGCACAACTATTCGCTGTCTTGCTGCCGTAGTTTGACCAAACTCCCCTCCACAATCATTCGCTTTAGATAGACTCCTACGCCTCTCCTGTCTAATGGTTTGCCAGCTGATATACCTTTGGATAATATAATTAAAACACTAACAACCATTAGTGTAATGACAATTTTTTTTTATGACAATTTTAATCCTTGCATGAAAAACAAAAAAACAATTTTACTAGCCTAATTGAACACTGGGTGTATATTACAACTATTATATTCGTATAGCAACCCAGGCTCATTGGAAATAAGTGACTCTGCCTACATTTTTGCAACACCCCAAATATGTACCTCCAGGTACGTTTACTGCACTTTTTGGGTGAAACGTCCACCGGAGGCGCTAAGTGGTAATATTTTTTCTTCATTCCCAGACTGATCTCATGAAATGGTGTATGACCTATCCATCACACACACACACACACACACACACACACACACACACACACACACACACACACACACACACACACACACACACACACACACACACACACACACACACACACAGCCCCTAAACCTACCCATCACAAGAAACATTCAGCATTTTTACATTTTCAAAAAAAATATTTAGTATGTTTATAAATCCATTTACCTTGTGGACACACACACATATTCAGACACATTTTCAACGCGTAACTCAAATCCTTCCCTAAATCTACCCATTTGTGTATTAGAAAATACAGGATATAACAGGCAGATACGACTGCATGCATAGTTTATTCAGAAAGTACAAATATCCCAAGTGTTCCGAGGCCAAACGATTGATTTGTGTGAAAAAAATCCCCAAAAGCGATCAGTAATGTCGAGTCCATCCGCCAAAGATGAATAATACATTTCAAATATTGCCGCCGAAAGAAACGTCACGTCAGCTTTGATAGCATTGGCTGTCGTGTGTCTCGTGACCAATTGCGTCATTACGTCCGCTTTGATTGTAAAATGCCATTGGCTTAACGTGTGTATCATTTGAATTAGAAATATGAATGAACGAGTGCGTGTGTGTGTTCTGTTCGCAAAGAAGGAGTGCGATCATTTCAATCATTCATCAGTTCTTCACATGAAGATATCGTATGACTTCAGAAGACTTGGAATGCAACATGAGTTAATACTTTTATACAGTTTTTTTTTGGTCAGTTTTTGCAATAAATACATGTGACTTTACATTTAGTTGCCTGTTACGTGTTTTATATTGTTGATATTTGTTAGGTTTAGGGTAGGAGTGGAGTTAGTTGCTCCAAAATATAAAATTAGGCTATAAATATTTCTGTGAGATCAGGTTGGCGGAATCACATGGCGTAGACATACACGCGGAGATGATGGTTTGTTTTGGTGTACACATGCACGCGGAAACACACGGCGTACACATACACGTGGATAGCTCAAAATGCGTACAGATAACACGGCACTTGGCTTAAGAAAGTAGCGTGTATGTTTACGCGAAGTTATGATGCCATGTTGCGCATCTGGAATGGAGAAAAAAATTACCACTTAGCGCCTCCGGTGGACGTTTCACCCCAAAAGTGCAGGTAAACGTACCTGGAGGTATATATTTGGGGTGTTGCAAAAATGTAGACGAGTCACGTATTTCCAATGAGCTGGGTTGTCGTATAGACTGACATGTAAAGAAGCTTTTTGCACAGTGGTGGCCACTAGTGGAATTAACTGTTGGACCACTCTTTGCTATACCTTATAACAGTCTATTAATAGTTATAAGGTATAGCTAAGAGTGGTCCAGACCAACCTTACAAAAGTATGACTTACAGAAGGTATTCTTAACTGAGATGGTTTCGGGAAACGCATATTAACATTAAGGGATACCTTAAGGTATGACTTAAGAATGACGTAGTGTTAAGAAGGTTTCGGGAAATCAACGGGCACGACCCACCGTTTCTCTATCCGTCATCATGTTTAACCCACCAATAGCGTGTCAGGTGGATAAGTCAGTCTGCTATTGGTTCCCGCAAAAGTGTAACAGAAGCAGTAGAAATGAATGTACGGGTTTCCAGACTGAGTTGCAGAGTGAAATCAAATCGCCGGCAGATCAGACTGGGTTTACCCAGTCTAGTAATAACTGCTTTTAATTAATTACTTTGAGATCAAATTCATGCTAGATTTTTTGCTATAAATTACATGGCACTTGAGGACTAATTCTTAGTTTTATCAGTTATTTTGCTTCATTTCCAGATTCAATCATCGGTTCGTTTTTACATACTAAAGCACGTTCGCATATTCACACTCTTCAAAAACGATGCTTTAAATCTCTTGACAAACTTAAAAAACATAAATAACATTTGTATGTATTTGAATAGAACTTAGTAAATGTCTTGCTTATTTTGCTCAAGATAAGGATTTATTAAGTCCACGTCATACAAACAAGAAACTTCTAACCACAGGTCAAGAGCTGTCGTTGCACAAGTTTGTGATGCTGCTTGCGATTGTTCTTTGAAACTATGGTGTATGAAAACACAGACTGATTGAACTATGTTGATAATGATGGAACTTGCAACCATAGTTGACTAACAATGATTTTGGGAACACATCCCAGAGCATTACTGATAAACTGGAAAGAGAGGTGCTGCAATGTAAAATATGTGGGAAAAAATTGACTTTAAAAAAGAGTATAATATGTAATTTTTAAAGTAAAGTCATATTTACTCTCATTTATTATAAAAACAATGAAATAAGCCTATATTTTGTGCATTTCTACATCTGTTTCCGGGGAATTTCACTCAGGACCTCAGTGTTGCTATAGTGCCACGCTCCACCAGATGAGCTACAGCTTTAGGATCTTGATTAGTGAGTCTTTCCAAACTAATTTAGATTAAGGCAAGTTTTCAAGGCAAGGCACATGGGTGTGCCTTAATTTAGATTAATGTGATTAATCTTTCAAGATCGATTTCCACTGTACTTCACTGCTCAATAAAAATAAAAATAAAACATGTATATATGACCTGAGGTAACAATATAAGTTAAATCTTTGAACAAAATCTCATTACAGAAAAAGGCAGCATTTATTGTCCATATGGCCCTTTTCTCAAGTGCTGATATTGACAGGTTAAAAATGGCCGCCTGCGGCCCTGCAGTGTGTCAATGTGGTGCGCTATTGGAAATCATTCCAGCTCCACTTCTCTCAAGCTCTCGGTATATCCACTGCAGCTCAACTAGCCTGTGGCTATTCAGCACTGAGTATCCCAATACTCATAGCACACTGCAGAAGGGTTTATTTAAATGATTCATGTTTACTGTTAAATGAAGGACAGTCCGGTTCAAATGTCTGTAAATAAGCAATTAGTCGCTCTAAGGGGATAAACGCCATGACTGCTTATGATATTCCACAAAGACATTTTCCAGCAGGACCACCTTTGGCTAGGCTATGCACATGAAGTGCTTATAAAAATGCATAGAAGTGCTTGTGAATTTCATTAGGTCTTGTTCTTTTAGAGCATTTAATCACAATGCACTTAATTGGGCTTTCTGGCATTGATGAAAAAAATATCCTCTACTGTTGAAATCGAGACAAATTTCTGAAGTAATAATTGATTTTATTCACTATGAGCACTCTGAGTTATAGATGTAACACTTTACAAGAAGGTTGCATGTATTAACATGCAACCAAACCTCAACTAAACCCTACTTCTACTCTAACCCTAGAGTAAGAGTAAAAAAAAAAGTAACCTGGTTGCCTCAAAATTTTGAGTTCATTGAAATTAAAAATTTGAGTTAGTACAATGTTTGAGAATCGACAACCTTCATTCAAATATTATTCAAAGATTTTGTAAGCCTATGTTGTGTGTGTTTTATTTGTAATGATGCAGTGAAACATGGCAAATTGTGCTAATATATATATATATATATATATATATATATATATATATATATATATATATATATATATATATATATATATATATATATATATATATATATACAGTCTTGTTCAAAATAATAGCAGTACAATGTGACTAACCAGAATAATCAAGGTTTTTAGTATAGTTTTTATTGCTACGTGGCAAACAAGTTACCAGTAGGTTCAGTAGATTCTCAGAAAACAAATGAGACCCAGCATTCATGATATGCACGCTCTTAAGGCTGTGCAATTGGGCAATTAGTTGAATTAGTTGAAAGGGGTGTGTTCAAAAAAATAGCAGTGTGGCATTCAATCACTGAGGTCATCAATTTTGTGAAGAAACAGGTGTGAATCAGGTGGCCCCTATTTAAGGATGAAGCCAACACTTGTTGAACATGCATTTGAAAGCTGAGGAAAATGGGTCGTTCAAGACATTGTTCAGAAGAACAGCGAACTTTGATTAAAAAGTTGATTAGAGAGGGGAAAACCTATAAAGAGGTGCAAAAAATGATAGGCTCTTCAGCTAAAATGATCTCCAATGCCTTAAAATGGAGAGCAAAACCAGAGAGACGTGGAAGAAAACGGAAGACAACCATCAAAATGGATAGAAGAATAACCAGAATGGCAAAGGCTCAGCCAATGATCACCTCCAGGATGATCAAAGACAGTCTGGAGTTACCTGTAAGTACTGTGACAGTTAGAAGACGTCTGTGTGAAGCTAATCTATTTTCAAGAATCCCCCGCAAAGTCCCTCTGTTAAAAAAAAGGCATGTGCAGAAGAGGTTACAATTTGCCAAAGAACACATCAACTGGCCTAAAGAGAAATGGAGGAACATTTTGTGGACTGATGAGAGTAAAATTGTTCTTTTTGGGTCCAAGGGCCACAGGCAGTTTGTGAGACTACCCCCAAACTCTGAATTCAAGCCACAGTACACAGTGAAGACAGTGAAGCATGGAGGTGCAAGCATCATGATATGGGCATGTTTCTCCTACTATGGTGTTGGGCCTATTTATCGCATACCAGGGATCATGGATCAGTTTGCATATGTTAAAATACTTGAAGAGGTCATGTTGCCCTATGCTGAAGAGGACATGCCCTTGAAATGGTTGTTTCAACAAGACAATGACCCAAAACACACTAGTAAACGGGCAAAGTCTTGGTTCCAAACCAACAAAATTAATGTTATGGAGTGGCCAGCCCAATCTCCAGACATCTTAATCCAATTGAGAACTTGTGGGGTGATATCAAAAATGCTGTTTCTGAAGCAAAACCAAGAAATGTGAATGAATTGTGGAATGTTGTTAAAGAATCATGGGGTGGAATAACAGCTGAGAGGTGCCACAAGTTGGTTGACTCCATGCCACACAGATGTCAAGCAGTTTTAAAAAACTGTGGTCATACAACTAAATATTAGTTTAGTGATTCACAGGATTGCTAAAACCCAGAAAAAAAAATGTTTGTACAAAATAGTTTTGAGTTTGTACAGTCAAAGGTAGACACTGCTATTTTTTTGAACACACCCCTTTCAACTAATTGCCCAATTGCACAGCCTTAAGAGCGTGCATATCATGAATGCTGGGTCTTGTTTGTTTTCTGACAATCTACTGAACCTACTGGTAACTTGTTTGCCACGTAGCAATAAAAAATATACTAAAAACCTTGATTATTCTGGTTAGTCACATTGTACTGCTATTATTTTGAACAAGACTGTATATATATATATATATATATATATATATATATATATATATATATATATATATATATATATATATATATATATATCAGTCCCTGACAAAAGTCTTGTCGCTTGTGTACAAATTGACCTAAAGTGCCGCTGAAACATATTTCTAATCAAGATTTTTTTACAAGAAATGGCTCATTTTAATCCCACCAGCTTTTGTGATAATGTTTCAGTGAAAAACTAAACTTTCAAAAAGTATTCTAATATTCACAGCTTGGTAAAGCCCATTGAGTCAATTTTTGCAAAGACATAAGGGTTGTCACCTTGTCATATGAGCTTCACCTGTGACTAATAATGGATCAATTAGGTCTCAAGTGTGTATAAAAAGAACCCCAGTACGCTAGACCTTCACATCAACTGCAACTAGACCTCTGCAAACATGCCTAAGATTCACCCTGAGACTAAAGTTTTGATTATCAAGAGGCTGAAGACCAGATCCACTGCTGATGTGGCAGACACCTTCAATGTGTCTCAGCGTCAAGTACAGAGGATTAAAAAAAAAGATTTGAAGAGACTGGAGACGTTTTTGACAAGCCCAGGTCAGGCAGACCCTGCTAGAAAACTCCTCGAGAGGACCGTTTGTTGGCTCGAAAATCCAAGGCCAGCCCATTTTCCACTGCAGCAGAGCTCCACGAGACCGGGTCACCTGAAGTCCCTGTGTCAACCAGAACAGTTTGTCGGATTCTGCCTCGAAATGGCCTCCATGGTCGAATCAGTGCCCAGAAGCCAGCACTAAACAAAAGACAACCGTGTGGCATTTGCCAAGGCCCACAGCCTGCTAAAATGATAGACGCTGGAAAAGTGGCAGAAGGTGGATTTTTCAGATGAATCTTCTGTTGAATTACACCACAGTCGCCGCAAATATTGCAGAAAACCTATTGGAGCCAGAATGGATCCGAGATTCAACCAAAAAACAGTGAAGTTTGGTGGCGGAAAAATCATGGTCTGGGGTTACATCCAGTATGGGGGTGTGCGAGAGATCTGCAGGGTGGAAGGCAACATCAATAGTCTAAAATACCAAGAAATCTTAGCTACCTCTTTTTCCCAACCATAAAAGAGGCCAAATTCTGCAGCAGGACGGTGCTCCATCGCATACTTCCATCTCCACATCAAAGTTCCTCAAGGCGAAGAAGATCAAGATGCTCCAGGATTGGCCAGCCCAGTCACCAGACATGAATATCATTGAGCATATGTGGGGTAGGATGAAAGAGGACGCATGGAAGACGAAACCAAAGAATATTGATGAACTCTGGGAGGCATGCAAGACTGCTTTCTTAGCTATTCCTGATGACTTCATCAATAAATTGTAGGAATCCTTGGCAAACCGCATGGATGCAGTCCTTCAAGCTCATGGAAGTCATACAAGATATTAAATTTGGATTTCACAGTAACACAACTTAATTTGCTGACATATTTTTGTATTTGCAGTAAATTTGTTCAATTTCTGTATAGGCGACAAAACTTTTGTCTTGCCAAAATTTGACCTTTCTGTCTTGATTAAATGATAAATATTTTTTCTATGAAAATTATTTATTTCAGTGCATTAAACATCATTTGGGAGGGTTTTAGCTTTTCATATGAGCTATTTATAACACCAATTAATTAATTAAAAGTCAGGTTAATATCAGGTATTTCTAGAAAATAGATAAGCGAAAAGACTTTTGTCAGGGACTGTATATATATACATATAAGTAAGTAACCTGGTTGCCTTAAAATTCTGAGTTAATTGAAATTTAAAATATTGTTAAATATTTGAGTTGAAAGGATGAAGATGAGATGAAAGATGAAGGACATTTGTTTAATAAATAGAAACTCTAAATATTATTGTATCTGAACCACATAATAAATGTGATAAATCATGAAAATAGAACTATTTGGCATGTTTCACTGCGTCATCAGAAATAAAAAACACACAATTACCCAATATGCTTACACAATCTTTTAATAATATTTTAATAAAGGTTGTCGATTCTCAAAAAATGTCATTGTATTAACTCAAAATTTTAATTTCAATGAACTCAAAATTTTAAGGCAACCAGGTAACTTTTTTTCTAAATATTTTTTTTAATATAATATAATATTGTATAACAGTGTATAAATATAATATATTGCTCTGTGTTAGTTAATGTTAGTTAATGCATTTAATTTTTAATAATGATGACTAATGGGATCCTTTGTACAGCTATTATTGTAAAATTATAGTTTTTCTTTTAATGTTACTTTTATATTTTTCTGCTGATAGCTTTCTAATCTTTTTGTTTTCGTTTTCTTTTTTAGTTTGAAAGAAATTAAAATTGATTTCCACATGTTAAGGTGCATTATTTTCTGGTAATATGAAATTAAAGACCAGCCGAGATATGAAAAATAAAGCGTTATTAATTTGGATAGAACAAATGTATACCAATAGACTACTGCAATTAAGATTAAGCAGATGCATTTTCTAAAGTGACACATTGCATCAAAGTTTTTTTTTATTTATTTAATCAGTTCATGCATTCCCTGAGTATAGAGCACCTAAATGGACATTTTGGTGGGGAAAAAATGACATGGGAGGAAAAAAATGTTTTAAAACATTTTGGTTTGCTTAAAAAAATCTGCATTGCGTTTTCCTTTACCATATCCCTTTTAGGGGCTCCCCTGAGAATTGAACCCAGTGGTGCTAGCACCATGAATAAAAATAAAAATAAAAAAATGTATATATATATATATATTTTTTTTTTATTTTTTATTTTTTTTTTTTTTTTTTTTTTATTTATTTTATTTTATTTTATTTTATTTATTTATTTTTATATTATTTTATTTTTATTTTATTTATTTATTTATTTTATTTTTTATTTTATTTTTATTTTTTTATTTATTTTTTTATTTTTTTATTTAGCCTGTACTAGCCTGTACCTGTGTACACAATACACAGGACTGTATTGTATTCAAGCACAGGCAAGTGGTTCTAAAGTATGAGCTTTAAGCACATCACGTCACACCAGGAATGTTGTCTTCGCTGCAGAACATTGTAAAAAGACAATGAATGGCCAAATGAATTCCTTTGTGGTTCAGTGCCGTTAGAAAATGAAACATAAAACATTCCAAGAATGTGTATATTTTTATAGGCACTGTACTTGACTGCAAATGCAAAATAAAGGAATAAATGTGTCAATCAGCATTGTCAAAACACACCACATACCTGACTCTTGCAATGAAAACATTTCTTTTGAAACTATCTGCTCTGTACAAAGTATCTGTATAGTGATTATGATTTACTCTGGAGTAAAAAAAAAAAAAAAAAAAACTGAATGAATGAAATCAATAGTGATACAAATGTTGAAAGTGTTTTTTATCCCCATCTCATCCAAGATGTTTATGTCTTTCTTTCTTCAGTCGAAAATAAATCCTTTTTTGAGGAAAACATTCCAGGATTTTTCTACACATAATGCACTTCAGTGGCAACCAACAAGTTAAGGGTCCAAATCAATGCAGTTTCAAAGGGCTTAGAAGGGCTTCAGAGGCTCTGCATGACCCCAGCCGAGGAATAAGGTCTTATCTAGCGAAACGGTCAGTCATTTAAAAAAAAAAAAAACATTATTCACTTTTTAACCACAAATTAGCGACTTCGGTGTTGTGCTTTTTCATCACGTATGAAGTCATCACGTCAGAAAGGTCATGTCCGTGATGCACTCTTGTGCTGTTCAAATGAAATATGAACGCAACAGGGACAAAATATATAAAATGAACCAAAAACAGGAATGAGACCCTAAAAAGGACTTTCTCGTCATAGTTGCGCACATCACACTTACATCACACGGTATACAGGTATCAGAACCATGTCTTTTCACAGCAGATCTTCGTTTGTGTGTGTCGGAGGGATTCCTGCCGCTGTTTTGACTCCTTTACACATCTTAGAAGCTCTTCGCGAGTTCTCAGCTGGTTCAACGAGAGCATTTATCCCAGCAGCACACAGCACTTTTTTGGATGTTCGGTTATTCTGTCTCAAAATAGGGAATACATCATAAAAGCAAACCAGTCGGGGTGTGAATGTATCCCTTTGCTTTTAGGTACCTTCAGGTTTGGTGTTACATTGCCAATCTGAACACTAAGCGGATCAGGATAATTATTTTTTAGTCCAAACCAAGTAAACCCTTAGAAATGTGAAAATAAGTTATTATTTTTATTATTATTTTTTCCATTCTTTGTGATCTAAATAATGTATCACAGTAGAAATGCTTATGCATCTAGCATTCATTAGTCTCTCAAAGCAGCCCACCTGTGGTTAGCCAGCAAACAATTCACTTTCAACCCACCTGCAATGCACCAAACCGAAAACGACATTCAATGACAAATTCATCTTGAGTTTCTGAAACACAACAGATCTTTTGTCTATGGAGATTTGACAGCTTCAGAGGCGGCTCAGAATCATTCTTGCCCCTTGCTGTGTTCACAACAAACCTCAGATCTGACCCAAAAGTTTTGTAAGAAAGGCAACATTCTTGAACAAATGCAACTTTTTAAGTGAAAAGTAAACTTGGTGATAAAACTCAGTACTCTGTATGTCTCCAGCACACTGAGGCAAATAAATAGAAATGTTTTATTTAGCTGCTTGCCTCCTACATGCTCATGCAGGTTTCTCTTTAACTGATACAAGAATATATATTTCATTTGTGTTGTGTTGTCCAACTATGTTTGTTTGTTTGTTTGTTTGTTTGTTTATATAAATATATGTTACTTATACACTGTAAAAATTATTTAGAAAAAAAGTTACCTTGTTGCCTTTGAAATTTTGAGTTCATTGAAATTAAAATTTTGAGTTAATACAATGACATTTTTTTGAGATTCAACAACCTTTATTAAAATATTATTAAAAGATTTTGTATGCATATTGGGTAATTGTGTGTGTTTTATTTCTGATGACACCGTGAAACATGCCAAATAGTGCTATTTTCATGATTTATCAAATTTATTATGTGGTTCAGATACAATCATATTTAGAGTTTCTATTTATTAAACAAATTTCCTTCACTGTATCAAATCAATTTTTTTATTTAAATAAACTCAAAATTTTAAGGCAACCAGGTTACTTACTTTTTTAAGTTAAACCAACAAAAAACAACATTTTTTTTTTTTACAGTATGCAGTATTTACGCATTTATATATAATGCTTTTTCAGATGTTTTTATTCGATTTGACTTCAAGATGCACATTTCTGGCGTTATGGCTACATTCACACTGCTATTTTTTTGGATTGACAGCCACATTTATTAACAGGTGTGGGTCTTGAAATATCCTGTTCACACAGCAACTTACAACAGCGTCTCGAATACTGCATGAACTTAAAAACTCTTACCAGTTACCAAAGTGACCAAAGTAATATCAAAGATGGCGACATCCATAAAAATAAAATGTATTATCACTTTTAACACAAACAAAAGTCAAACTGAACTGTGAGCTCTTCTGTCAAATGTAACGGAGCATAAAACTAAACTGTGTGAGGACTCAAATATAGGACTGAGAGCCGTCTTCTGTTGATGTGTGAACGTGGTGGCGTTTACCCAGAAATAGAACACAGAACCATGGGCGTAGATTACGCGGGGGACGCGGGGGACGTGTCCCCCTCACTTTTAATAAAATGTATTTTCGTCCCCCGCACTTTTACGGGTCTCACCGATCCTAGTCGACCCGCTCCGAGCGGGATCCACAAAAATTAAGCAGCACCATGAGCAGCACAACTGATAATAATCATAAATGTGTGTTGATCATCAGATCCTCATTTGAGAATGATTAGTGAAGGATCATGTGACACTGAAGACTGAAGTAATGATGATAAATTCAGATTTGATCACAGGAATAAATTAAACTTTTCTATATCTTCACATAGAGAACAGCTTGTTTACATCAGAATATATCTATATTTTTTTTACATTGCACAAAATCTATGGAGTCTTAATGCACAAGTGTTTGTAGTATATAAACCAATCATAAAATTGGCACAAAAAATAGGAGAATAATATTATAGATATTAATTAGTGGTTATTGTTCAGCAGTGTATTTGATATCTTGCCCAATTAAAAGCAAGAGATGCAATAAATGATATTGGTCCAAAAAAAAAAAAAATTCTGTCCCCCTCACTTCTGAAAAGATGGCTACGCCCCTGCACAGAACCATAGTGTTGCTGTCGTTATGCTCTATCATACGCATTTGAAGGAACTCTTAATGCTAATGCATTTAATGTCTAATAACGGTTAAGTACTTAATTAATGACATTTTCCGATATTCAGTGACCTAATCTAAACTGAGAACTGTTTACGGTTAATAAGTTGTTAACAAAGCATTATCTAACTCTTTGTATATTAGCAATTAAACAATAATAATTTGTTAATAATTACAGTGACGAATGAAGAACTCACTGTTTGGATATAGTCTATTAATGTATTAACTACTATTAACTCTTTCCCTGCCAGGGTGTTTTTTTTGTTGTTGTTTTTTTGCCAGTCACCGCCAGACTTTTTGACCATATTCACAAAAATGTTATAGCCCATAGAATATTTTGTTTTATGAATATCTGAGCATTCAATATATCAAAAGAAAGAGCTGACCCTCTTATTTTAAACATAAAAAAACAGTTTACTCTAGCTTCCTGCATTCTTTTTTATCAACACTTGAATATGGGTAAGTTTAATAAATAAAGGCCACATTTTGAACAAAAACTCAAGTTTTTGTGAAAGACTATCCAGATCAGATTCAGAGCGATGATGAAACACAGATGGAGTAGATCGAGTCCATCAACACCCTTGCACAGTCCTGTAGCTCGTCCTGGGTCGATGTTTAATTCAGTTGCATTAGATAGTTTTGATTTATAACATGTTTAATGTTGATCACATTATTTTGCATATGCATCTGTTTAGATATGATAGCTTGTTTTACTTCGTCGTCTTCATGTGGAAGACGCAGTAAATTCCCTGCCAAACACGGAATGTTCCACTATTTGTAAGAAAATGCTTCCTGGCCAAAAACTGAATTTTCCGGGTTTTCACAGTCAGACGCTAGGGGTCGCTATTACACATCTTCTGAATGAGTACACAGATCAAAACCAGTTAAACAAGCGATCACATGTAAGCATATGTAAAATATTGTGATCATCAACATTAAACATCATATGAATCAAAACTAATGTTACTGAATGAACTGATGACAGGATGAGCTACAGGACTGTGAAAGCATTAGGGGTGTTGATGGACTCGATCTACACCATCATTTGTCTTTATTTTTACATTTTCGTAGAGGAGTACCTGTCCATTTTTGTCCATTAAAATGATCTCACTCACGCTGACTGACAGATCCGACATGTGTGATCATCGCTCTGAATCTGATCTGGAAACAGCCTATCACAAAAATGTGATTTTCTCAGCTTTTTGTTCAAAATGCTGCTATTTTTAATGAAACTTGCCCATATTCAAGTGTTGATAAAAGGAATGCATGAAGCTAGAATAAAATGTTTTTGTTTGTTTGTTTGTTCCAATGATTCAATTAGAGAGAATAAAGATTCAACGTATCAAAATAACTCAAGGACAAGCCACCAAAAGGGGAAAAAAAATTATTTGCTCAAATGGAAATTATAATCTCAAGGAGCAAACTAAAATTAAATGAAAACAAAAACCCATAACATACAAAAAGAAAGACAAAGCATGGCAAAACAAAAGATCCCATTCCCTCCTCCTGCCGTTTCCACACTGTAAAAAATTATATGTTCAATTAGTTATGACAACATTTGTTTTTACATTGTTTTAACTCATCAAAATAAGTTAAGAAATGTTAAACTTGTTTTTATTAGTTATACAAGATGTAACTCATTTTTTAAAGTCAGTTTAACATAATTTAAGTTGAAAAAACTTAAACATCCAAGACGATTGTACTGCAAAAGTTCAAAACCCTCTTTTTACAGTGCAGTTTGGGTCTGCCTTTTACCCCCATTCAGGTGTCAGTGCCGTAATGATGACTGACAGGATACCAGCCAATAATATAGTGGAGAAAATAGTGGAGAAAGTGAAAGTAAATGAAAAGCAATTTGACCTGGGAATCCAGGGATAACTGCCTTCTCAGCAAACTGCCATATGTGGAATTATTTTAATATTACACGTTGAGGAGAAAGAAACCAAGTGAGAATAAAGGGAGAGTGGGAAAAAAGAGACCCACTTACTAAAACAAATAAACACTTCTCTACTGTATGCACGATTACTCTCACCGCAAAGTCTCTCAGCTGTGTGTATTTCTGTTTAAACACACATTTTCTACTTTACATTTGACTTCTGGCTCATCTCACTCCCACTCAACAGAAATTCTTCATGCTATGTGAGAGGGCAGATTCTGCAACCTCTGATTCGTAGTCGATTTCCAGTCGACTTCTCTCTCTAAGAGCAATTAACTTTCCTAGCCATGTTCAGAGTCAGCTATCTATCTATCTATCTATCTATCTATCTATCTATCTATCTATCTATCTATCTATCTATCTATCTATCTATCTATCTATCTGTCTGTCTGTCTGTCTGTCTGTCTGTCTGTCTGTCTGTCTGTCTGTCTGTCTGTCTGTCTGTCTGTCTGTCTGTCTGTCTGTCTGTCTATCTGTCTATCTATCTATCTATCTATCTATCTATCTATCTATCTATCTATCTATCTATCTATCTATCTATCTATCTATCTATCTATCTATCTATCTATCTATCTATCTATCTATCTAATCTAATCTAATCTAATCTCCTGTCCGCCTGAGTAAATGTATGAATACACTGCTCATCTACTTTTCTCTTTTAAACAGGACACCTGCAATGATTGGCTGCTCCTTCGTTGTGGATCGTGAGTATTTTGGAGAAATCGGACTGCTTGACCCGGGCATGGAGGTCTATGGAGGAGAGAACATTGAGCTTGGTATGAGGGTAAGTAGCACTAATGTAATTATTTGCCTTAGATAAGCGAAGTATGGTCAATTACACATTTGTTAAAATCATTTCGAATTGCAGTAGAGACAAAGAAGTGTCTGGCTTGTTAATTTTGTTCACTTGAGATATTCACAGAGCAGTGTATTCCCGTAATTGGAATTTATCATGGATCATTGTAGCATATGAGACTCTCTCAATTTAAAATTCACTATTCTGGCCACCCTTTCTGTGAATTCACAGGTGACAATATAATTAGCTCTATTTACAAAGCTTGAGTTTTGGACATAGGCTTAATTACATTTCTTCATGCTTTCATGCGCAAGGCGTCATACTAGAGACAGTTTTGGGGGTAAGCATGCAGATTCCTCACTCCATCAAGGAGTAAATGCATTGCCCACAGGAGATGAAAGTACTCAGTGCCAAATTACACAGACTCAAATGCTCTAAAGGCAGTAGCGTACAAAGAAAGTAGATTCCTGCAGCTGCAGCCCTGAGAGAAATTTCATGGCCCACATGGTCCGTGAGCCTGTGGAGAATTGAACTTGTTTAAATTCAGAAACTGTTCTTTCTGTGGGGTGTCGAATATCCTTGGAAGATTTGCATAATTTGGATAAAAATCCTTTAATTCATTTTAAAGGTTCAGTGCCAGTTTAGGTTGACAGAAAAGTCTTTTCAGCCTGATGTTAGATTGAACTATAGAGACAAATAGTATTGTTTGAAATGTCTAATTGAAGACGGGTTGAATTGTCTGTTTGTTAAGTCTCAGTGACAGCTGATACAATAGCAGACTGAGTAACTTATGGGTTTCTTTTGATAGCAGTTCCCTGTAATGTTGTACTTTCTCTTACATACAGTTGTCAGTCGCAATATATCAAAATCAGCATCAACAGTGCTGCTTTTTCCTTTATTTTGGTATTGATTGAAATTACACAGTGACTATTTTCACCCTAATAGTCTGGAGAGTACACATGTTCTGATATTTTGCTTAGCTGCTTATGTGCTGATACTTGATTATAAGACATTTTTGTTTGCTTTTGTATGATAGATTATGGCACTGTGTTTGGTCAGGCATGTCCTGGCTGATTCAGCGCTGGGAAGATTAATCTGTATTTAAACTGGGTAATTCATGTAGTAGAATTGTGAAATTGTTTTTGAATTTGGTGCTTTCTAGACTGAGAAAAGACAGAAAATGTGCTTTTGTCTCATGGGGATGAAAGACTACAATTCCCAGAATGCTTCGCTGCCCTGTAAGGCCACTCCCAAAGCCACCGCTACTGAATCACTTTTACTTTCCCAACAGCGCGTTCATCTTCATAAAATCAGTTCAGTTAGAGAACAGACACTACAATTAAAAACTGAAAGTGTCTGTTCAATATATTGTGATTTAGCCGCTGAGGAAGTGTCAGCACAAACGCAGCAGGAGTAAGATTACACACATCGTGAGTAGCTGAATGAGCTGAATGAGCTCTCGTGATGAAAGCTTAGGTAAACGCGTCCACGCTCGAGGCAGTAGTTCTCAACGCGTGTTCAGTCTGCAGCATTTTAAGTTCATGCCTTTGGAAGATTAACTTTCATTGGAATTAACTTGAGAAGATAAAATACTTTATTCCACACCGCTGTCTCCACTGACCTTTGAACGGCTCGTTTGCTTCCTGCTTCTATGAAGCCCATCCCTCTGTAAAACGCAATGGTCTTAGATTGGTCAGATGGCCAAATGTAGTTTCATGTATTTTTATTGGCTGAAGTGCCAAGCACAGGTTGTCTGGAAACACCACCCCCCTTTACCATAACGGGCAGAAGTCACATCTGCGGAGACTGGGTTTATGATTTCACCAACCCGGGAAGAAGCTTGTTGTAGTCCAAACCGGCCGTTTTTGTAGGCAATTAACTGCCATAACTTTAAAAGACAATATCTCTGTTTGCATTGAACTTTCAGCGCTGTAACTTTGCAGATACTGTTTATGCTCAAGCAGCAACATTACACACTAAATAAAGTTAAAAAAGTTAAATTGCATGCAACCACCCCTTTAACTCGATTTTTCTCAAAATTTTGACTGACAGACTTTGCTGACTACTTCAAACAGGTGTAGCTTTGTCTGATTCAAACAAATTCAAAAATAATTTTCTAATAGAGAATGAAAATAATAACTTATTTTAAAAAAAATTGCTCATTTGACTAATTTTGCCAGCACGGGTCACATATTGTGATTGGTTTCAGCTCTATCAGTAGCCAATAAGTTTAAATCCGCTCAACCTTCAAATACTTGGTCAGCATTTGCTGTAGCAGTAGAAACCTCCTACAAACCTCCACCTTCCCCAGCTTCACCTATATAGATCTGCTACAGATAATTAATGTACAGTGTGCTATAATGTATAGCAGCCTTATAATGTCTTAGTGCTCAAAGCACTGTATTTTGTATGTATTGGAAGTAGATAGTCCTGTACTTGCTCTGCAGCAACAGCAATAACCAAGAGCAACAGAGTAGCAGATCTTTTCCCACCGGACCAAACATGTAAACATTGTCATATGCATTACCGTGTCATGACAGAAATGACAATTATATCAACATTTGCTAACACTACATTTTTGTATTTTTTGTTAAACTACACCTTTAAGTAAAAAGTAGCACAGGCTTTCCCCACTCTATCCTATTTTACAATAAGCATGTGATCTGCATGTCTCCCCATTATTTGCATGAGCCCAGCAGACTGTTCAATGTCATTTGCATTTGCCCCTTGCATGAGGCTAGCCAATTTAGCAAATGCGTCAAATTCTCAGCTTTGAAATGAACCAAATGCTTATTGATGCCGAACACAGTGATGGAACATATGATCCATCTCAGCCTCTAGTTAATCCTCCAAAGCTGATCCAGCTCATTCAAGGGGGATAACTTTTGACTGACAGCAACATGTTCAATAATTAACCTTATGTCACACCAAAAAGACAACCTTAGTTCACTTCTTAAAGAGAATCAGAGGTGGGGAGTCGAAGAGAAGACATTGCAGAGGAATTGGCACTGATTAAATAGGTTATATGAAGAATAAAAAACATTCGGAAAAATTTGAAGAGGTATGATGGGAGTTTAATTTGTGTGAAGTGTACCAAATGCCCACTAGGGAAATTAAAACTGCTGTAAAGTGGCTCAGAAAGAGCTGAATTGACACTTATGGCCCAAAGTAATTGCATTTTAGTGTGTATCAGTTAGATTTTATCCTGAAGTGACATTTTGCTCCTTTAGCAATGCAAGTTTGAGTTCATGCTGGTGGAGGGTGACTCATGGGGGTCTGTGGAGTGGTATTTTATTGTACGAGGAATGTCAACAAATTAATTTACTTACTTTTCCAACTGCATATTTTTGTGTTTTTGGCGTTTCATTTACATGCATGCATTTAGCAGAAGCAGTTATCTTATGACACTGCTGAACTTACAGTGTGTGAAGATGCAAAATGCTGCTGTAAAACACATTTATTGTGATAAATAAACATTACGTCTGTCAAAATTTATTAGCTCATATATTCCTTGTAACTTATATAAAGTGATTATTCAATTATATAAGCTTATATGAAAATAATAAAGTTTGACAGCCCTATAACAAAAAAAGTGATTTAATAAAAGTGATTTAGTTTGTCCATTGAGTCATTTCACAGCTCTAATGTACAAAAATGTTAGTGTAAAGGCCCTTTCACACTCGTCGCGTAGTGAAAAAGCAAAGCCGGAAATAATGCTAATAGTTTGTGTCAAAACCATTCACAACAGCCGCAAAATGAATTTGCGACATCTCTGACGTTTCAGAGCTCCAACATTCCAAAAAATTGGTGCCGACAGCTGAGAAAACAGACACTTCATCATCCAGAGAAGACAAGCTTTTCATTTTCTTTAAGAAACCTTACAGAAGGTTTTGGGTGCACCCAGTTTTAAAGAACAGAGTCTGAAGGGGAGTGCACTTACTTTCGAATGTCTGTGGGTCATTTTGAGGAGCTCTCCCAGTGACAGTAGCACCGTATCCGACAACACAACCCACAAACTTCAGGAAACCAATTGATCTGGAGCAGAGTCATACTGACGGAAACACATTCTCTTTCTATGGCCGCAGACACAATTAGGTTTAAAAAAATAATGAACAAGTTTTAACTCAAAAGGTTATGTTATCGTTGTCTGTAGCCTACAGCGACTTCGACGGGAGCTGTAATCTTGTGAGAAATGCAATACCTGGCAAACGTTAATGTTGATTGAATAGCTAGTGACATCTATTGGATATTTCGTCGCCTTTGTTTCCTTATGTGATAGTTTGAAGCCTTTTCTGCCACAGCACATTTGCGTCCGGTGTGGAAGCACTCATTACACAAACAGCTGATCAAGAAATAAAACCATCGCGTGAATTATTCACACGTAAAAATCGTGTCCAGTGTGAAATAATCTTTCCCCGCCAAACATGGATTTTTTTATTATTTGTGAGAAAACGCATCCAGGCCAAAAACTGAATTTTCCGGGTTTTCACTGTCAGACGTTAGGGGGCACTATTATGCATATTCTGAATAAGTACAGAATCTCCTGATCAAAACACGCGAGTAAGATGCAGCTAAGCGATCGCATGTAATCATATGCATATGTAAAATAACACAATCGTAAACATTAAAGGAACACTCCACTGTTTTTAGAAATAGGGCTTATTCTACTTCTTTCCTACATTTAGATATGTGGGCAAATGCCTTTTTGCCTCATGCATTATTTTAGTTTGGCAGGGTCGCCGCTAGCTTAGTTTAGCATAATGAATGGAGTCTTTTGTTGCCAGGTACAAAGCACTGCTACTTGGCCGCTGAGATATCACTCTCATCCTCACGTCCTCCGGCTGTTGAGCGATCGCTATGTGTTGTGTGATATCTCTGTGCCCAAGTAGCTGTCTTTCATCCTGTGCTTCCCCATAATATAGTCCCAAATCGCCTAGTCTTAATCTTAGTCTTAATTTGTACTCGTGGTGAATACGCAGGCCACAAGAAGTAATTAGGTGTGTGTGTGTGTGTGGGGGAGTTGTTACTTTTTTACTTTTTAGCTTACTTTTACTCAGGACATGCTAGCTGGCAACATAGGATTCCATTCATCATGCTTAGCTAAGCTAATGGGGACCCTGCCAAACTAAAACAATACATGCACTGAGACAAAAATGCATTTGCCCACAAATCTAAATGTAGAAAAGAAGTTGAATAAGCCCTATTTCTAAAAATGGCAGTGATCCTTTAATCACCATATAAATGTAATGTAATTAAATGTCTAATGTAACTGAATGAAATGTGGACCCAGGACGAGCTACAGGACTGTGTAAGCATTAGGGGTGTTGATGGACTCAATGTACTCCATCTGTGTTTGATCATCGCTCTGAATCTAGATGAAGCTAGATGAAGTCTTTCACAAAAAGGTGATTTTCTCAGCTTTTTGTAAAAAAATATTCAAGTTTTGATTAAAGAGTGCATGATGCTAGAATAAAACTTTTTTGTGTGTTTAAAAGAAGATGGTCAGCTCTTTATTTTGATGCATTGCATGCTCAGATATAATTATGAAAACAAAATATTCTATGGGCTCTTAAACTTTTGTGAAAATGGTCAAAAGATGATGATTAAGATTAATTGTTTTCCACGTGTTTTTTTTTTGTTGTTGTTGTTTTTTAACCATAAAACTGTATAAATTAAGCATGCATTTACATTTATGCATTTAAATTTAGATTTTAATGGGGTCAGAGGTCATCTGAAACCTTCCTTATTAGTCCAAAAAACAGCTTTTATTAAAACCAAGCCCAGAGAGTCTCTTTTTGGAATGTGCCTATTTAACCGGCTCTGCAAAAAAAGACCAACGCCTACTTTTACATTACCACTGTAGCCTCACCCACTAATGTGCACATGACACGTTATAGGTAAATAACGTACATGACACTAACACTAGATCGAGCAGCTAAGCAATAAACATGCCTTTGAAGAGTGCAAAATGTTGCGCAGTGTGAGGTTTGGGGAAAACCGTCGCTGCGTATCCTTCCTTCTGAAGCTGGATTTGCAGAGAGACTGAAAATAAAAAACAATGCCGTGCCTTCTATATTGGATCCGACAGTAATAGTACGACGCATTTGTGCGAGTAAAAGAGAATTTGACATGTACTGATTATGTGTACGTGTCTAACCAAACTAACCAGTGAGCAGTAATTTAATCTCAGATCAAAATTTAAGCAATTTTGAGCGTGGCATGGTTGTTGGTGCCAGATGGGCTGGAGTATTTCACAATCTGCTCAGTTACTGGGATTTTCACGCACAACCATTTCTAGGGTTTACGAAGAATGGTGTGAAAAGGTAAAAACATCCAGTATGAGGCAGTCCTGTGAGCGAAAATGCCTTGTTGATGCTAGAGGTCAGAGGAGAATGGGCCGACTGATTCAAGCTGATAGAAGAGCAACTTTGACTGAAATAACCACTCGTTACAACCGAGGTATGCAGCAAAGCATTTGTGAAGCCAAAACACGCACAACCTTGAGGCGGATGGGCTACAACAGCAGAAGACCCCACCGGGAACCACTCATCTCCACTACAAATAGGGAAAAGAGGCTACAATTTGCATGAGCTCAGTGTGAAAACTCCCTTTAAAAACACAAAGCAAATAAGATATTTGTTGATTATACTGTTATTTATGATGAAAACATTAATTTCCATAGCATAAATCGATTGCAGAAATCAAGTTGCAATGAGGAGATCACTGAAACTTTTCATGCCACTCTCAATGTAATGCTATTATATATATATATATATATATATATATATATATATATATATATATATATATATATATATATATTTACTCATTTAACACTTATTTCAGAAATCCACCAATAAAATCCTCTTTACAGATACAGATACCAATAGTTTTGTCATAGCAAGAAATACAGATATTGGCTTCACTGCACACCCTTAATAGTCAGTCTTTTTCTTCTTCAGCATTGTCAATGATTTCAAAAAACAACTATGGCAATAGATGGAGGCGTCTTTTTTCTTTTTTCCTGCTTTATTCAGGGTGAAACAAACAGTGAACAAATTCAGCTCGACTATCAGACAGACACGATTCTGCAGAACCTTTTCTAATGATTCAAAGGACTTAATGAGATGGATTTCATGTAGAATCACATGTAAAGAAAAAACTGAACAGAGGCTAAAGCAGCATGTCAGACCTCAGGAGACTTTTGTCCTCGCTTCAAACCATCCAAAAGGGAGCAATTTTTCATTATGAACAGAGGCGAGCAGGTCTTTTCCATCTGCGGTTGCTTCACTTCACACACTCGCACACACATATGTAAGCTGAAAGGCAAATACAAAACAAACCGGTGAAGAGAGAGAAGGAAGATGACCTTTGGATCATGTTGGTGAATTGTAACGCTTTTAAATATTTCTGAGCAGCAGCTTTGCTTGAGGTTGTATTGTACAGTCACAATTGGTTTGCCTTCGGTCAATCGAATGCAGCTTTAATGGACTCAAAAACATATATTTTGTCCTGTTGATATGTGCTATGGGAAGCTGCTCGATTACTGAGAGCCTGTCTCTTGTTGCTTTATGTAGATAGATGGAATTAATTTGCATAACTAACTAGTGACTAGCCACATGGATCAGTGAAGCTTTTCTCTTTAATTGGGTTATTGGGGGGATATGATTATTAGTTGCTTTAGAAAACTGCTTAAGACACAGAGACAGAAAACTTTCTTTGGGAGCTCATTCCCCTGTCTGTGTCCACAGACTCTGAAATGTGTACAATCTCAGAACTCTAAGAATTACAGACATTTCTAGGTAATATCAGAACCCATCTGATATAACTTGGAGGACAAAGAACTCATCATAACTGGAATGTAGTCTAATTTGTTTTTTGGGTCAGATCATGAGCAATAACATATAGATGTGGAATATTTTCCAATATGGTATTACTTTAGAAATTTAGCAAATTGGTGTCTTATTCTGTTTTGAATCATGGGCTGAACTTACGTTTAACAGTTTTAAAAAGAGTATGTATGGAAATTGCATTTATTTTTTTATTATTTTTTTATTTGTGGTGGTGTGTGGCTGTCTATATGAGAAAACAGTTCATGTAATTTGAAAAAAGTACTCAATGAGTGCATTTTGTGCCAAAGCAATGATAAACGATCCACAGTTCACATAGACAGCTGTTGTTCACAATGGGAAGAGTGACCTTAGGATTGTGAAATTAATTCACGTAATTGAATTTAACAGTTTGTGTGGCACATTTTCTCACTACATAAAAAAAGTAGCTTTGTAAAGAGCTTGTTAATGAAGGATAGGGAACTGCAAACTATATTGGACCTGACAGTGAACTCAGAAACCATTAGTAAGAGCGGCTGCTCGTTTCACTTGATGGGAGAGTGTTTAGTAAGTCTACAGTGTTTTTTGAATAATGGTAGCCATAAAAGTACAGCAGCAAATCATATTCAGTTTAATCTTGTTTAATTCAACATTATATTTTTGTTATTATGTTTTCGTATATTCTTTCATATTTATTTTTTATTTTCTATTCAATAATTTTGTGTTGTCTTTTATATTCATTTTTACTATTATTCTGATCATGTATGTATTTTTTAAAAGATTTTAAAAGATTACTGATTATCTCTCAATTTGATTATCTCTAGTTAGTGGGTGGGATATATTAGGCAGCAAGGGACATTATGGCCAGTCTGCAGTGGTCAGTATATATCAAAAGTGGTCCAAGGAAGGAACAGTGGTGAACCGGCAACAGGGTCATGGGCGGCCAAGGCTCATTGATGCACGTGGTGAGTGAAGGCTGGCCTGTGTGGTCTGATCAAACGAGCCACTGTAGCTTAAATTTCTCAAGAATGATGTTTATTAATGTTAATGTTTATGCACATTAATGTTGGTTCTGATAGAAAATAGTCAGAAATCACATATGTTGCGTTTTGTTGCGTATGGGGCTGCATAGCCACAGACCAGACAGGGTGCCCATGCTGACCCCTGTCCACCGCCGAAAGCACCAACAATGAGTAAAGCACGTGAGCATCAGAACTGGACCACAGAGCAATGGAAGAAGGTGGCCTGGTCTGATGAATCACGTTTTCTTTTACATCAAGTGGATCACGTGCGTGGTGTCGCTTACCTGGAGAACACATGGCACCAGGACGAACTATGGGAAGAAGGCAAGCCGACGGATGCAGTGTGATGCTTTGGGCAGTGTTCTGCTGGGAAACCTTGGGTCCTGTCATCCATGTGGATGTTACTTTGACACGTAACACCTACCTAAGCATTGTTGCAGACCATGTACACCCTTTTATGGAAACGGTATTCCCTGGTGGCTGTGGCTTTCAGCAAGATAATGCGGCCTACCACAAAGCAAGAATGGTTCAGGAATGGTTTGAGGAACACAACAAATTTGAGGTGTTGACTTGGCCTCCAAATTCCCCAGCTCTTAATCAAGCATCTGTGGGGTGTGCTGAATAAACAAGTCTGATCCATGGAGGCCCTACCTTGCAACTTACAGGACTTAAAGGATCTGCTGCTAACATCTTGGTGCTAGATACCACAGAACACCTTCAGGGGTCTGGTAAAGTCCATCCATCGACGGGACAGAGCTGTTTAAGCTGCTTAAAGTCTAATTTGTCTTATAAATCTGATAATGAATATATTGCCTGACTGTTGACAAAAATAATAATGCACAGAATACTCGTAAGGACCTGAGCCAAGAAGATGTTTATTCCAATGTTTTCCTCACAGTACAATCTGAATTTATTTTCTTCTCTAAGCCAAAATTGAGCTTTATAATTTCCATTAGGCTTAGTTCACCCTGCAGATCTGGAACGAACTCATTTTACCTCCCCTGTTCTGTGTTTAGTGAAGAGAGAGGAGATGAGAGATGCAGGGAATGCTTGGCTCCCTTATGGCTCATATGAGGTTTTTGATACATCCTGCAGATCATGTTGTTTCAGAGGATTGGCTCTCCGGGGATGTGAAGTGTCTATGTGTGTGTGTCTGCATGGGTATATCCTCTCAATGTGCTGTACCTACCCATCAGTGTACACGTATACAGAAAGAGCTAGTAATTTTGTGCTTGAGTTGAGGAACCAAGTTTTGACAATTGGTTAAAATGAAAGGAATGGATGGCTGTTCTTCTTTTCATGGTGGCTTTCTCTCAGCTTGGCACTCTCAGCTGGGGCGGCCTGAGTACTCTAGGAGCTGGCACTGGGGGGGAAGAGACTACAGTGTATCAAACACATATTAAAGGAAAAGAGCAAATGTCAAGAATGTCAGAATTTAGAGTAAAAGCTTGTAAAGCAAAGATAAGATGGCATGAGTTGAATTTTAAATGGTTTCTTGTAGACCTGGTACAACTCTTGCCATGCATACAGACTTAGCTATTAAATAACAATATTTTAATCATATATGCTAAAAATGCACATAGAGAATATTGATAGACATTGAATATCATGTATACTTAACTTGCCTTCTTCTGATACTGTGGTGGTAACAAATATAGATGGAGGAACCTTGAACTTTGGAACGCCATGAGCTTGCGTTTTTGGTCTGACACATTTTGAAGGCAAGAACTTTCCAGAACTTTCCCTTGCTTTCCCAGGGAAAGCAAGAACTGACAAAAATGTAAAATGTGTACCTTAAAATGCAATGTAAGTCGCTTTGGATAAAAGTGTCTGCCAAATGCATAAAGGTAAATGTAAATGCATACGTTTGAATGGAAGTCAATGGAATGAAAAGTGCTGTGTGACTGCCCCTTTATCCTCACCAAGGCTAAATGTATTGATCAAAAATACAGTAAAAAGTGTAATGTGAAATATTACTACAATTTAAAATAATTTTCTGTTTCAATATATTTTTAGTGCTGGGCAAACGATTAATTTTGATAATTTAATGTATCCTAGCTGAATAAAAATATTAATTTCTTTAAAAAATAATTACTGATCCCATATTTTTAAGAGCAGTATATGATACAGTATTTATTACAAAATATATTTTATTGTTCAGGCAGCTAGCTATGAGAGCATCAATTGTTTTAACTAAGTATTACAGAAAGATTTTCTCAAAACCGTTGCTCTGTTATGACAAAAAAATACTGAACAAGTTGAAAATTTCTGCTATAGACCATATTCACATCACACAATCCGTCATTTTAACAGGAATGAAATTGAGGCTGTGAGGGCTAGACATACATCTCTGTACTGTTATTTCATGTGTTTTCTGATTTTTCTGCTGACAAAACACTGCAAAATGTCTTTGCAAGAAATGTTAGTAGATAAAAATCTCCAGACAACATGAGCTGTGGAAAATTATAAGTGATCTAGGAGCTTCATACAGCTTTTAACAGCAGATGCCAGATGTGTTCCTGGATCAGCATTCCTGGCTGAAAATGTAATCCTAGCCATATCCTTAACCCTAACCTTACTCCAATGTTATCCCTAAAATCAGAGGGAAATGATAGGTGAATAGCACTAATGTAGAAGCACCTAAACTTGACATAAACTGTAAAAAAATCAGATTGGTTGATTGGAATGTTGTTGAAATCAGTTTCCCATTCAGTCGGTCACTCTCGACGCCACGTCGGAGTACCGGCGAATAGGAATCTCGCTAGCGAGAACCAATCTACTTCGAGTGTAACTAAACAAGCCAATGCACATTGGCATGCAATGATTGCACCTGCTGCTCATGCCACGCAGCACGGGTATCAATGAGGCACAGGTGCTTGCATCAAATTAGCCTTTTGCTTCGAAGCCGAGTGGTGAATGGATTGTCCTGAAATCACTCTCTACGAGCGTGTGTTAACATAACAAATCAAGCTCTTTGGGTGGATCTCTTCTCATTTGGTGTTGGAGTGATGGCATTGCAGCGGGGTCGAATTCTCTCTTCTCTTTCTATTTTGTTTTATTGAGCAAAAACAAAAGGCTGTTCTCACACAGCTGGTTCGGTGCGCTGGTTCGGTATGCTGTTTAGAGCGCTAGAAAGCCGTTTTCACGGCTGGTAAGAGATCGCCTTCTATGAGAAAGAGAGCGTGCACGACAGGCTGCACACATTCCCTGTCTGTGTCGCCGCAATTATCCCCTGTGTGCTTCAGCACCCCAGAGAGCATTTTCCTTAAAAGAGCTACACAGATAGAGCTTGCGTCTTTTTAAAGATGACATTCTACCTGTGTGTTTCTGGTTGCGGTTGTTCCCTGTTCTCACTGATGGCCACGAGCACTGTTTCACATGTCTGGGCAGAATGCTGAGGGTTCGTGGGTGGTTCATGTTTCAAATGAGAACATGACCACGTCGGCACGCTGGTCGTGACTCTTATTTCTCCGGGAAGCTTGAGTCCCCATTGTTGTTGGCCAGCCGCGGCTCATGTTGAAAAAGCACAGCCACGGGTCTGCTCGACACTCTGGGAGACCGTGGAGATCAGCAAGAGCTGCCGCCGGGGGAAACCCGGACGGTCCTCTCGCTTCTCTGCGTGTCGTGTGCCGTTGTGCAGTGCTGAACACACTGTATTGGTGTGTGCTTTGCTGAATCAGATTCAGAGTCAACAGCCATGCTTTCCTGGGGTCAATCCCAGATGTGCATGTAAAACTTGTCAGTATGGAACTACTTTGGACATGGAATGCCAAGGCGGCCAGAACTGCATATGTTTTTCCTCCCTCACTACCCTCCTCGGTGGGGTGGCTGTATGCAGACCACCTCCACCCTGCACTCTTAATGCATGAGAGTAGTTCTGAGTCGGGGTTAAGCTGTGCATGTTGACTAACCGTGGTCAGGTCACGGCGCAGGCCCTCGGCCAGGCGATGTCCACCTCTGTGGTCCAGAAACGCCCCCTGACTTGCCTTGCTGAGATGTGAGTGGTCGTCAAAGTACGCTTAACGTTGCTCCCATCTCACAAGGTGGCCATTTCGCCGACACTGTTGAGAACTGAGCCCAGCAATTCTTAGCAGTCGGTAGCAGGCTGGACTGCCCCT
Source organism: Pseudorasbora parva (assembly GCF_024679245.1). Classification (NCBI taxonomy): domain Eukaryota; kingdom Metazoa; phylum Chordata; class Actinopteri; order Cypriniformes; family Gobionidae; genus Pseudorasbora; species Pseudorasbora parva. The sequence continues at coordinate 50,774,397 of NC_090174.1, forward strand.
TAGTCTGCTCGTCGCCCCTGCAAAAAAAAACAAAAAACCTCGGCACAGTCTGCTCTACTGTGTTCGCTGCAGGGAGACGACACCACCTGTCTCTACTGCTGTTTAAGTGGCCGGTGAAACATCACCTCTGAGACGGGTGACCTGGAGATGGGCGGGGCTGCTTTTCCCCGGAGGAGGGCCGGGTGAAGAATGTCTGAGTCTAAATTCTGTTCTGCCGCTGGTCACAACCAATGGTACCCAAATTCTCAAATTAAAATAAGAGCAGTTTCTCTATCTTTGGGTCCTCAGGGGGCTTGGAGAGTTGTGGCCAGTCAAACGCTGGACCACACTCATCCTCCTCCTCTTTTGCCAGCAGGCAGCAGCGGATGACTCAGGGACGCACTACAGCCTCCTCATGGACCCTCTGCCCTCCGTGGAATCAGGTATGTGTTGCACAGCACATTCTCACCCCACTGCGGGCCGCCTCGACGAGACAGCCGCCCCAGGCCGGTGCCTGTATTTCACCTTGCTGCCCCATGGTGGGTATGCCGGTGGTCCTGATGATCCCACTTGTTCGGTCTCTGCGAGCCTAGCTAGGGCTCCCAGTCCATCCCGTTGGTTCATTCGGACCATCAGGCTTGGCTATGCGATTTAGTTCGCCCGGCATCCCCCCAGGTTCACAGGCGTTCGCTTCACCTCGTTGAAAGCTGCAGACGCCCATGTCCTGTGTGCGGAGGTCGCAGTCCTCCGCACACAGGACATGGGCGTCTGCAGCTTTCAACGAGGTGAAGCCTCGGTGCAGTGCAGCTTTCAGTGCACCGCCTCGGGCGGTGCAGCTTTCATACAGGCACCGGCCTGGGGCGGCTGTCTCGTCGAGGCGGCCCGCAGTGGATGGACTGGGAGCCTTGGGGCGGCAGTGGCTCAGTGGTTCATGTAGGTTGTCTACAAACCGAACGGTTGGTGGTTCAATCCCCGGTTCCACCTGACCAAGTGTCGAGGTGTCCATGAGCAAGACACCTAACCCCAGCTGCTCCCGATGAGCTGGATGGTGCCTTTCATGGCTGACATCGCCGTCGGTGTGTGAATGGGTGAATGTGAGGCAAAAATGTAAAGCGCTTTGGATGGCCATAGGGTCTGTCAAAAAGCGCTATATAAATGCAGTCCATCCTACTGGCGAAGGACGCGATAGAGCCAGTCCCTCCAGCCGATATGAAGACAGGCTTCTACAGCCCATCTTCATTGTACCCAAGAAAACCAGTGGGTTATGGCCAGTCTTGGACCTGCGAGTTCTGAATTGGAGCCTTCACAGGTTACCGTTCAAGATGCTCACGCAGAAATGCATTTTCGAGTGCATCCATCCCCAAGATTGGTTTGCAGCGAATGACCTAAAGGACGCATATTTTCATGTCTCGATTCTCCCCCGACACAGGCCATTCTGGTGCTTTGAGGGGCGAGCATATCAGTACAAAGTCCTGCCCTTTAGGCTGGCCCTGTCCCCCCGCCCTTGTGACCATGAAAGAACAGGGTGTTCGCATTCTCAACTATCTTGGCGACTGGCTCATACTAGCACAGTCCCGAGAACAGTTGTGTGAACACAGGGACCTGGTGCTCAGACACTTCAGCCAGTTGGGTCTTCGGGTCAACTGAGAAAGAGCAAACTCGCCCCTGTGCAGAGGATCTCTTCTCTCGGTGTGGAATTGGATTTGGTTGGGCGGACAGCGCCCCTCTCAGAGGAGCGCGTCCAGTTGATGCTGAACTGCCTGAACGTGTTTCAAGGCAGGATGGCGGTTCCATTGAAAAAATTTCAGAGGCTCCTGGGGCATATGGCGGCCACTAACACCGCTCAGCCTGCTTCATATGAGACCGCTTTAGCATTGGCTTCACGGTCGAGTCCCGAGACGGGCATGGCAATGCGGCACTCGACGGGTGAGGATCACCCGGCCTGCCGCCATACCTTCAGCCTATGGTCGGACTCCTCGTTCCTGTGGGCCAGAGTGCCTCTGGCAAAGGTGTCCAGGCATGCTGTGGTCTTCACAAATGCTTCGACCATGGGCTGGGGTGCCACGTACAATGGGCATGCAGTGTCAGGGGTTTGGACGGACCCACACCTGCATTGGCACATCGATTGCCTCGAGTTGCTAGCAATACATAATGCACCGAGCCGCATCAAAGGCCGGTTATGGGGCAAAGATGTTTTGGTCCGTACTGACAACACTGTGACCGTTGCGTACATCAACCACCAAGGTGGTCTATGCTCCTGTCGCATGCTGCAACTCGCCCCCCCCATCTCCTTCTCTGGAGTCAGAAGTGTCTGAGGTCGCTTCAGGCCATTCATGTCCCTGGGGGGAGCAACCGTGTGGCCGACGAGCTGTCATGAGTTCCGCTCCCGGGAGAGTGGCGACTCCACCCCCAGGTGGTCCAACTGATTGGGTTCAGTTCGGGGTGGCACAGGTCAACCTGTTTGCCTCCCCAGAAACGTCCCACTGCCAGTGGTTTTATTTGCTGACCGAGGGTACCCCTGTCTCATCAGATAAGAGAGTTCAGGAGGCTCACACAGGGCACTGGAAGGGGGCACAGGCCATGGCGCTTTGGTAGGGATTCCTATTCGTTGGTACTTCGATGTAGCATAGAGAGTGACCGACTGAATGGGAACGTCTCGGTTACATATGTAACCCTCGTTCCCTGAAGGTGGGAGCGGAGACGCCACATCCCGTCGCCATGTCCTCTGTACTCTGCTGGGGTGCCAATTCACCTACCCAGCTCCTCAGCAGAAGACTAATTTGATGCAAGCACCTGTGCCTCATTTATACCTGTGCTGCGTGGCATGAGCAACTGGTGCAATCATTGCATGCCAATGTGCATTGGCTCGTTTAGTTACACTCGAAGTAGATTGGCTCTCGCTAGCGAGATTCCTATTCGTCGGTACTTTGACGTGGCGTCTCCGTTCCCTCCTTCAGGGAATGAGGGTTGCAATTATACTAATCTGGATGCCAGCTGAATTTAGCCCTGCCTACAACATTTGAGGTTGGGAAGTTCAGTCTGGACATGATCCGCTGTAATGCAACTACGCTCAAACCAGAGCTGTTCGGACCAATCAAATTGTTCATACATTGTTCATACGAAGATGGACAGATAATGTAACATAATCAACAATGAGCACTTGGGTTGAATTTGTTTCATTTCTAAATGGAAAACTTCTCTGCATATGCATTCACCTTTACTATTTCTTCTGTTGACAACTACGCGCCGCTTGTCACTTACTCTGTTGCTCTGATTGGTTGTAGATCTATCCAATTGAGTGCACAGGCATTTTGTTTCCTGGTTCGGTTGAAATGCCCCATAATCACAGCCCAATGGAGCAGAATCAGACTCGTATTCTGACTGGAATCTGAGTATGACAAAGTCAGGGTACAATTATTCTGCTTTCTGAAGAACTCTAAAGATTTGTGTATCTACTGACAACCATTGACAAAAATAAAAGCTATTACAAAAATCTCTATAGATTTGTCTATTCTTCATTGCAACGTAAAAAAGTAGTTTGTTTTTATATCTTTCTCCAGAGTTTATCCCTGATACTGTTGCATTTATCTTGCTCACATGGGAATTGAAGGGTAATATTCTCTGAAAACTGCTTAGCAATAAAGAAAAACTGTGCAAATAAATTTGAATGCAATTGAACCTCGGGTAGAAAAACAGATGTCAACTTAGCACAAATGAATTTCTACATAACATTTACATTTTTTCTTCATAATGTTGAGATATTTACAGTCAATTATTTTTAAGTTGTTTTTTTTTTTTTTCTCACACAGCTTAAATGAGTCATACATGAAATTGTACAGCTGCCTGTATATATTATAAAGAAGGTTCCTCACAAGGGGATCATCATAGTGGGGGGTCCTTGACATCAGATAGTTAGCAACCCCTTATGTAGAATATTGTGCCTTAGCGTGCTTGCATTTGTCTGACAGTTTAAAGCCAAGTTTTGATTTATGATATCTAACATCCCTGAGCTTAAACTTTACATTAACCTTCAAACATCACTGCAATATATATCATCACATGCTCTGCGTGAGAAGATTATTTTCCCTGCTACGCTCCAAGTATCCCACAGCATGCCTCATTCACTAGTAGCTTAGACATGTAATGTGAACAGGAGCAAACATTTACTGTGCATCTCTTGAACAGGAAATATAAACCTTCATTTACCTCAAAGGAATCCTCATTAATTCCTCATTAATCTTGAATGCCGATGTGTGTATGCTTCTTTAATTTGTGACATTATGACAAGTATGCCATCATCCAGCCCTATTTCCTTATGTCATTTTTATCTTCGTCGTGTCGTGGCAAAAAACTATTACTATAAAACTCAATCCAAACAGTTTAAAGAGCCTCAGCAAACACGGTTAGCGACAACTGAGGGGGAAATGATAATTCATTTAGTAAAGCTGCAGCCTGTGCATCTCATCCTGTCCTGGGAGGGAAAATGAATATGTAATTGGAATCTTAAACTGATTTTTTTTTTTTTTGTCCCCAAAGGGCTCAATGAAAAAGTCGATTATCCTATTCAAGTTGCTTACAGTGGACAGATGCTTTCAGGCTCATGGCTTCTCTTTCATACTCCAGTAGCCAAAGCTAGACACGTCTAGTCAGATTTATCCTTCTTGTCCAAGTATAAACTCAACATGTTATTTTAGTAGTATTTTTTCTATTATAGTATTTATGAATATTTTGAATTAGCTTTTATCTTTGTTTTCTGTGTGTGTGTGTGTGGGGGGGGGGGTATTTTCAGTTTACGTTTGAGTAATTTTGTTATTGTGTGTGTGTGCGTGTGTGCGTGTGTGTGCGTGTGTGTGTGTGTGTGTGTGTGTGTGATGCGATCTGGGATAACCTGTCTGATATCGTGCTGGAACGTTTTGAGCTAGGTCAAACAACAGGTTGAAAGTCAATATTTTGTCAAATTGGGTTTTCATTAGTGTTGTCACAATACCAATTGGCTTCGATACGATACCAGGCTAAAATACCTCGATACCAATACTAAAACGATACCATGGTCAAAACAAAACAAAACAAAAAACAGTAAAAGTAATTGAATAATATGACAACAGAACTTATTATTCATTAATTTTTATTTAATTAAATTTTTTTTACAAGAAAATAACTTGGCCAGCATGTTAATGCACTGGTTTTTGACCATTCCCTCCTTTTATTGCTATAATAACTACATGCCAGTGTGAACATCCTTACAGAGATCACATTATCAATCATGTTATCATTCACCTTTCCTTTCTGAACAGGTTGGGATGACCAAAATCTTATTTCATGATACAAGTAATTTAATATTTTCAAATGCAATTTTATAATTATAATATAGATTTTGAATTGTATCTTTTGTTTTTAAAAATAAGCAAAAAATTCAAAATACAAACATGACAAAAATAGTGCTTTATTTTTCAGCTATATTAGGTCTATTTTTAACAGTAGCAAGTCTAGTGTCACAGACACACCAGGCTCCAACGTCACCCACTCTCAACGCACACCCTCTCCCGAATTCTAATCACGCACACCTGATTCTCATCACCACCCCAATCTACCACAGCACAAAAGACATACACACCCCATCATTCACTGTCCGGTCTCGTCTATGAGAAGGTACTAAGGCTCTTTGCTTTACCTCAGGACTCCCTCGAAGTATCCCGGTGATCTCCTACGTCTCTTGTCAGAATCTCCTTGTGTTTCCCTGTCCAGTGTGTATGTCTCCAGCGAACTCTCCAGCGAACTCTCCATTGATTATCTCCAGTGATCTCACATTTACCTGCCCACCTGCGCTTCACTTCAATTTCACTCTCTGGTGCTCAATAAACTCAGTTAACTAACACCTTTGTCTTCTGCAGTCTCTGTACCCGTGACAGAAGACCGGACCGACACCAGATGAGTTCCCCGGATCCCTTCCAGGAGCTGGTGGATGCGGTGCGCCGCTCGCTGCCCTCACCTCCACCAGCGCCCGCTTCTGCATCCGCCAGCACACCTGCCTCAGCACTGCTGATCGCCAATCCCATGGCCAAACCAGCGCCCTTCTCTGGATCGGCGGAGGACTGCAACGGTTTTCTCCTGCAGTGCTTGCTGGTCCTGGAGATGCAACCGCACCTATTCCCTACTGACCGATCACGAGTGGCTTTCATCGTTCAACCTTGTATGCTCAAGAAAATGAGTCTCGATTCCCTCTCCAGTTTTACGGCTCACTTCAAGGAAGTGTTCGGAAGCCCAGCATGGGATTCTTCGGTTGGTGAGCAACTCTATCAATTTAAACAAAATAATATGTCGGTACATGAGTATGCCTTGCAGTTTCGCACATTGGCAGCCGCCAGCGGATGGAATGAACGAGCCCTTTTGACCACCTGTCGGCAAGGATTAGATACCTGTGTGCGGTTGCATCTCGCTGTATACGAGGATTCCATCGGGCTTGAATGCTTCATCCAACTCTCCATCCGTTTTGCCACCCGTATGCACGCTTGCCTCGAAGAGCACCAGGACTGAGCCTGCCGTACCTCCGTCGACCAGAGCCCATCAGCCCTCCAGAACCAGTCCGCGAACCCATGCAACTGGTCCATCACCAATTAACCCCAGCGGAACGGAGAAGACGTTTGGCCAACGGCCTGTGCTTGTACTGTGGGGCTGCCGACCATTACATCTCCAAGTGTCCTACACGTCCATCCAGACCTTTGGTGAGTTCATTACCGCCGATGTTAGGTCAGTCGCAGCCCTCCTCGATTCCGGTTCCGCTGGGAACTTCATCTCCGGCGCCCTCTGTCGTCAGCTCCGCCTCCCAACGACCCGTACTCTGACAAACTTTCAAATTGAGTCCATTACCAGCAAGCTGTTAAGCAGACAGTACGTCAGCCTTCTGGCCGGTCCATTGAAGCTTCAGGTCGGGCTTTTTCACGTGGAAGAGACTCATGTACTGGTTCTGGAGGAATCCAACGCTGACGTGGCTAGGGCGTCCATGGTTGGAGCAGCACAGTCCTGTCATCTCATGGAAGTCCGGTGAGGTACTCAAATGGGGAGAAAGTTGTTTTAATGGATGTCTTTCTGCTCTGCCTGTCCCCATTACGCCTCGTTCCAGAAATATCGCTGTCTGTGCCACCTCTGTAGAAAGCCCCTGTGGATCAGCAATCTGTTCACATTCCCGACTGTTATTTAGACTTCCAAGACGTCTTCTGTCATCACCGGGCTTCCAAGCCGCCTCCCCACCGGCCATGGGACTGCGCCATCGACCTGCTTCCAGGTGAGCCAGTGCCCAGGGGAAAGATTTATCCCCTTTCCCTACCGGAGGAGAAGGCCATGGAGAATTACATCAAGGAAGCACTCGACCAGGGCTACATTCGACCATCCATGTCCCCTGCTGCTTCCAGCTTTTTCTTTGTGTCCAAGAAGGACGGAGGCTTGCGGCCCTGCATCGATTACCTAGATTTGAATAAAATAACAGTTAAGTTCAGATATCCCCTTCCTCTCGTCCCATCCGCACTAGAACATCTCCGTGGTGCCACTGTCTTCACCAAGTTGAACCTCCGCAGCGTGTACAACCTCATCCAGATACGTGAGGGGGACGAGTGGAAGACCGCCTTTGTGACCCCTACTGGCCACTACGAATATCTGGTGATGCCCTATGGCCTGGTAAACGCCCCCTCCGTATTCCAGGATTTCATTCATGAGGTGCTCCGGGAGTTCCTCCACCGATCTGTCTTGGTTTACATCGACGACATCTTAGGGTGCGGTGCATTCACACTTGTAGTTCAGTTAGTTTGGTTAGTTTGGTCCGGACCAAAAAACAAAAACAAAACATTATAGTCCTGGTCCGCTTAATGTTCACACTGTCATTTTTAACAGCAAACCTAAAGTTACCGAACCAAAGGCATAGGGAGACGGTCACAACCTGATTGGTTGGCTTATATGACGTAGGAGCTTGCTTACTGAACATTCAAAACAAAGCTGTGTGATGGATTAAACGCGATAATTTTATGAGTGTACATATGGCATTATTTTTACCTGCTGAGAACTCATGAAGAGCTTATAAAATTTTCAAAACATTCAAAACAGCACCAGGATTTCCTCGTTGTGCAGAAAAGAGACGGGCATCTCTTATGCAAAAGAGATGGTTCTGTCGTCTGTAATGTTACCTGCTAATAATGGGCAACACAGGTCCTTTGATGAGAAGAACCAGGTATGCTTTTTGTGCGTTTTTTCTAGCATTTTTGAAACGTGCTCGTCGGACCAAGTATTGATGAGGCACTTTCTCGTTGCTCTACGTTTGCCCTCTAACGTTTAAGTTATTCATTGTGGATACACCGATCTTTCCGCGTCGTCAAATCAGCTGACTATGCGTCGCATCTTGTGACATTACGTCCATTTTTTGGTCCGTTTACATGTCTTTGGTCCATGTTGCATTGATATATCAATCGAACCCCACCAGAGTTCGTTTGGAAGCGGACCGAGACCCATCTTTTTAGCGGTCCGCTTGTTTTGTGTGCACCATTGTTCGGATGGCAGCGTTCACATATGTTCAAATGAACCGCACTAAACGAGCAATCGCACCAGGGTTCGTTTTAATCGATCCAAACATGACAAGTGTGAACGCACCCTGAATTTACTCCCGGAGCCTGGCCGAACATCGCCGTCACATTGTGGAGGTCCTGCAACGCCTGAGGGAGTTCCAGCTCAACCTCAAAGCCGAGAAATGCTCCTTCCATCGACACCAGCAAGCCCTTCATCGTGGAAGTGGACGCCTCCACCACCGGAGCGGGAGTGGTGTTGTCGCAGCAGCAGGGGACGCCTAGTAAGCTCCATCCATGTGCCTTCTTCTCCTGGAAGTTCAGCCCGGCGGAGGTCAACTATGATATCGGGAATCGGGAGTTACTGGCCATCAAGCTCGCCCTAGAGGAGTGGAGGCATTGGTTGGAGGGCGCCCAACACCCCTTCCTGGTCCTCACCGATCACAAAAATCTAGAATATCTGAGAGACGCCAAGCGACTGACCCCATGCCAAGCCCGTTGGACTCTCTTCTTTACCCGGTTTAACTTTACCATCTCCTACCGTCCGGACCCCAAGAACCTGAAGGCGGATGCTCTCTTACGCCTGTACACTTCAGAGGAGCACCCCGAGCACACCGTACCCATCCTACCCAGTAAGCTTTTCATGAGTCCCATTTCCTGGTCCGAGGATACCTTGCCTTCCTCCAGTGCCTCCACCAACGCCCCGCCTGGCTGTCCCCCCGACCTCCAATACATCCCACGAGCACGGCGCACCCCCCTCATTCACTCCACTCACACTTCATTGGGCACTGGCCACCCTGGGGGTCAATGAACCCTCTCGTTGCTGCGAGATCGCTTCTGGTGGTCCAACATGGGAGGTGATGTCAGAAGGTACGTGAGAGGGTGTCGGGAGTGCGCCATGTCCAAGAGCTCCTGGCACCTCCCTGCAGGAAAACTCCTCCTGCTGCCCGTTCCCAATCGTCCATGGTCACACCTAGGAGTGGATTTCATCACCGACCTTCCCGTCTCCGATGGTGATACCTGCATCCTAGTAGTAGTGGTCCGTTTTTATAAGTCCTGACGTCTTATCCCTCTGAGGGGCCTGCCCACAGCCTTAGAGACAGCAGAGGTACTATTCAACGCCATCTTCCGATATTATGGGATTCCTGAAGACATCATGTCGGACCGAGACCCACAGTTCACTTCCCGGGTATGGAAGGCGTTCTTCGCGCTCCTAGGTGTGACCGTGAGTCTGTCTTCAGGATACCACCCACAGACCAACGGGCAGACGGAGAGGAAGATCCAGGAGATTGGTCGCTTCCTCCGTACCTTCTGCCATGGTCACCAGGACTCCTGGAACCAGTTCCTGGGTTGGGCCGAGTACGCTCAAATCTCCCTTCGCCAAGCCACCACGGGACTGACCCCTTTCCAGTTCGTACTCGGCTACCAACCTCCCCTGTTTCCCTGGTCCGGAGAACCATCAGATGTACCAGCCATTGACTACTGGTTCCGGGAGAGTGAGAGGGTTTAGGACTCAGCACACCACCAATTCCAGCGAGCCTTGTGCAGGCGCAAGATGGCAGCCGACCTTTGGAGATCCGACACCCCCACCTTCCAGCCAGGACAGAAGGTCTGGCTGTCCACTAGGGACATCAGGATACACCTGCCGTGCAAGAAGCTGAGTCCCAGGTTCATTGGCCCCTATACGATCCTCATACACACCTGATCCTCATCACCACCCCATTCTACCACAGCACAAAAGACACGCACACCCCATCAGTCACTGTCCGGTCTCGTCTATGAGAAGGTAGTAATGCTCTTTGCTTTACCTCAGGACTCCCTCGAAGTATCCCTGTGATCTTCTACGTCTCTTGTCAGAATCTCCTCGTGTTTCCCTGTCCGGTGTGTGTGTCTCTAGCGAACTCTCCAGCGAAGTCTCCATTGATTATCTCCAGCGATCTCTCCAGCAATTCCCACTAACCTCACGAAGACTCACATTCACCTGCCCACCTGCACTTCACTTCAGTTTCACTCTCTGGTGCTCAATAAACTCAGCTAACTAACACCTTTGTCTCCTGCAGTCTCTGTACCCATGACATCTAGAAAGAAATGAAATAAATATAAAACTGCTTAGTCTTCACTCTATAATTGAATTATACACTGATTTTTAAGAAATATATTTTAGTTATTTAGCCAGGCATGTGGTGGTTTTCTATTTTTCATTAAGACCTGCACGGATCTATAATTACCTCAACTGTACACGTTCAGTAAAGACGTATCCGACTGTGTTTACCTGAATACTCGCCTGACCATGCATTTTTACATATTTTGACCATTCAAACGCAAACAATAATCCACAAAAGCATCGGTGTTGTACAGGCCGATCGCCATATGACATCAAAGTAGCCTACAACAAGCTCATACGACTCTGTATGCTTTTGAATCACTCATTCGGTATTTTGATATCATAGCGCAGCAGCAGATGCATCTCGAACAAGCGTGTGTTTGTGTTTCCCACTGCCTCGCTAGCGTTGCTGAGAAAGATAATAAGACCTGGTTCTGCGGTGGCTCTCTAGCCTGTGGAAAGCCAAAGTGGTTCTTAGAAGGCTCGTCAGTCGAACCATCTCAGAACTGGCACTAGCGATGGCTCTGAACTTGCATCCGGCTCATTCTGGTGGAAAAAGGATATGGTGCCCTATTTGAGGGTATAGGTGGCGATTTCGGATTCAGCCCTGCACAGCGCCAACCCTAATTAAAGACATTTGAAGCTAATCACGCTCTTCAGGATCACTTGTTGAAAGTACACAGGCAGGTTTGCTGAAGCAGGTTGGAAATAAACTGGGTCCCCAGTAGCAGGGTTGAAGACCTCTGGACCTCTTTTTGGTTGACACAGATTTCTAATACCAAATACTCTGCAGTTTTAATGTAATAGCTATATTAACTGTGATATTTTGGCTGAAAGTATGGTCAGTTTGGTCTGTTTTTGTTATAGAGGAACCATGCTGTACACCACCAAACCTTAGGCAGCATATAGTTTATACAAGCAAACCTTTTTAGGAGACATGATGTCAAAATCATTTTTAGAAGCTTTTTGAAATCTCCGTTTGAATTACAGAGGCACTTTTATCTATCTGCTGGTCTGACAGCATTAAGACATAGCCTTTTATTGCTATTTTTATCATTGTAATGATCATCAATAGCAGCTGATCACTGAAACAGAGAGCACAGGCTGGCAAGAGGGTCCAATTAAATTAGCCAATGCTTGATCTGAACTGTACATCACATAAAAACGTCTGATATAATTAACGTGATTAAAATAATAGATGGCAAAGCTTTGTCTGTTTCCTGTCATAGGAAGAATAGGAAAGAGAGTGAGACAGAGAATATAATACTCAGGGAGCGAGAGAGGAGGAGCGGAATTTTCTCAAAGGGTTGGGATGTGTCTCAGAGGATAAGATGATGTAACTTTTTAAAAACAAATGAAAATATATTGCTCAAACACTGGCCAAACACAGTTGATTAAGGGAGGAGTGAATGAATTGCACCCGCTGATAGCGCCATTAATTTGCATGTGCTATTTGCATTGTTTTAGCAAAACCTCTGCTGAACGCATTTTGCTCACCACAATTGCCAATCTTCAGGGGTTGGTTCTGATAGCTACTGTAGGTTTTTAGAAATGCCTGATTGAACTGCATTCAAACATACCATTAAAAAGTTTCAGGGTATAGCCTGAATACTTATAAGTTATTATTATTTTTTAAAGAACTGAATATTTTTATTCAGCATGCTATTTTAAATAAAATGCTGTTCTTTTTGAAATTTATATTTAAAGCTGTGTTCTGTAACTTTGTGTGCTCTAGCGGTAAGTAAACAGAACTGCATGCGTCTTGCAGAAGAACCGGAAGCAGCCAGAACTACTTCTCTCTGTTTATGTCTATAATGGGCAGTGATGGTGTTACTAACGGAATTTTTTTTTTTTCAGTACCGAGTAATCAAACAAATTACTGTTTCTCCCGTTACAACGCCGTTAGGGTTACTGAGAATAAAATACAGCATTACTATAATTGAGCACACTAAAGAGGTTTTCATCCGAAAAGGCTCTCTGTCAGTCGGACCTGCAACGTTTTTCTTTCTCTGGTTGTGTGTGTGTGTGCGTGTGCGTGTGTGTGTGTGTGTGAGCCTGTTCATGTGGTTTATGAGGACACAAGCTTGTATAACTACATGGGTATTACACTGGTATTACACTATTAATGTGGTTTATGAGGACATTTCAAATGTCCTCATATTTCAAATAGCTTTAAAAACATACTAAATGATGTTTCCTGTGATGGGTAGGTTTAGGGGCAGGGGCAGTGTAGGGGGATAGAAAATACGGTTTGTACAGAATAAAAAACATTACGCCTATGGAGAGTCCCTGTAAACCACATAGACCAACATGTGTGTGTATGTGTGCGTGTGTTTGCATGCTATACGTGTTAGAGGGTGGGTGGGGTGGTACACATAACTGATGATGATTGGTGGGTGGGAGACAAGGTTGTCTTTGATAGGTTGAGTTCACACACACACACACAAGGCACACAAGCATATAAACAGTCAGCGATGGCGAGTTCAAAGACTTCAAAGGTAGCTTTCACAAACTGGAAGTATAAGGGCTACTTTCCCTCATTGAGGTGAAAGGTAAGACTGTTTATGTAACCTCCAACTTATGCCAAGGAAGAAAGAGTCTCTCCAACGTCAGTGGCAAGTAATTCTAATCTAATGAAGCACCTCACATCATCAAATGCCGCCACAAAATTAGTGGCTACAAACCCAGGTGATAACGCTCCACTACCAAAGGTGTAGTATAGTAATGATAATATTTACACAATAGTTACACTATAGTAGGCATGCTGATAATATTTACAATAATGTATGGAATCTGATAGGTGTCTCTCACATTGTCCCACAGCAACATTACAATAGCGTACATTAATGTACAATGTTTTATAATAGTGATTTATTTTATTTAGTGTCCAATTCATTCATTTAACATATTTAATATTGAGGGCATCCAAGTTTTGTAAAAAAAAAAAAAAGTAACTTAGTAGTTACTTTCCCTGGTAATTAGTTACTTTTATAATGATGTAACTCAGTTACTGTTTGTATGCAGTAACTATAACTATAACTTATTACTTTTTTAAAGTAACATGCCCAACACTGATGGCGGGTCATGCAGGAACTGTGCTCCTCCACCGTGGCTCCTACCAGTCTGGTCTGAAATAGTCCCAATAAAAACACTTATTATAAGTGTACCATAATGATTCAGGGTAAGACAAAGACACAGTTTGGAAAATGGATTCAAATGGATTAACAATAAATGACATCAAATTAGCATAATAGGGCCAATTCACACCACACAGACATACACCAACAAACAAGTCTGTGGGAGAGGATCAGTGTGTTACACTGTGTTAAACGGTGTGTTATGATTTTCCAACAAGCGTCAACAAACTCTGACGTAATTGAACCTGGACACGAACCGTTGCCACAATAGATGCTGGGATGCTTAGTACATTATCCTTGTAGTGAAAATGACAGGTTTTTGGACAAACCAATAGACAGTTCTAGAGAAAGAGCAAGGAGATATTCACGACAGCACACTGGAAAAAGCCAAATCTGAGCGAAAGCAGAGCCATATTTGAAAACGCGTGTCTAGTAAGTTTTGTGCCTAGAGTGAAACAAATCCACCTGTAAGCAGAGAGAATTGTTACTCTCGTTACTAATCGTGCACTCTTGTGTTACAATAATGTGCTCTCGACATTTAACGCCATAAATTGGTCTAAAATAAACTATAAAACAAAGAAGAAAATCTTGTCTAAAGCTGCAATCTTTTCAATTTTTCAGTGAATGGAGAATATCTTGTGTCTGTTGGGGCAGTGTGAACACAAGTTATTTGTCATAAAATTCTAAATCCAATAGCCAACTTGATTGTTGGTGTTTGTCTGCGCAGTGTGTGAATTGGCCTTTAGGATGATTTCTGAAGGATCATGTGACATTGAAGACTGAAGTAATAATGCTGAAAACTCAGCTTTTCCATCACAGGAATAACTTATATTTTACAATATATTACAACAGTTATTTTAAAATCTAATAATATTTAGACTAAGATTTTCTAAACTTCTTTTTAGATTTATTAGATTTTCTTGTCACATTTGACAAATTGACCCTTAAAATGACTTTTAAATATATAAACAAAAACCTGTACATATGGGATTGCACTGACATTTCATATATTTTAAAATATAGTATCATATATCATATTTTAAGCCTAGTGTACAGTACTTTTTTGTTCATTATGCTGTTGTTGTTTGTTTGATATGACCTTAGTGATATCTTTAATGACACATCTTAGGGCTTTGGTAACATTTAGTAGCAATATTAACAGACCGGTTTGTCTCAAACAGAAAAATCTTAGTAGTGCGTGTTCCTGGCTTTTAGCTTCTCGTAGCTGTAGTGCCACCATCTTGTTCTGCATGTGTTTTTTGACCTTGATGCCTCTTCTCCAGACCGCTTAATTACGGCTGGGGAAAAAAAGTGGAACTCAGTAATGACAATCCCTCCCTCTCGGCATGAGGTAAATGTGTTTCTGTCGGTGCTCTTCAACAATCATCATTTCATCAACATGGCTCCTGAGTCCAGAGAGAGTCTGATTTGTTTTACTAATGTTCTGAAGGAGACCTGCAGGAAGACGTGCAGGAACGTGACCTGCATGCCGCTGACCTACCGTCCCCTTCAATCATACGATATCATCCCTGCTTGTACGCAAAGGAGGTCAAATCTAAACAGCAAAAGAGACCATTTTTACAGAGGACATCTTACATAAATGCTGTTATTTATTCAGTGATACCCGGTCATTCAGAAGCAAGCATTAAAACAGAGGTCATTGCAGGAGGACACTGACATGCATTATATTGATATACCCATTTAAAGCTGAATATTTAACAATGCCTCGCTAACAAACTATTTGTGACATATGCATTTGTGCATTTTCTTTAAATAGGAAATACTGTGCTTCTTTACATTTTCTTTACTTTCTTTAGTGTGTTATGTTCCTGTTTGAGCATGAAAAAAAGCTCCAAGTTACAAAGCATGAAGTCCAATATAAATAGAGTAATTGTCAATATCAGTGTGCACTGTTTCTGAACTCCCTGAAATGCTTTTCTTCTGGGAACGCACACGCTACAGTATTCCTAATTTCAATAATTCCCTCCCATACGCAAACGCAAAATAAACTGACGAGGCCTTGCGTTGAGTTGCATTAGTGCGGTGAAACTCGTGGTTGTGGTAAGGGGAGTGACATCTCCGACATTACATGCTCAAAGCAGTTGACCAATCACAGTACACTGGTACAGCTGACCAGTTCAATGGTAGTGACGTCAGTTCCCACCGTTCAAAGTTTTATGACAGTCAGTTACAGTTTATGTAATAAGTTTCTTGTATTAGTACTTTGACTTTGAACAAATTTTCTATATATGGTGTTATATCACAAGTAAAGGGACAGTAGGACCCCCTTTCGCCTTCAGAACTGCTTTAAATCTGTGTGGCATTGATTCAACAAGGTGCTGAAAGCATTCTTTAGAAATGTTGGCCCATATTGATAGGATAGCATCTTGCAGTTGATTGAGATTTGTGGGATACATATCCAGGGCATGAAGCTCCCGTTCCACCACATCCCAAAGATGCTCTATTGGGTTGAGATCTGGTGACTGTGGTGGCCATTTTAGTACATTGAACTCATTGTCATGTTCAAGAAACCAATTTGAAATGATTCAAGCTTTGTGACATGGTGCATTATCCTGCTGGAAGTAGCCATCAGAGGATGGGTACATGGTGGTCATAAAGAGATGGACATTCTCAGAAACAAATGCTCAGGTAGGCCGTGGCATTTTAACAATGGCCAATTGGCACTAAGAGGCCTAAAGTGTGTCAAGAAAACATCGCCCACACCATTACACCACCACCAGCAGCCTGCACAGTGGTAACAAGGCGTGATGGATCCATGTTCTCATTCTGTTTACGCCAAATTCTGACTCTACCATCTGAATGTCTCAACAGAAATCGAGACTCGTCAGACCAGGCAACATTTTTCCAGTCTTCAACTGTCCAATTTTGGTGAGCTTGTGCAAATTGTAGCCTCTTTTTCCTATTTGTAGTGGATATGAGTGGTACCCGGTGGGGTCTTCTGCTGTTGTAGCCCATCCGCCTCAAGGTTGTTCGTGTTGTGGCTTCACAAATGCTTTGCTGCATACCTCGGTTGTAACGAGTGGTTATTTCAGTCAAAGTTGCTCTTCTATCAGCTTAAATCAGTCGGCCCATTCTCCTTTAATCTCTAGCATCAACAAGGCATTTTCACCCACAGGACTGCCGCATACTGGGTGTTTTTCCCTTTTCACAGCATTCTTTGTAAACCCTAGAAATTATTGTATATAAACTGTGTGTGTCTGTGTGTGTGTGTGTGTGTGTGTGTGTGTGTGTGTGTGTGTGTGTGTGTGTGTGTGTGTGTGTGTGTGTGTGTGTGTGTGTGTGTGTGTGTGTGTGTGTGTGTATGTATATATATATATATATATATATATATATATATATATATATATATATATATATGTATGTATATATATATATATATGTATGTATATATATATAATATTCCGTAGAGTAATGCCATAAATGAGTCCTATCTGTCATGGCACTCAGCCTTCTCTTATAAAATTAACCTTTTAATCAAAATCTACATACAGTTTCATTCTCAACAAAGTATTAGCATAACATGTTGATGTTTAGTGGACAGGCAGTGGATTAATTAAATGATAAGCGATTTCCTCACATAAGCGGTTTGTTCAGTGTAGTGAAGCTTCTTTTCCATTGACATCCATTTAAAAAAGTGGCTTCTCCTTTCCTGCATCTATAGAAAGTGATGCGTGGGTCAATGTATAAACAACCCGCACCCGACCAACATTTTCTATGAACCCACCCACACCTCGGACCGCAAAAAAAAGAAAGAAAATATTGTACCTGACCCGCTTCCTGACCCACATTTTTTAAAAGTAGTAAATGCTCATATAGCGTCAATTTATTAATTTGTTTCCTTTTCTTAACAATTAAGATGCTGCATGTGTTTATCCAGTCTAATCGAAGTGTGTGTCTCTCCCCCAACTTTCCCTACAAAAATCCCACCCCCTCTCAGAAAATAAATACAACTGACATTACTGAGCTATATGCATTTAAAAGTGGCCAATTATAATGGTACAATGGCATTGCTCAGTTCAGCGTGTTGGGAAATCGCCAATCATGCATATTGTCCCGCGTCAGGAAAGGGGTTAAAGGGGTTTAAAGTGGTGGCCTAAAACTGATGATTAGCATACTTATTTTTATCTTTCCTCACGCTGTGTAGAAATAATATTGAATCAACCATCCCTGGGTTGAGACGGTTTCTTCTGGCCTCTTTGACACGACCTGCGGAGCTGAATGTGCGCTCACTGGCTGCACTTATGCTGGACCGCAGAGGATCTTCCTTGCCAATGTATTTCATAGTAAATTGTGTCTAGTACTATATAAATTACAATGGTTTAATTGGCATCTTTATTTCAAATGGCCCGACTGACCGCGACCCGAATATCATTAAAAAATATTTTTGGATGACTCGTAACCACGGATGACTGCAGGCACCCGCTCATTTTGGATTAACCCGCGCATCACTCGTACCTACACAGCCGCAGCGTTAGCATTAGCATTATGCTTTTTTTTACTAAAGGTTGCAGGCTTGCCGTCTAGTGGCTTTGCTGTTACTGACAGACTGGGAAGAGAGGTGCTGCAATAATATAAAATATGTGAGAAATTGTGTTTTTTTAACTTTCAAGCATGAAAATCTGTTCCAGTAAACCCCCAAAACAAAATCAAGACTTTGTAAAAGGGCATTATATGGCCTCTTTAATTTCAGTGTTAATGTATTTCCCACTGAAACAGGAAGTTGCAGTGGGACCTTTAATGCTTGGGCCTTTTTACATCACAGGCCTATAAAACCTTACTTGACAACAGACGAAAGCAATAAAGACACCAGGCAAACCATGATTTGATGTGTCTTTAAAGGCAATATAACTAAAAAGCATTTTATTTAATATGCCTCTTCAAACAAGTTATCAACATTTTTTTGTACCATAAAAATTGTCTGCTATAATTTAATTTTGTCAACATTTAGAAGTGCATTAGCATATAGATAACCTTAATGCCAACTCCTGTTTTGATGGTTTTTATCTTAGAATTGTAATGCAGGTCCTTTAACTTCCTTCTCAGAGAGTGGGCAGTCTCTTTACACAACTCCAATCCAAACAGTGAGGGCTAACAAGTTAATTTGTTGTCTTTTGTCTGTTCCGTGACTGAAAGTAGGCTTTTACTGAGCTTGAACAAAGCATACAATGGAGTTTTCACTGTAGAGGGAGAGCAGGAAAAAAGGTAGCCCTACAGCATGTGTCGTCTGGCAGTAAGAGCATAACAGGACTCTACTACTCTGAGATTGATTTTGTACACCAAGGTTGCACTATGGATCAGTGGTGCTGAAGCTGAAAGTATTTCCACAGCTAATGAAAGTCAGTGAATGCATAGCTAGTTCCATTAATGTCACGGTTAGTGGAAGATAGAGGACCGCAAGCTCTCAAAGCGAAGGAGTGCAAAAGGGATGTAGTGCCCTTTTACTAGTAGTTCTTGATCATAAAGTCGCCATAGATGCAAATTCTGTTCTAAACAGCCCTTTTCCGAAGAAAATCATTATAATATTTTACTGATTTTGAACTGATTTACTCCTAATTGTGTTTTAGTTGCTTGACGAGTTCTGTGTTTTTCATTATTTATTTTTGTATGTGTGCATTTATGTTGTTCTCCCTTTATTTGTCTAGCTTATTTTAATCAAACATATTAATTTAATTAATTTGCTCTTCAATTAGTTCTAGTTCTAGAGTCCCAGGTTTCTGTTCGCCTCTGCTGGTACATGTCGTAACTATACCTACACCATCTGGCTGCAAAAAGCATCTCTCTCATACTCAGAATTAGCTGTGTATTCTGATTGAATACAAATATGCTATCAACATACAGTGCAGCCAGAAAGCATTCACAGAGCTTTTTGTTCTTACACATTTTGTTACGGGACAGCCTTATTCCAAAATGGATTAAATTCATTATATTTGTCATCAATTCTACAAACAATACTCTATAATTACAAAATGAAAGGAATTTGTTTGACATATTTGCAAATTTATTAAAAAGAAAAAAAGGGGGAAAATCACATAAGTATTCACAGCCTTTGCTAGATACTTTGTTGAAAATAATTTTTAATCATGATGGTACAAGCTTGGCACATCTATTTTTGGACAGTTTCTCCTATTCTTCTTTCCAGGACTTCTCAAGCTCCATCAGGTTGGATGGGGAGTGTCGTTGCACAGCCATTTTCTGATCTCCCCAGATCCTCCTCTGTTCAATCGAGTTCAAGTCTGGGCTCTAGCTGGGCAACTTAATGGCATTCACAGAGTTGTCCTTTGTTATCTTGGCTGTGTGCTTAGGGTTGTTGTCCTGTTGGAAGTTGAACCTTCATCCCAGTCTTAGGTCCAGAGCACTCTGGAGCAGGTTTTCATCAAGGATGTCTCTGTACATTGCTGAATTCATCTTTCTTTTAATCATGACTAGTCTCCCAGTTCCTGCTGCAGAAAAACATCCCCACAGCATGATGCTGCCACCACCATGCTTCACTCTAGGGTTGGTATTGGCCAGGTTGTAACACTCAGCCTGTTAAAGGCTGTTTACACAACTATCACGGTACGTTATTCCTATTTTTAAAAGGTGCTCAAATAAACTTTTCACAACATCCACTTAGATAATAAACCAAAGTGTATTGAATCAACAACCCCAAACCCAATAAACAAATATATATATGCATACAATATTAACAATGGTAGAAAAATAATGTATAGAGAATTCAGTCCAAGTCCTGTGTGTGTGTGAGTGTGTGTGTGTGTGTGTGTCGAATCGGTCTCACCGGTGCAATATTATAGTCCGGGAGCTCGATGAAGCAAAGTTATCCTGTGCTGGATCCTCAACCAGAAATAGTCCACTCTTATTTCCTTAGGGAGATAAACATCCACAGACGGTGATAACCAAGCTCTTGTGCAATGATCGATCGATCGCGTAATCCTGAGAGCGTCCTCTCTCGAGCGCCGGTAAGCCGGCTTCTTTTATCTGATGTGCCACATCAGCCGTCAGGACCGATGACGTCACTGGGGATTCCCTGACGCTCCCGACGGAAGTCACGCGAGAGTAAGAACGAGCACCAACACATATCCGGGGCAAAACACGACAAGGGGAAATACATACAACAGCTGTAAAGTGTTAATAATTAAATGAATTAACGGCAGTCTATATATATATGTATCCCTTTATGTGGCAGCGCTACATAGATCCCCTCCCCCAGCCAGCGGCATCGGAGGAGAACGTCCGTAATAACGCTTCAGGTTTACCACATTTAATACATCGATTCTAGGTGGGTTGCCCCAGCACACAGTGTAATTTATTGGCCCCGTTTTACTTTTTATTTCAGCTGGACCCTCCCACTTGGGCGCTAGCTTGGCAGAGAACCTATTCGATGAACTAGAGAGAGGATGAGTTTTAATCCAAACTAGGTCACCCGTTTGAAACTGCGCATTTTTTCTACGGTAATTATAATACCTAGCTTGTTTGGCTTGGCACATCCTCATTCTATTCTTCACCTCCTCCACCATGATGTTTTGTCGTTCCACCAGGGAATATGCAGCTTGATCTGGCGACGGTGGCCGATGGATTAGGCGCTCCAGTGGTCCCCTAATTTGCCTGCCCATCATAAGCTCCGCAGGTGTCCTTCCTGTGGTTTCCTGTTGGGCATTGTTGATGGCATAGCGGAACTCGGGCAGCCACTGGTCCCAGGTCTGATGTTGTTGACCCACATAAGCCGCAATCATGGTCTTTATGGTCCGGTTGAATCTTTCAGTGAGATTTGATTGGGGATGATAGCTCGTGGTGAGTTTTTGAACGCAACCCCATGTCTTGCACAGATCCCCCAGCAGACTAGAAGTGAATTGGGGACCCCGATCAGACACCAGATATTTAGGCACCCCCCATCGGGTAAATATCTCCTCTCGGAGTATTTTCACTAACTTCTGGGTCTTTCCATCCCTCAATGGAAACATTTCCACCCACTTAGTGAAATAATCCACAATGACCAGGAGGTAGGTGTTCTGTTTTTTACTGCGGGGAAAGGGTCCCATTAAGTCCACCCCGAGCATGTAACCTGGTTCTGTGATCGGTGAACTTTGCATAAATCCAGACGGTTTTGTGTTACAGGGTTTATATTTCTGGCATACCTCACAGCCTTTGACGTACTGCCACACATCCTTCCTGACGGAGGGCCACCATGCCACATCTAGGATTTTCAGCAGGGTTTTCAACTGTCCCAGATGGCCACCTAGGGGGTTATCATGGTAATAATGCATGAAGTCAGTGGTTAATGATTTGGGTACTACCAACTGGAACTTCTCTCCCTTAGTTCTTAAAGGCACTTTGCGGTACAACACCCCCTGGTGGTCTTCAAAGGTGATGGGCTGTTCCTTGGCAGACCGAGGGTTGAGGCCAGACTGCAGGTGAGTAATAGTATCGTCCACCCGTTGAGCTTGAGCTATTTCTTCCAGAGAGTGTGGTAATGTGGTCGAATGTTGTGTAGACATGGCTAGACATGGGGCATCATCTGTAGAAAACGGCTCCTGAACCCGGGATAGAGCGTCGGGTCCCATGTTGAGGCAGCCCTTTCTATGGTGAACCTGAAAGTTGAATTGTTGCAGGCGGAGTGTCCAGCGAGTGAGTCGAGAGGAGGTTTTAGGGCAGTTGAATGCCCATGTGAGAGCTGCGTGGTCAGTGAAAACCTCAAAAGGCCATCCCTCCAGGTAATGCCTCCACTTCTCCACCGCCCACACCACTGCTAGACATTCCTTTTCAGAAGTGCTGTAATTTTTCTCTGCTCCTGTTAAGGTCCGTGATGCATAAGCCACCACTTGTTCTCCTTCCTCAGAGTGTTGCGTGAGTATAGCGCCCAGTCCTACATCACTCGCGTCCGTGTGAACCTGGAAGGTTTTGTTGAGGTCAGGTTGAATTAAGACGGGTGCATTCTGTAGTGCTTGTTTCAAACCATCCATACTAGCCTGACACTCTGTAGTCCAGTCCCACTTTACTCCTTTCTTTTTTAGATGGTTCAATGGGGCGGATATGTCTGCGAAGTGGGGTATGAACTTATGATACCACCCCGCCAGGCCCAGAAACCTTTGCAAGCTCTTGAGATCTTGTGGTGGCGGGTACTCAGCCACTGCTCTGGTCTTCTCTCTGTCAATCTCCACCCCCCTCTCAGAGACTATATGGCCCAGAAATTTGAGCTGGCGCTTGAAGAAGTGGCATTTCTTCATGTTCAACGTCAAATTGGCTTGGGTAAGTTTCTGAAAAACAGAGTTAATGTCTTGAATGTGGAGCTCTTGAGACTTTGAATAGATTATTATGTCGTCGATATATACAAAGCAGATTTTCCCTCTCAACTCTGCTAGCACACTCTCCATCAAACGCTGGAAGGTGGCCGCGGCATTTCTGAGTCCATAGGGCATGGACTTGAATTGGTATAACCCTTTGGTGGTGATAAAAGCCGTCTTCTCCTTGCTCAACTCCTCCATCTCCACCTGCCAGTACCCAGACTGCAGATCTAAGGAGGTAAACCATGAGGCCCCTTCTAGTGATTCCAGAATGTCGTGAATCAAAGGCATTGGGTAAGCATCCGGTACGGTCTTGCTGTTAAGCTTTCTATAGTCCACACAGAAACGATATGCACCATCCGGTTTGGGGACCAGAACCACCGGAGAAGACCAAGGAGAGAAGGAGGGCTCAATGATGCTGTCCCGCAGCATCTGATCCACCTGCTCCTCTATGACCTGCTTCTTTAGAGGTGACCCTCTATATGCCCGTGATTTGATGGGTATATCTTCGGTTACCATAATCTTGTGTCGTACCACTGATGTTTTACCCAGGGTGTTAGAGGTGGTGAATGGCCAGGTGGAGATCAATTTTGCCATCTCTTCCGGATTGTCGGAGTCCCACTGGCTGATCTCTGTGTTGAGGTACGGGAGTTCGGAAAACCTGCCAGTGGGTGGTAAGGCGTAATATAGGTTCAGCGTTGCAGCCGTAAGAGTATGAGCTTGTTCTTCCGGGGTCGCTGCTCCTGTTGGTATCAGTGATGGCAAGAAAGGGTAGTATGTGTATCCTTTTTCAGATTTTAACCCATACCTCCGTTGTCCCACCTCCAAGACTGCTCCTGTGACCCTCAGGAAATCCAGACCCGCAATAAGCGGAAAGGCGAGGTGAGTGTTTTTCAGGATATAAGTATCCATAATACACTCGTGGTCATGCCATTGAAATCTAACCTTTTGCAGGTCTCTGGACTGATGAATGGTTCCATCCGCCATAATAAATCGCTGAGGGCTGGAGTTCATTGCCACTGGCTTCTCTGCCTTCAACTGATTCCACAGGTTTTCTTGCATTAAGGTATAAGTGCTTCCTGTGTCCAATACAGCATTCACTTCTTTACCATTCACCTTTACCGGCACCACAAGGAGTGACGACCCCGGATGGTGTTGTGCCAGAGTTACTCCTGCCAGGTTTTTGTTGAAGGTACGTTCTCCAGATTTCTTGTAGGCCTTCTCTTTGCTGCTCTGAGAGCCGACTTTTTGCCAATAGTCCTTGGCTCCCATGCAGTCCTTTTCCACCCTTGAGCCAACCTTCACCAGTTGTTCCACTGAATTCACCGTTCCCCTTAGACATCCTGCGACCCTGGGGTTGATGTTGTTTAGTATTCGGTTCACCAGTTCCTCCTCAGATATCTCAGGCTTCCACTTCAGACAGAGAGCTCTATAGTCGTAAGCAAAGTCCCTCAGGCGTTGTTGTGGCTGCTGAACCAGAGTCCTCAGTTTTTCCTCCACTTCAGAGAGGTAATCATCGGCGAGGAAAGCAGCCATGAATGCCTTTTTGAAGGATTTCCAATCTGTTATCTTTGACTTCTCTGCCTTCCACCAGCTCAGAGCTGGTCCCTTCAAGACTGTGCTTAAGGTTCCAATAAGCTCGACACCAGGAAGTGGCCTGATCTCTAGGAAGTTCTCACATTGTTCAAGGAAGTTAAGCACCTCCGCTGTTTCACAGGAGTCTCCAAAGGACGGGAACTCCAGGCGGATGGGAGGTCGAGCGTAGAATGAGGATGTACCAGCCCCTACTGCAGAGGTAAACACATTAGGAGTTTTAGAATGCACAGTAGGTTGAATGTCATATGTATCATTAACCGTGGGAATTCGCTGCCTAGTTACAGGAGCTGGGGTTGGGGGATGTCGGACCGAAGCCACCCGAGAGGCCTCAGGGGTGAAGGCCTGCAACCTGGAGAGTGTGGGAGTGCTAGTTAGTCTCAACTTCCTCATTTGACTTTCCCATTTATGGTCTCGCCTGAGAAAACAGTTTGTGACTGCTTTTTCTAATTTTTCTAGCGACTTTAAAAAATAGTCCTCCAAACCTGCCAAGCTAGAATCCACGGCCTCCCTGAAACTGGTTTCTCTGTTCAATGTACTGTCCATTGACTGTTTAAAATCATTTTCTAAGGTGTGTACCTTTTGATTAAGAGCCAATAAATCCACTTTACATTGTGCCAGATCTGTGTGTATTGATTGTACTACCTCAGCATTCCTCATATGACCTTCATCATCATCATCATCATCATCATCATCAGACTGTTCAGAGTCAGACATGTACAGTGAACTAATCATAGAAGTTATTTCTGCAGTAGGATTACGCCGGGTCACAAACGGGCCTGCAGTAAAATCTGTCTCATTTTGTTCTACATCATCTTGAACATTTACTGGCGTCACCGGGTTATCAGTATTCTCTATCTGGACTTGAACAACTGCATCCCTATTTACCTCATCCATAATTCCGTTTGAAAAAAAAACAAAAACAACAAAAAAACAATTCAAACACCTTAATAAGGAAAGTCCCCGTACGGGCCACCAATATGTAACACTCAGCCTGTTAAAGGCTGTTTACACAACTATCACGGTACGTTATTCCTATTTTTAAAAGGTGCTCAAATAAACTTTTCACAACATCCACTTAGATAATAAACCAAAGTGTATTGAATCAACAACCCCAAACCCAATAAACAAATATATATATGCATACAATATTAAACAATGGTAGAAAAATAATGTATAGAGAATTCAGTCCAAGTCCTGTGTGTGTGTGAGTGTGTGTGTGTGTGTGTGTCGAATCGGTCTCACCGGTGCAATATTATAGTCCGGGAGCTCGATGAAGCAAAGTTATCCTGTGCTGGATCCTCAACCAGAAATAGTCCACTCTTATCTCCTTAGGGAGATAAACATCCACAGACGGTGATAACCAAGCTCTTGTGCAATGATCGATCGATCGCGTAATCCTGAGAGCGTCCTCTCTCGAGCGCCGGTAAGCCGGCTTCTTTTATCTGATGTGCCACATCAGCCGTCAGGACCGATGACGTCACTGGGGATTCCCTGACGCTCCCGACGGAAGTCACGCGAGAGTAAGAACGAGCACCAACACATATCCGGGGCAAAACACGACAAGGGGAAATACATACAACAGCTGTAAAGTGTTAATAATTAAATGAATTAACGGCAGTCTATATATATATGTATCCCTTTATGTGGCAGCGCTACAAGGTGATGAGCGGTGCCTGGTTTCCTACAGACATGATGCTTGACATTCAGACCAAAGAGTTCAATCTTTGTTTCATCACGCAGAGAATTTTGTTTCTCATGATCTGAGAGTCCTTCAGGTGCCTTTTGGCAAACTCCAGGCGGACTGTCGTGCTGTCTGGCCATACCATACAGGCCTGATTGGTGGATTGCTGCAGAGATGGTTGTTCTTCTGGAAGGTTCTCCTTTCTCCACAGAGAAACACTGGAGCTCTGTCAGAGTGACCATCGGGTTCTTGGTCACCTCCCTGACTAAGGCTGGTCTCCCTCGATCACTCAGTTTGACCAGGTGGCCAACTCTAGGAAGAGTCCAGGTGGTTCCAAATTTCTTCCGTTTACGGATAATGGAGGCCACTGTGCTCATTGGGACCTTCAATGCTGCAGAAATTATTCTGTAGCCTTCCCCAGAACTGTTCATTGATACAGTCCTGTCTCGGAGGTCTACAGACAATTCCTTGGATTCATGATTTGGTTTGTGCTCCGACGTGGCTTGGTTTGTGCTCTGACAATGACCTTATATAGACAGGTGTGTGCCTTTTAAAATCGTGTCTATGCAGCTGAATTTACCACAGGTGGACTCCAATCAAGTTGTACATCTCAAGGATGCTCAGTGGAAACAGGATGCACCTGAGCTCAATTTTGAGTGTCATGGCAAAGGCTGTGAATACTTATCTACATCTGAATTCTTTTTTTTTTTTTTTTTTTTTTTTTTTTTTTTTTTTTTTTATAAATTTGCAATGATTTCAAACTTCTTTTACATTGTCATTATGGGGCACTGTTTGTAGAATTGAGGAAAATGTGTTAACTTAGACACTGCAGCAAAAAACATTATTTATTCTAACAGCCATAATGAGGGTGTTAAGACTATTTTGTAAGATTATTTTGTTTTTGGTGCAAAAAGATATGACCTAGTGTATAATATTTGGTCTTTTCAAGTCTTGAGCTGTTGTTATTGTTTTGTTTATAAAGCATAGCATATTCCATATTCTGTTAGCTCAGCATATATTGCAATATCCTATTTCTGTTTTAAAGCACACAGATGCCATGTAATGTTAATAGCCGATTATTAATATGCATATGTTCATTTGTAAGGAGCTGGCCTCTCGGGTCAGAAGACTTTCTGTATCTAGTGACATTTCCTGAACATTCTCATGCCCCTGTCACTGCAGCAGACTTGATCTGGTTTATAATGACCCAGTTTCCAGTTATCAAGACCGTTTAATTAAGTTACACAACTTAATTTAAAAGACAAAAATCAATTAACACAGACATTTGAGTTTGTGTGTTAATGTGATGATCAAAAGAATGTCAACAGAACTCAAAAATATATTTAAAGGGTTTAATTAAATCAGTAAATCAGATTTTTTTATTATCTTGCAATCATTTATTTAAGTTGTGGTATCAACTCTGCACTACTTTTTAGAGTGTACATTTGCTGTCTGTTTTTTTTCTTCTTCTTCCATATAATTCTCTGATGTGGAGGCAGACAGAGTCAGCATATTAGTGTGACTGGTGGGTCTCAGGGGAAAAACATATTTGCACTCGTTCTTCCACACATTCATTTATCATCCCCTGTTTCTCTCATCTCAGCACAAACTAATGGCCCTTAACACTTAATTGCTGTATCAAGCAAGCTCACACACTTTCTATTATGAAGGGGGCAAACCTCAACGGGCAAGTAGGCGTCCCAAATAAAAAGCAGATAATTTTGAGCACAATCTGTGGACTTTTTTTCATATGCTGTAAATTGCACATCATTTGTCATGGTTATATACTTCACAACCTGAACTGTCAGAATTGCATGCAATAAGCAAAAATATGCATACAAATTGAGTTCAAATTATATTTACAATGGCAGTCAAATGTTTTTTCATATATTTTTGTCTGATCACCAATATATTTGATAAAATACAGTCAAAACAGATATATTGTGAAATAGTATTACCATTTAAAATAACTTGTTTATGTGAATATAGATAAATTGTAGCTGGATTTTCAGCATAATTTCTCCAGTCGTCAGTGTCACATTCAGAAGTCATGCTAATAAGTGTTTATTTATTTATTTTTTATTTTTTTATTTTTTTACCTAGGAGAACTTGTTGATGAATATAGATAAAATAAATGAAACAGAAATATTTTATAACCAGTGTTGGGGTAATGCATTACAAGTAACTTGATTTACATAATAATATTACTTTTTCAAGTAACTCGTAAATTAACGCATTTACTTTTCAAATTTACAACAAAATATCTGAGTTACCTTTTCAAAAAAGTAACGCAAGTTACTTTTTCACATTTATATGACTGTTAGCTCTCCTGTCCCCATGTCGAGAGAAATCACGAGTAAGTGCAAAGGTGTTGTATGTGAACAGGTTATTGTAGTTCTAGACTAAATTTGAGCATTTATTCATCTCACTTGAATAAAGATTCAGTATTCCTCAAAATCAATACAATCAGTCAGATGCAAAATCAGACAATGCAAACCTTCAATAACTAAACGTTAAATAAAACAAATGCATTTAATCTACCTGTATTGACCAATTTGCTGCTGAACTTTGACGACTCAGTTAAACCATGAGCAAAAATTACTAGACTTTTTTTATTATTATTGGTAAAACTTTTTTTTCTGCGTCCTATTCTTCCATTATCCAGAATGGCAGCGCAGCGCAGACATTTGCACAAATATATATATATATATATTTGTTATTAAAAAAACAAACAAAAAAACAAGCCTAGCCCAGGTGAGAAAAAGTAACTTAACTCAATTAGTTACTTTTCAAGGGAGTAACTTTCCCCAACACTGTTTATAACATTATAAATGTCTTTACTGTCATTTGAATCAATGTAGTGCATCCTCATTAAATAAAATTTTTAATTTCTACAAAAAAAATGCTTAACCCAAACTTTGAAATGGTAATGTGTCATGGTTTCCACCCTAATATTAAGCAGCACAAGTTTTTTCAACATTGATAATTGTTTATTGAGCACCAAATCATATTAGAACGATTTCTGAAGAATCATGTGACACTGGCTACCGAAAATTCATTTTTGCAATGGCTAAAATATATATATATTTTTTTAAATATATTCAAATGCAAATCAGTTATTTTAAATTATAATAATATAACAGCTATTACTGTATTTTTGATGAAAAAAGTGCAGCCTTGCTGAGCATAAAAGTCTAGCATCTTAGCATCAGTTATCAGTAATTATCACACAATATTAAAAAAAGAAAAAGAAAACATTTTGTAACTTTTTTGCTCTCTCTATCCCAGGTGTGGCAGTGCGGCGGCAGTATGGAGGTTCTTCCATGTGCCAGAGTGGCACACATTGAACGTACAAAGAAACCATACAACAATGACATCGACTACTATGCCAAGCGAAACGCATTGCGGGCAGCAGAGGTCTGGATGGATGAGTTCAAGTCCCACGTCTACATGGCCTGGAATATCCCCATGAATGTAAGTGAACGCTTTAGTTATCATGCTCACCCAACCTCATTTGAGTTTAGACAGCCAATGGTTAATGGAAAATGATTGCTGTGATTACTTTTGTCATGATTAATTTACTTCTGCGTCTTCTGCGCAAGGCACAATACACAGAACGAGATTGTAGATTAAGTTTGCATCTTGTCAGAGTCAGTTTTAATGTCGTCCTCAACACACAAATACTGCATTCACTATCTTTGCAGTAGATTATGTTGAGTCTCACACAAATATGCCGTAAATATATAACCTGTGTGTCAATTAAAGTTTTTTTTTATTAAGGGCATTCTTGCACCTTGCAATTTGCAGAATTACATTCATAAAATATGCATTTAATTGGACGAATCGAGATATGTAAACACAGGGCATTTTTCTTCCTGAAATGAAAAACTGTATTGAAAGGATCATTCGACCAGAGCCAGCACTTAAGTTATTAAAAGGTTTAATTGTATTGAAGTGTTTCAGAAATGGACTTGGTCAATAAATGCAATGAGATACTTCACCTCTTAACAATTATATCAGATGATTTTTAAATGAAAGGCAAGTTAATGATAGCCAAGTATACATTATTAATAGTTATTTATAATGCTGTAGTGTGGTGTTTAATTCTGCATGGTGCTTTCCTGTCAATTACAGAAGTGCCCTCACTAAGCTTGTAACTGGTCTTCAGTACTCAATGATGTTTATTTCTAAAACACTTATAATAGTCAATACAGCTAGGTCTGTTTCCCACAGCACATAAGCAGTGCAGAAGCAAAGCTGCGACGTACAGGAAATGCAACAGCAGGTTTTTATGCTGACAATTTTAATGTTGCATAAAATGTTGAAATAGAAGAGAAGCCTATTTTTCACGTGACGCGAGCGTGTTGGAAGCGTTTCCAGGCAAAATAAAATATAAAAAGATGTGTATATGTCATTTTGACACAAATACATATTAATAAAAGTCTGTAGGTTAACATAAATGCAGATATAGACCTAATTGTAATAATAAAAAACAACATAGCCTAATTATCGATTTTGAAATATTAAACCTGTCAATACAGAACGAAATATTCTGTAGCCTGTTTTGCGGTCAATACCATAGATATGTATGGCCAATAGGCTACTGCCGACGTTGTCTTTGCTGTATCAATAGGCAATATATTTATATTTAACATGAAGTAAGGGCTTCCCTGTACATCAATAGCAGCAGCAGCGCTGCGTCAGACACGCTTCTGGTGTGCAAAGACAGAGAAAACGCCCCGCGGCTGACACGCAACAAACGCCACGGCCACGCTCATGCCACGCTTTTAGTGTGTCTCCGGCCTAAGACTTTTTTTTAATGGGTTACTCCATTATTTTGTGTTGCTTACGGTATTGATAAAGTAAGATTAAACTTTTAGGTTAATTCTTTATTATTTTATTGTATTGTATTTTATTTTTACTGTGTTTCTGAAGCATTGCCACACTGTACAAAATTATTTAGAAAAAAAGTTACCTGGTTGCTAACGTTTTTTGAGAATCGACAACCTTTATTAAAATATTATTAAAAGATTTTGTAAGCATATTGGGTGATTGTGTGTTTTATTTCTGATGATGCAGCCAAATTGTGCAATTATCATGATTTATCAAATCTTTTATGTGGTTCAGATACAATAATATTTTGAGTTTCTATTTATTAAACCAATTTCCTTCATTGTATCAACTCAAATTTTTAATTTCAATAAACTCAAAATTGTAAGGCAACCAGGTTACTTACTTTTTTTAAGTTAAACCAACCAAATACAGTGCAGGTGTAAAATATTTTTTATATTTTTTGTAGGTTACTCTTATTACTCTTATTATTTTATGTTGCTTATTGTATTGAATTGAATTGAATTGTATTGGGCGGCAGTGGCTCAGTGGTTCATGTAGGTTGTCTACAAACCAGAAGGTTGGTGGTTCAATCCCCGGTTCCACCTGACCAAGTGTCGAAGTGTCCATGAGCAAGACACCTAACCCCAGCTGCTCCCGACGAGCTGGATGGCGCCTTACATGGCTGACATCGCCGTCGGTGTGAATGGGTGAATGTGAGGCAAAAATGTAAAGCGCTTTGGATAAAAGCGCTATATAAATGCAGTCCATTATATATATATATATATATATATATATATATATATATATATATATATATATATATATATATATAATTTTTTATTTATTTATTTATTTATTTATTTATTTTTTATTATTCAACTGTGTTGCTGCAGCACTGACAGGTCGCAGCTTCTAGTCATGGTATGATTGCATCTGTGTGTGTGTACAAAATGTAATTACTTACTTGGCTGAATTAAGTGCTAAAGTACATCTGAAATACAGTCACTTAGATGTTTCGCTTACTGACGTATGACTCAATTGCTTCTGTTGTACACATATATTAAATTTAATGTCATAATAAATTGTTACACATCAGTACACACATATCAATTTACCTTCTACATAGACAAATTCTAACAGAGAGTTGTGGCTGTGTGTAAATACGTCAAGTTGAACAGCCTCAAATTGCAAGTGCTTTGTATTTTAGACACTTTAATTAACACAGCATCAAAACCAGTGAAAAATATGGGCAAATACAGAAAACCCTTCAGCTGCTGGGTGCAAGCTTCTCAAATACAGGACAGACTGCATTCGGTATGCATCGAGCATAGTTCTGTTCCCTAAAAAACAGGACAATTTTTGAATTATACAGGATGGTTGGCAACCCTACCACTGAGAATCAGAGATTGAGTTTTAGATTCTGAGTGTGTTAGCAGAGAGTTTTTGAATACCATTAGAAGTTCTTTGCTTCAGTCCACTGAGCACTTCTCCATGCTTACTTGAGCCCACTCGCTAGCGCTGGTAATTAAACAGATGATTAGCATGTTAGCGGCTCCTAATGAATGAACAATTGCAGTCTCCCATGACTGACATAAACGCAAACACGCACTCCTCCTGTTCTCCCTGACAATTTTCAGGCAGATTAGAGCTCTTTTGTTTATGTGCGATGGTCTGATGATGGAACACGGTGAATATGAAATTCAAAATGATGAACACAAACTATAGGAACAGACTTTCCTAAGCTATATAAATAGTTCAAAGAAAGCTTGAACAGTCTGTGAAGCTAACAGCAGGTTGTGGAAATGTAATCCCAGCAAATTAATAAATGAAAGGTTCTTTAGTTAGCAGGCTAAATTCATAACACCATTTATTATTAGTGTGACAATAAATCCTAACAACACTTCTCTTGGGGTCTCTTTTATCTTTCTTTCAGCATTATATACACATTATATTTAATATCATTATATATAAAACTTAACTTTCTGTTGTTCCAGAACCCAGGAGTGGATTTTGGAGACGTGTCAGAACGTGTAGCGCTGAGGACGAAAATGAACTGCAGAAGCTTTCGCTGGTACCTCGAGCATGTCTATCCCGAGATGAGAATTTACAATAACACCATCACTTATGGAGAGGTAATAAAGACAAACCAACCCCATGTGCAACTTTTAAACCAACCAAACCTTTCATACACTGTTAGTTTAATGCCGCCATACTCCTGTGAATAATCCATCATTCAATTAGTTTTTGGCAATTTTTTAAAGTAATAATTTCACCTCCGGAGCTTGCAATTTTTTTTTTACTATATACTAAGCACCCGTGAAGAAAGAACCATTGTAATGAAAGTGATGGATGCAATTAAATCTGTCTAAAGTGACTTAAAACATTTTATATTTGAGTATAAAGCCATTTTCATATGATTACATTATGTGAGAACTGCACATTGCATTTTTGTCCTGGATGGTAAAAACTGCAGTAATACAACAGAAATGTATTTAAAGATAATTGGTTTCCATAGCAACACTGTAGCAAGCATTGGGATTAGCTCCAATTTCCTTATAATGAGATTTAATGAGGCCCGTATTAACTCTAGAGTGTGTGTGTGGGTAGAGGGAGGGAGGAAAGAGAGTGTGCGTGCGTGTGTGTGTGTGTGTGCGTGTGCGTGTGCATGTGTGCTTGTTTTTGTGACATATCAGGACACAAATTTGTATAATGAAATCGGCTATGACATCGGTATTACAGAAGAGGGTGACTTATGAGGACATTTCCCCATGTCCCCACTTTTCAAAAGGCGTGTGTGTGTGTGTGTGTGTGTGTGTGTGTGTGTGTGTGTGTGTGTGTGTGTGTGTGTGTGTGTGTGTGTGTGTGTGTGTGTGTGTGTGTGTGTGTGTGTGTGTGTGTGTGTGTGTGTGTGTGTGTGTGTGTGTGTGTGTGTGTGTGTGTGTGTGTGTGTGTGTGTGTACTAGAAAGTTCTTGTGAGGGCTATGTTTCAGGGTTTGGGTTAGGGGATCAGTATAAAAATTAAAATGTTTATAAAAAGTCTCCATAAAACTTGAAAACTCAACATGTGTTGGTATTAGAATCCAACAGGCCTAAATCTCAATAGAAAATAAATCTTAGAGCATTTTCAATTTGTTGAAGAAAAAAAATGAGACCTGCATTTCTACATTGATCTCTGGAACTGCAGGGGCGGAAAATCTATAGCTGTATTGAAATAGTTTGTCTCTGAAAATATCCCTGCTAGACCACATATCTCCACATAGATTTCACATTTCTCATCCTCTGCCCAGTATTAGGTTTTATGGACGGTCAGTGTTGTCATCTCCCAAATGGATTTGACAAAGCGTGTGTATGTGCAATTATGTTTAACTTTCAGAGCAGCACAAATGCTAAAGGCTTAACTGGGCTACTTAATAGTACATGTGCGCTCATGCTTCATGCGTCATGATTTTGCTGTCTGTGTTTATTATTGTTTATTTATTTTTCAGGTGCGAAACAGTAAAGCTAGTGGGTACTGCCTTGACCAGGGGTCAGATGACGATGACAGGGCCATTCTCTACCCATGTCATGGCATGTCATCACAGGTTAGTGTGTGTATATTCGTGCTGTCAATCGATTAAACAAATTGTACTAATTAACTCAACAACAAAAAAATTCTGTAATGAATTAAAAACATCTGAGTTTTTAATAGTTTTATATTGTAATAGTTACACAGTTGCTCTCCAAGTTAATGTAGAAACAACTTAAAGACAGTACATTTAAAATATTTGTTGTAATTATGAATGAAGGCCAGTATCACTGATACTGAAACTATACTGTTGTCTCTATGAAATAGATTTGTTTTAATCATTAATGATAGACATTCAAAATTACAGTATAATTGAAAGCTTTAAATGTCGACCTTTATTAGGCAAAAATAATAATAATAATAATTTAAGTGAATTTAAAACAATCTTCACATAAGCCCATTATAATACAAACAGGTATTTTGGCATAATTGTGTGTTATGTAACTTAAGGGATAATGTACATCCAGCCGGTTGTTATCCGTTTTGCGTCGGGGTCCGGATCACTCTGTAGGGGTTTATTCTGCGATTACAACCGGCTGAATGTACATTATCCCGCTTATTACATGGCTACTTGTCTCAAGTAAATTAGACACGAAATATTTAAACATTTTATTAGCTTTTACGCAAAGCTTCCGCGGAGAAAACCAGTTCCAAACTGCTTAAGTCTTTATCTATTGCTGACGATTTGTTACATAGGCTATATGTTGA
The DNA here is from genome assembly GCF_024679245.1 of Pseudorasbora parva. Lineage (NCBI taxonomy): Eukaryota > Metazoa > Chordata > Actinopteri > Cypriniformes > Gobionidae > Pseudorasbora > Pseudorasbora parva. The sequence continues at coordinate 50,809,845 of NC_090174.1, forward strand.
AAATGAATGCTGAAAGGGTTAGTTCACACAAAAATGAAACTAAAGCCTAGTTCACACTGCCCGATTTTTGCCCCGATTTTGAGTCGCCAACAGGTTTTGTGAAATTGACGACAAATGCCCGAGATCATAGGCAAATCGGTGCTCGTGCACGTGAGTGACAATCACGCAGTGTGAATAATCAAAGACGCGATCAGAGAGAATCGCTGACGAGTCGCCGACGCCGGTGAGATATTTGGCAAAATATCTGGACCTGTCGGCGATTGAAACTCCTGCTGTGTGAACAGCGTTCTGACTGAAAATGATATCGGTGATGACCGACAGCCAATGAAAGAGTGAGATACAGGGCAGCGGGAGGTTCAGGGAGGAGTTATAGAGCAGAATATCAGTATTTTAATAGATGTATTTACAATTCTATCAAACAGAAACAAAGGCCAAACATTTGCACATCCAGTCACAGCAGCAGCGCATTACAAAATTGTATATTTACCTCAAACTGTCTTTGCAGAACACAATCCTGGCTCCCTCTGTCTCTCCAACAATTTCTTCCGCCATAATATGTTTTTCTTTTTCTCCACAAATCAGCGCACATACAATTTGAAGCAAACTTTGTGCAGTTTATCATTTTTAATAACAATTCCAAGTCTCGCGCGAGAACTCCGGTCTGATTCACGTGTGATCTCACATTGCTTACTTGTCACTTCGCACGTGTAGTTGGAAAACGTAGTTTGCGCACCGGAGAGAGAGAGAGTTGTCGGCGATTCTTCCTCTTGTTCAGTCATGCAGCGTGAACTCCTCTGTCGTCAAACCATCGTGCAGTGTGAACACAGCAGTGACTGAATGATACCTCAGATAGTCATGCAGTGTGAAAAGAGCAGTGACCCGACGAGTTTGAATATCATGCAGTCTGAACTAGGCTTAAGCCCATGATTTACTCATCCCCAAGTCATCATATGTGTATATGACATTCCTGTTTCAGACGAATACAATTGGAGTTATATTTAAAAAGTCCATGGCCTTGAATCCAAGCAGTAGTTGTAGCTGTTTCTAAAGTCCATTAAAACATGCAGTTGTCCGTCAAATAACGTGCTTGAATGGGTTAATAGAGGCCTTCTGATTCGAATCGATGCGTTTGTGTAAGAAAAATATCTATATTTAAAACTTTATGAAGTAAACCCTTGAAGTCCTCAATTGTAACCCATGGCGGTAAAGTGTTTAACAGCCATAAGAGGGCGCCAGAAATTCAACGACAGCGTTAAGCATATAAGTTGTACCGGTCAAGATCTCGTCGTAGTACCCAGATGAGCAGAGTGTTATTCAATTTTGCCGGTTGTTATCGGGAATAACATACCGCTGGAATGCGCGATTGACCAATCAGAATCAAGTATTTCACAGAGCCGTGTAATAATGTTTGTTCAAGCGTGGAAGACAACTCTATTCTGGAGGACTGTCTGTCTGTGCGATACTGCTGCACATCAGCAACAAATACATTTCTGGAATAAAAAACGTGAACATAAACATTAAACAGTATATAAATCAAAATTGCCAAATTTTGCAAATGCCAACGTCCCCAAGAAGGATGGGGGGTTGTGTCCTATATTAGATCTCAGGTATCTGAACCGGTCTCTGAGGAGATTCAGGTTCAAGATGCTCACTATTCCAGCCATCGTGAGTCAGATACAGTTCGAGGACTGGTTCGTCACGATCGATATAAAGGACGCATATTTCCATATCTCCATCCTTCCAAGTAACAGGAAGTTGCTGAGGTTCGCTTTCGGGGGGCGAAGCGTACCAATATTGGGTTCTTCATTTCGGCCTAGCTCTTTCACCTTGCACCTTCAAGAAGTGCATGGATACAGCCCTGGCTCCGTTAAGACTCCAGGGCATCCGTGTACTCAATTATATCGACGACTGGCTCATTCTGGCCAGGTCGTACGATATGGCGGTTCGGCATCGAGATTCCATTCTAGCCCATATGAGGTGCTTGGGGCTGAGACTCAACACGAAGAAAAGTGTGTTGATGCCCTCCCAGAGGACTACGTTCCTTGGAGTGGTATGGGACTCTGTAACGATGCAGGCACAACTGTCTCCCGCGGTATCTGGACTGTTCTGGCGGAAGTCTCCAGAGTGAAGCTAGGCCGCAGCCTCACTGTCAAGCTGTTCCAGAGACTGCTGGGTCTCATGGCAGCAGCGTCCAGCGTAATTTCCGCTCGGCCTGCTCCACATGAGACCCCTACAGTGGTGGCTGAAGACCAAGTGGTTTTCCACGAAGGGGAATCCCTTCCGTATGATCAGGGTAATGCGCAGATGCCTTCGTTCCCTCATCATATGGACGAAACCTTGGTTTCTGTCCCTAGGGCTAGTATTGGGAGCATCATGTTGCCAGAAAACCGTTTCAACAGATGCATCCCCTGGCTGGAGCGCAGTCATGGAAGGCCGCTTTGCGAGAGGTCCGTGGGGGACCCAGCATTCGTCCTGGCACATCAATTGCCTGGAAATGCTGGCGGTCTACAAGGCTCTGAGGAGCTTTCTCCCGGACCTCTGCAGCCACCATGTCCTGATACGATCCGACAACACTGCCGGGGTATCTTATCTAAATCATCAGGGGGGTTCTGAGGTCGTGCCCTCTGTACAGACTGGCCCTTCAGGTCCTCCTGTGGTCCCAGGGGAAACTGTCATCCCTCAGGCCGATGTACATCCTCGGGGACCAAAATCAGGGAGCAGACATCCTGTCGAGGCAGGGGCTGAGGCCCGGGGAGTGGCGTCTCCATCCTAAGGTGGTGGAGGCAATATGCAAGAGGTTCGGCCCAGTGGAAGTGGATCTGTTTGCGTCTCGAGAGACGTCCCACTGTCCACTGTGGTTCTCCGTCAGGCATCCGGCTCCGTTGGGCCTGGATACCATGACACAGATGTGGCCAAAGCTGCGTCTGTATGCATTTCCCCCGATCAGTCTGCTCCCGGGAGTCCTGGAGCGAGTCCGCCGGGAGGGCGTCAGCCTGCTCTTAGTAGCACTCCGGTGGCCGTCCAGAGTGTGGTTCTCCAACATCGTAGACCTGCTAGACGGCCTTCCATGGCAGATCCCTCTGAGGAGGGACCTGCTGACTCAGGCAGGGGGCACGATATTCCAACCCCGGAGTTATGGAACCTATGGGTCTGGCCCCTGAGGGGGCACAGCTTATAGAAGAGGGTCTGTCAGCAGGTGTCATCGAGACCCTGCTCAGCTCCAGAGCTCCTTCCACCAGGAGGCTGTACAACCTGAAGTGGAATGTGTTTTCCACTTGGAGTAGAGAACGTGAGGTGAACCCAGTTAACTGCGCAGTAGCTTCAGTGCTGGAGTTTCTCCAAGATCGTTTCTCCGCCGGGCTTACCCCGTCCACACTTAAGGTGTACGGGGCAGCCATTGGGGCTTTCCACACACCTATAGGTGGGGACCACTGGGAAGGCACCATTTGGTTGTACGGTTCCTCCGAGGGGTGCGGAGGCTGAGGCCTGTGGCTCATTCCAGGGTTACAACCTGGAACCTGGCAGTAGTGCTCGAGGGGTTGGCTGAGGCCCCCTTCGAGCCGCTGGAGCTGGCCGAGGCCAAGAACCTCACGTTTAAGGTGGCCTTTCTCCTTGCCATCACGTCTCTGAGGAGAGTGGGGGACCTCCAAGCGTTGGCAGTCACGCCAAATTGCTTGGAGTTTGCCCCAGGCAGAGTTAAGGCCATCTTGCGTCCGACCCCGGGCTATGTATCCAAGGTACCATCTAACATGGTACAGTTGGTGGTTCTCCAGGCATTCCATCCCCCGCCTCGTGACAGCGGAAGAGGGCAGACTTCACCTCCTCTGACCGAGGATTTACTTGGAGAAGTCTGCCCAGTGGAGGAAGTCAGACCAGCTGTTGGTGTGTTTTGTTCCACCCAAGAAAGGGCTGCCTGCGACAAAACAAACACAGCCTATCAGGTGCGCAATCTGCCTTCAGCTATAGCTGTGAGGGCTAATTTTACCAGTGGCATGGCCTCCTGAGTGTGCCCAGAATTGGCTTCACACCAGTGGGTTGCGATGGGCGTGGCATAGTGGGTACTCATTCCCCGAAGTGTCATCTACAATGACGCAGTGCGAGTTCCCTCGATAAACGGAACGTCTCAGATTATGAATATAACCCATGTTCCCTGAGAGGGAACGAGACACTGCTTCTCGTAGCCACGCCTATCATCAGAGCACTTGCTTCATCGCAGCAAGCTAACCCTGCTTGTGCCGGCGTCCTTTTGTACCTTCTGGGCATGCCGTTACTCGCTACGTCATGATGCAACACCAATCAGGATTGGCCTTTTTTCATTCAAGCTTCAGTAGCGTCACGCTAGGGGCGTTCCCCGAAGTGTCAACTACGATGACGCAGTTTCTCATTCCCTCTCAGGGAACATGGGTTATATTGATAACCCAAGACGTTATGTATACAACTCTGGAAAAAAATTTTATATTTGCAATCACTGCATAATATTTCCATATGTGATATTTCATAGTTTTCATTGGTTCATTTGGTAGTGTTACATTAGCCACCATAGCCATGAGTGTGACAGAAAGTCAACTGAAATGTTTTTTTCAAGGATACAAAAAATATCAAATATTACATTTTGTTCCCCTCAATCTTGTTCTTAATCTTCATGTGGTTACATCATTGCATTTACATTACATTTATATCCCGAACAGACAGCAATAATCTTGTTACTGGCAAATGCAAGGACAGGGAGCCAAGAATATGCCACGTTTGCAAAGATAAATTACTGTATCAATATTGACATATGCACCGGAAAAAAACTGCACCATTTTCACCAGTGCATATTGATGCAAATTGCAAGAATTAAATGAGATTTGTAATTGAAACATCTTCTCAACCTCAGTGTACACTTATTTCACATTGCCTGGAGATAGAGAGAGCAGCTTAAGTGGAAATTACCGGTAGATTGTATCTCAACTTCAGTGTACTGTCCTTTCATAACTGCCTTCCTTGCAAAATAGAGGATGTCGGTTTATGTGACTTTGACATCTGACATTTTTATTCATTCGGATTAAATGGATGTGGAATAATCAAACAGTTCCCCTACGGGGCTATGACCTTTGACAGTGTGATGTGACCTTTTCACTGTCATCCATGCACAAGAGAGATATGATCCTTTGAACAATTTAAAATACAATATTTCTCCCTATTCCTCCCTCTCTCCCTTCTTCCTCCCTCCCTCCTAAATCTTGTAAGGGAATGACAATGCCTTAGACCATAATCCAGGCCTAAGGGAAATAAAGCAATTGAAGTATATTCCCTTTGTATCATTAAATTACAATAAAAGCTGGTTTTACATGATACAGCTTAGCTTAAATTTTTTTCCACGATTTTTTTCATCTCCTTGCCCAGTGACAAATTAAAAACAGGAACGATTCATGTGCCATTTAAGCCCCATGTGAATTAATATATTTATTTATTATTTATAAATATTGGTTGTAGAATTACTGGTATGAATCATTACTGTGCGGGGTCTTTTTTGTATTTGTGTTGGGATTGTGATTGTATTATATTATTTGTTCTCAGATTCTCGGCGAGGAAAAAAAATGTTAATCATTTTTTTCTTTCAGCGTTTTTAATTGTCAAGCCATTTCAAACAGCATGCCGTCTCATCCTTTTAATCAAAAATCTTTTGTTACTTTGTCCTCTGTGAGCGCATCATATAAGTGAATGCATGACCACTATGAGAGCTGGAATTGGGTTACTGTACGCATGAAGATGAGCTCACTCTATTGTCCTAGTGCTGTTTTTCACCTTGGTCACTGGACAATTACCCTCGCTTATAGATTAACTTTACTCAATAGAGCGAGCTTGATTTTCATTGAATGTCAGCTTGTACTTCATTGTTATGTGCCGACCTTGGGATCTGATGTCTAAGAGATTGACTTTCAGCTGAATTATTGACCTGTGTTATTCAGTGCTGTGTATTTACCGTAATAGATAGCTCCTATCTAGACTTCCATCTCTCTGGCTAGTTTATGTACACTTATGATGGTGGTTTTAATCATACTGCTCATATCTGGAGTTTTCTTAAAGGAACAGTTCAGCTTGTGAGGTATTTGATGTCTGAATGAATCACCTGAGGTTTGATGATTTATGGTTATGTGTTGATCAGTCCTGTCAAAATGAGCGTGTTAATGCATGCAATAGATATTTTTTCAGTTTAACACAATTAACACTGTCCTCCTTTGGCTAGCATCACATTATAGGATCACACTCTTATTCATGCAAATGCTTTTAAAACATTCAAGTGCAACAATACAAAAAAGAACATTCCGTCTGTGAATGTCCTGACACACACTACACACACAACACACAGTAAGACACGCGAGACGCGACAGTATCACGCGCACAGAAAGCGCCCAGAATCAAGTTCTCTTTTACTATTGAACAGACAATAACACAGAAATATGATAAAAGGCTGTTTTGTCAAGTATTCTCATAAGAGCAGTCTTAAATGAGTTATTAACGACTTAAATGTACTTAAAGAGAAAATGAGATGTGCGTGACCGCGTCATATCACTTTAAGCCTTGCAGTGGCAGGACCTAAAGTGACAGCAGCCCAATAACCACTTGCTGGGTCATTAATGTTAATCAAAGAACAAAGGCAACAGAGAAAACTGTAGCTTTAATAAGGATTAATCGATATTTAATGTTTTTTTTTTTTTTATGCAGTGCAGACTGTTTAATAACTTTGTTTAATTTCTGTATATTTCCTACATGTTAAGGCCCTTACACACTGGACGCGATTTTGACATGCGAATAATTCGCGCGATGGTTTTTTTTTTCGATCAGCTTTTTTTTTCGATCAGCTGTTTGTGTAATGAGCGCTTCCACACCGAACGCGAATGTGCTGAGGCGAAAAAACGACATTTATTTTTTTCGCTTCGATGTCGATTTTTTTTACTCTACCGGGGACAAAAACGGCTTCAACCAATCACATGAAAGGAAACAAAGGTGACGAAATGTCCAGTTGATGTCACAAGCTATTCAATCAACTTTAACCTTTGCCAGGCATGGCATTTCTCATGAGATTACAACTGTAAGCTGTACAGCTGCAGCTGTGTTTGCCCACTGTATGAAACAGACAGCAATAACTTAACTTATGAGTAAGTATAATAACTTATAACTTATAAGTTATTACCTTTTATAAATAGTTGATTTTTTTCTAAACATTGTGTCCGCGATTATGGAAAGTGAACGTGTTGCCATCAGTAGGCTACGTCTGTGGCACTGAAATGTTTACATGTGACTCGACTGGAAACATCTGCTCGGATCGATTGATTCCCTGAAGTGCGCGGTTTGTCTCGTCAGATGCACTGCCGTCTCTGGAGGAGATCCTCAAATTGTCCCACAGACTTTAGAAAGTAAGTGCAGAACCGGCCATGATAAAGTTTTAGCTCCTGTTCAAGATTACCATCCTCCCCTTCAGACTCTGTTCTTTAAGACTGGCTGCACCCAAAACCTTCCTCTCGGTCCTTTAAATAAAATGAAAAGCTCGTCTTCACTGAATGATGAAGTGCCCGTGTTTTCTCAGCTTTTGCTGTGAATGTTTTGGAATGTTGGAGCTCTGAAACGTCGCAAATTTGTGTCGCGGCTGATGTGAATGGTATTGACGCGAAATATTCGCATGCGAAATATTCGCTTATTCGTTACACTTTTTCGTTACGCGTCCGGTGTGAAAGGACCTTTAGACAGTTAGGAACATAGATATGTATACGTAGATTCCCCATTTGAACGCTCCAGGCACACCAACGTGCCGCCATTTTAGAACAGTCAACACACGTCAACGCTTCAGATGTTGTCATCACTCACATAAAAAAAAAAAAAAAAAAACTTTGAATTACTTTTTCATCTGCAGAACACAAAATAAGATATTTTGAAGAAACTGTTTTTGTCCATACAATTGAAGTCAATGTTGTCCAAAATATATTTAAACCCCAATAACTATCATTGTATGGAAAAAAAGAGGCAATTTTCAACATTTTCTTTTGTGTTCCACAGAAGAAAGTAAGCCATACAGGTTTGTAACAACATGAATGTGAGAAAATCATGATGGAATTTTCAATTTCAACTATCCCTTTAAAATGAATCTAAGATCCTCTATTTCATTTTATACATCACATATTTTCTTTTTCTTTTTTTCTCTTTTTATTATACATTGTAACTTGATGTTTCTTTTCAGTTGGCAAGGTACACCACCGAGGGCTTATTGCAGTTAGGACCCCTGGGGTCGACTACGTTTCTGCCTGACACAAAATGCCTGGTGGATGATGGAAGAGGAAGGACTCCCAGCTTGAAAAAATGTGATTCTGTCAGCCGGTCTTCCCAGAGGCTCTGGGATTTTACTCAGGTAAGAGAATGCACTCATACAAAACAGTTTATTCATTAGCTTGCTGAACGCTTCACATTAATATTTTATTTCCCACTTGAGACTTAAGTATGTATTAAGTCTTCAGTATTGATTTCCCTAAATGAAGATTGTTGTTTTGTTGAGAGAAAAAAACAACAACAACTATTTATATTAGAATCTTAAATTGTACTGTTTTCTTTTCAATAATCACCTGTATATTTTATAAATGCACTCTTGTGTTCAAAGTTTTTGAAAGAAGTCTCTTATGCCCACCACGTCTGTTTATTTGATAAAATACTGATTAATATTTTGGAATATAAAATATAATAATAAAATTGGCAAAAACACAAAATTGATAAAACTTTAAAATTAAAATTAAAACAAAATATTGATAAAATCGAATTCAGAATATTAATCAAAACTATAAACTAATGGTATATTTGTGATGTTAAAATTCAGAAATACTTCTAATATGCTAATTTGATGCTCAAGAAACATTTCTCATGATCAATTTATAAAACAGTCATGCTGCTAAATATTTTTGTGAAAACACACATTTCTGATTAATAGAACGTTCAAAACAAGGACATTTATTTGAAATAGAAATATTTTATAACATTATGAATGTTTTGGCTGTCTTGCTGAAAAAAACTTCTTTGTTTTCTTGAATATTTGTTTCTTAGAATGGGCCCATCATAAGTCGAGACACAGGACGTTGCCTGGAGGTCGAAATGTCAAAAGATGCAAACTTTGGTCTGCGGCTGGTTGTCCAGCGCTGCTCAGGGCAGAAATGGATGATTCGGAACTGGATAAAACACCCCAGACACTGAAGAACATCCAACCTGAAAAATAACCTCCCTGAGCTGAAGAGTAGCCATAGACACAAACCCTGAGTCTGGGCTTTGACAGAGGAGATGAACTCGCGTGCAAGATACTCTCTTTCAGGGTAAAATGCTTTCAATATAGAAGTCTAAAGGTGGAATATTGTCTTTAGACGCATTTATTGTTGAATGAGCAGCTAAATCAGAAGACCGTCAACACAGGAGACAGACTTGCTGTTTGCAAGTCCACTGTACAGACTCCCAGCATACTGCAGCATACTTGTGTTCCCAAGCGGAATTCTGATGAGCTGTCTCAGTGAAACTCTAAGAGGATTCTAAAGTGTTGCGGATAAACAAAAAGAGAGAAAACTAAAGTCTTGAGTGTTACTTCTTATCAATTGCCATATCAACACTTTTTCTTCAGGCTATGAATTGCTTTGGATAATTGAATACACACGTTGTAACTTTAATCCCAAGTGCTACAAATCAAAAAAAAAGAAAGTAGTATAGACTTTAATCCGACATGATAGTTTCAGCTATTTTATCTATTGAGTATTTTTCCTTTATTTACAGACTTATTTGCTAATGCACAACGAAACCATGTGTTCACTCAAGAACTCATGTGCCTTTCTCCATCGTTATGCCATCAGACCAGGGAATGTTCCTCCCTAAGCATGTACAAAATGTTTGATTTTTAAATTAATTAAAATATGAATATAATGTTAAGAGGTATTATTGTAGAAACACGTTGTAAAATACTCAAAACATGATAATCCAGGAAGATCAAAACAATAAAAACAAGTTTTCTTTTCTTTTGTACAATGTTGCATGATGTATTTATGTGAAATTCCGTGTTGTAAAATGATCAAAGTTATTTCATATTGTAGAATCAATGACATCACGTTTGGAAGCAATAAGGCCACATTCATACAGCACCAGAATATGGTTGTCAATCCTGTATTTGAGTCCTTAATACAGTTACATTCACACAGGATGGTTATTTACAGGAGTGGCAACCGCATTCTTTAACCAAACTCACACTAAGAAAACCTGCTGTCCCATCACAGTGCAAGAGAGCTGCTTTGCTCCACAGAAATGCGTGTCTTCATGTGTCCTGGTTTTCATTTGTAGAGCGGTTACATTGCAGTGACCCGGATGGGAGTGAGGTTTAGGAGGGTCACTGTATCGAAGGCCATTTTAGAGCTATGCGAGTGGGTCAAGCAGTAGCAGTCCTGGCTGTTAATTTAGGTAGGGCAGATTCTGGGTCTTAGCGCTAGTTTATGATAACCATTTTGTAAGCTTTATATTTTAATCTCTGAACACATCTGAGCACTTTTGACAGAATTCTTATGTCCTTGCTTTATTTACCCTGAGGGTAGTGCTCTAATAATGATTTATTACACAAAGCATAGAATGTCATCTTAGACATCAAGTATTATTTATTGCATCTTAACACCATGCCCTAACTACAAACGAGGCCGCGACACTATCTTTTCCAACCTAATTATCCAATGGCTCTCAAGTAGGACTGGTTATATTTGGTGCCGTGACCCAGGTGGGAGTGAGCTTATGAGTGGTGAGTGTAACGTCCTCTGCCCAGATTTAAAAGCAGCTGTCGTTTAATGAAGATTTCACGCACAAATCTTTTCAGTTTTCAGTTGTAATCTGTTCACCTTGCCATCTTTGAAATGACTTGGTCATGATTGCTTTGGTTGCTGGGAAGAGAATAGGGGCTTCACAGTATTCGAGACCCTATTGTAAGTTTCTGTCTGAACGGGACATTTTGGGACTCACACCAGTAAGTAAATGTGGTTGTCAAATGTGGTCAAATGTGTGACTTTTGTTGCCTTCTCAAGTTGTTCTCTGAAGCTTGGCATATTTATTTATGTCCAGAGGCCTGAGAAACTAGTTGGTTGACATAGAAAAGACAACAAAAGTTAAGCATTGCATTTACACACACTTTCCCCACAGGATGTACATCTAATCATTACAAACCACACAACACATAATCGGAGCACTGAACGCTTCTCAAAGCAATCATTCTCAGCGTGCAGCTCTGAAGCAAGCTTAAAAACTTGAAAATAAATGTCACTGATTGTCAATGATGTATTCTCTTTTTTTCCTCTCACAAATGCAGTGAAAGCCACTCCATCACTTTCCTCTCAAGTAGTTATTGCTCATGTAGTCCTGAAAGACAGCACAATGCCTGACTTCTGCAGGAAGAAGCCATCCAACTGTAAGCACTCCTTAAATGACCACCTGTGTTTTCTCAAGGCATTTTTAAATGAGTGTTTACTAGGGTTGGGAATCAAAAGCCATTCCAGTTCTGGAATCGGATACTTGAGGACAGGAATTGGATATTTAGTTCCTGCTTATGGATTCCCGTCTGCGCATTTAAACATGATTTCAGAGCAAGAAGATGTGAAAGAGGACTCAAATCAGCACCACGCACTGTGTTTGTTGCACACACATCCAAAGCATGCATAGAAAACCGCATCATATATCGCACAATGCTGAATTGTACGTTCTTGTACGCATCTTTTTGCACTTGAACGCACAAATAGACACAAAATTGTCAAAATATCCTCGTAAACAGTCGGTTTTGTCTTAAGTGAATGCAAACATATGAGAAAGTAAATACATGTGTAAGTAACACTATATTGGATCCTGCATAAGGTCTTAAAGTGACAGCAGCCTAATAAATATGCTGCAGTCTGTGCCATTAATGATAATCAAAGAACAAAGAAAATCACTTAAACAAATCACTGAATAACTTGTATAACTTTACATTTGTATTTTTATATTTGATTACAATTTCTTTATCTGAACTTTGTTCAGTTATATGTATTTGTGCTATTTCTAATTTGTTTAATTGCCATTATTTTATTAGTTTATTAGTTTTTATTTGTCTTTTATAATGTTTGAAATGTATTAGTCCAGTTGTTTTTGTTAAAATCATATGGACAAATTTTAGTGGTCTTTAGACCGCTGATCTTTTATAGGCTGCAGATTTTTGTTAATGTAAATCAGATGCAAAACAAAACATTTTGTCAAAACATATAAATGTTTGACTAAATGTTTGAACCGTAATGGAAAATCAAAAATAGTCTGAATCGATAGTCAGAATCGGAATCGCTAAATTTCAAACGATACCCGACCCTTGTGTTTACGAAGAGATATTGCAGCAGAAGCCTGCTCAGCCAGGCTTCAGCTGTTCAGCTCGAATGGTTTCATAAACAAGCGTCTTCTCCCTCCACTCATCTACAAGGAGAAGATCTTATTTAACACCACACTGGAGACCCAACGCTTTTGCTGGAAATGTGCACATAGCATGCACAGGGTTGCCAACTCTCACGCATCTGGCGTGATACTCACGCTTTCAGGCTCTGTCTCACGCTCTCACTCCGCCCAACTCAATCTCACGCCAAATTGCCAAACCTGCTTTTGATATTAAACAAAGCTATAAGCTATAATTTTTTTAAATGTGTTTTAATGAAATTCAAACAATAAATAGCGTTTTGGCGCTAATGTGGCATAATGTTAAAGCCAGAGGCGTTGAAAAGCGGAGTTGCATGCTCTCGTCTCCCTGCGGTGCGCGCTGGTCACGTGGCCCATGAGCGCTCAATACTTCTAGCGCTGTGCCAATGAATTTAAATGGCTTAAGCGGATACACAACAGTTTCACCATATAGATGTTTGCTGCAAGTTTTGGTAAACAGTACAGCATAGTGTTAGTGTTTATTGATTATTAAGTCAGCCATATTTACAGGATCGTTTTATTATGGAGAGTTATAGAGAATCAACATTGTTAACATTAATGTTATTCTTGTATTTAGCCCTCAGGTATTCCTTACTAATAGGTCACACTCATACTCATTAAATTATATTTATTTAATATTTTGAGGAGATCTTTTGGTACTAAATACTATTTGTGCAACAATTATTGTCAATAAATGACCACTTAAAATATTTTTCTTCTAATATTTGTATTTCTTCTAAAATTTATATTACAATTAGTGTAGTAATTAATATTAAAATAGAGAATTCCAATTCAAAGAGGCAAATTAGAGTCATTTTGTGGCTAAAAAATATATTGATGTTTATTTTTAATGCCATTAGGTGCCTTATGGCTCTTTAATAAATATACATGTATCTAATCTAGTTGCTCAAAAATATATTGCAGTCTTTGCATTCTAATAAATATTTAGATATGATGATCAAACACTAGATTTCTTTAAATGTGAAATTTCAAAACTTAAATAACTTGCATCCTAATCTTTTTAATGAATAATGATACTTATATAAGCAGTCACAAGTGAATATTAAGGAATGGCACATATAATTTGACCCAAGAAATCTTTAAACTAGTGCCAAAACAAACATATTATTATGTACAGTATATATACTAGATTTAAACTGATACTGAATCAAGATCAAAAGCAATTACCTCCCCCCCCCCCCCCCCCCCCCCCCGCCCTCAAAAAATCTCACTCCAACCTAAACTTAAAAGTTGGCAACCCTGCATGCATGCGGTGCAATGAAACAAATAGGAGAAATACATAACGAGGCTGGGGCACCTGTGTTTTTGCTTATGTTGTTTTACACATGATAAAGTTCAGTGATGAAGTCATAGAAGGAAATGCACAGTGAGTACGCACCAATGAATCATTCCACAATCTGCTTCCTCCAGGATGACCAACTAATGCAGTAGACCTGCTGAGTCCTGCCCTCTGAGCCAGTATTGTGTAGTGTAGATTGAAAAACAGTAAAACAGTTTTTTGTTATATTTAGGAGACATTAAGAGTTTATCCAAATCATTAAGATCAAGATGTTAAAAGGCCTTGTGATGTTTATTCACAGATTTGAGTACATTTCAAATTATTAACAATATAATTTTGTAATTAGAAGTTTTATTTACCTTCTTTGCTGTTATTGATTTTTATTATGATTTTTTTTTTTTTTTAAATGTCCACATCTCAAAATTACAAATTTGTGTTTATAAGAAAAACATTGTTAAAACCCTTAAAAGCACATCTGTTTCAACATTTAAAACAAGAAATATTTAGTGCCAAATCATTATTGCTGATGAAAATACAGCTTTGCCATCACAGGAATAAATGACATAAAAAAAAAATGTTTTTATTAAAATCAAAAACAGTTATTTCAAATTGTAATATTTAATAAAATGAATATGTTTACTGTATTCAAAACTATCAAATAAAAACAGCCTAGGTGAGAGGTTTAAGAGAAGTTTAAGATACATTTACACACTTTTCCATGTAATGTCATAAAGTTAAATTGACTCTATCAACCTTTTTCCTGATGTCTCTGTCAACTCATGATTCACAAAACTGATAAGATACTGACATTCCCAGTATTACAAAATAAATATATTGTTTTCAAGTAGGTTTCCAAAACACTCTTAGCCTACTGCCCCTTCCTCTCTCTGCACTGTGCAGTTATATGAAAAAAGCTGGTAGTTCAGCCAAAGACTATAGATAGAAAGATGATTCATTCATTCTAAATAAAAGAGCCAGTAGCTGATTGGTAAAGTCATTGCGTCACTGTTAGAAGCTCCAGTTCCCATAGAAATCTGAGACTCGCGCATAACTAAAGGTATTCCGTTATACGCTTTTTTAATGCTATTTGAGCATAAGAAACAACATTTATGGGACAGTTCATGTCAGAATTTGATGTGAGTTTGGCAAGCAGTTTAAAATGGATAGGACTTGGTCTTGGATGCCCGAATTCTAGCTCCCTGAATGCATTGCAAATATGGCGGCCAACTGAACAGACTTTTTGTCCCTAAAGTCAGGCCATTGGCTGATTCATAAGTTGACAGCTTAAAGCTTCACAGAGTCACTGTCATTGATGAAATCAGCCTACAAAAGTCTTGCCTCGACTTGCCTCTTAATCTGTGATTGAAGTTATTTAATAGGTTATGTTTTTGATTACCATGCATACAATTTCTGCTACCCTGCTGAAATGGGTATCCTGAGAATTCACATAGTCTGTGTGACAGATATTGTCTGGTTAGACTAAGCTCAATCTTTTAAGATTTAACATTAGTCTGGGGAGTCTGCTATGTATTTTCTAATGCACAAGAGATATGATCAAAGGGCTTAGTTTAAATGACTCTGAACTTAATTGGATAGCAATTGAACTAATCAGGGCTGCATTTCCCAAAAGCATCGTAAGCCTAAGTTGATCGTAAAAACAATCGTATGAGTGATCTTACTATTAAGGTCTGTTTCCCAAAAGCATCGTAACTTAAGGAGTGCTCTGGAGTTATTGTAAAGCTCAAAGTGTATCGTAAGAAGACAGAGTTATGAGGTCACCTACAGGACAACCGGCAGATTACACCTTTAACTTTATTCAAGTGCATTGTGATAATACTAGGCTATAAGTTTTTTTTTTTTTTTTTTTTTGAAGGCAGGTAACAAACAACAAAAATTACAAATACACATCTGAATTAAAGGTGGGGTAAGTGTTATTTCAAAACCGTTTTAGAAAAAGAACTCGGACCAGTGGAATAACAAACTTGTAGCCAATCAGCAGGTAAGGGGCGTGTCAAATAATGATGGTGAGAAGAGTGCTCGTCATTATTTAAAACACACGAGTCACACAAGACGGACAATAGGCCAGAACTCGCTCGTGTGTCATGTTCACTTGTTAGTCCATTTGCAATCATATTGTGTCTCACTTCAGCGATGATAAAGACCCGTTCATTTCCACACCGGATGGAGCGTCTATCTCTTCACTGTCTGATTCAAGCATCAGCTCACACAATGTCTCCGACAAGTAAGATACTATACAGTCCCTGACAAAAGTCTTGTCGCTTATCTATTTTCTAGAAATACCTGATATCAACCTGACTTTTAATTAATTAATTGGTGTTAGAAATAGCTCATATGAAAAGCTAAAACCCTCCCAAATGATGTTTAATGCACTGAAATAAATAATTTTCATAGAAAAAATATTTATCATTTAATCAAGACAGAAAGGTCAAATTTTGGCAAGACAAAAGTTTTGTCGCCTATACAGAAATTGAACAAATTTACTGCAAATACAAAAATATGTCAGCAAATTAAGTTGTGGTACTGTGAGATCCAAATTTAATATCTTGTATGACTTCCATGAGCTTGAAGGACTGCATCCATGTGGTTTGGCAAAGATTCATATAATTTATTGATGAAGTCATCAGGAATAGCTAAGAAAGCAGTCTTGCATGCCTCCCAGAGTTCATCAATATTCTTTGGTTTCGTCTTCCATGCGTCCTCTTTCATCCTACCCCACATATGCTCAATGATGTTCATGTCTGGTGACTGGGCTGGCCAATCCTGGAGCATCTTGATCTTCTTCGCCTTGAGGAACTTTGATGTGGAGATGGAAGTATGCGATGGAGCACCGTCCTGCTGCAGAATTTGGCCTCTTTTATGGTTGGGAATAAGAGGTAGCTAAGATTTCTTGGTATTTTAGACTATTGATGTTCCCTTCCACCCTGCAGATCTCTCGCACACCCCCATACTGGATGTAACCCCAGACCATGATTTTTCCGCCACCAAACTTCACTGTTTTCCGGGTGAATCTCGGATCCATTCGGGCACCAGTAGGTCTCCTGCAATATTTGCGGCGACTGTGGTGTAATTCAACAGAAGATTCATCTGAAAAATCCACCTTCTGCCACTTTGCCTGCGTCCATCCTTGTAGCAGGCTGTGGGCCTTGGCAAATGCCACACGGTTTTTCAATTGTCTTTTGTTTAGTGCTGGCTTCTGGGCACTGATTCGACCATGGAGGCCATTTCGAGACAGAATCCGACAAACTGTTCTGGTTGACACAGGGACTTCAGGTGACCAGGTCTCGTGGAGCTCTGCTGCAGTGGAAAATGGGCTGGCCTTGGATTTTCGAGCCAACAAACGGTCCTCTCGAGCAGTTGTCTTGCGGGGTCTGCCTGACCTGGGCTTGTCAAAAACGTCTCCAGTCTCTTCAAATCTTTTTTTTATCCTCTGTACTTGACACTGAGACACATTGAAGGTGTCTGCCACATCAGCAGTGGATCTGGTCATCAGCCTCTTGATAATCAAAACTTTAGTCTCTGGGTGAATCTTAGGCATGTTTGCAGAGGTCTAGTTGCAGTTGATGAGAAGGTCTAGTGTACTGGGGTTCTTTTTATAAACACTTGAGACCTAATTGATCCATTATTAGTCACAGGTGAAGCTCATATGACAAGGCGACAACACTTATGTCTTTGCAAAAATTGACTCAATGGGCTTTACCAAGCTGTGAATATTAGAATACTTTTTGAAAGCTATCAATATATGGCCGAGACTTTTTTGGGGGTAGGGGCGTGTTTGTTTTGGTGATTTGAAATATCAACTTACCCCACCTTTAAATGACAGCAAAAAAAAAAGAAAAGAAAAGAAAAAGATTTGTATAAAATTTACTTCGAAGACTGTGAAAAATAGAGATAAACTCAAAAAAATATTCGATGACTTGCTGACGTGCACGAAAACCAGCCATGTATTGGACATTCCTCTGCAGTGCCCTTTCCTTCTGTCAGGCTTGCAAAATCCTGCCATTTCTTGCAGACCGCTTTACCCGAATCTTTTAACTAATAATTTAACTTTTAATTTGGTAGCAATGTCCTCCCAGATGTTTTGTTTCTCTTTGTTTGTACGATGCCCTTTAAATCTGTTGAAAATAATATATTTTCCCGCTCCACCTCCTCTAGAAGGATATTGATTTTGTCTTTTTGAAAGGTGTCTTTTTTTTCTTTTCTTTTTTCAGCCACTTTCTCAGTGCCTCAGCCTGTAGGTAGTTGCTTTATATAGACGTGTTTTGATTGCTAATCCACATCAGATGTAGCCTAGAAATCTAGACGCACCCTAGCGGCAGCTAATTTAATCTGCCCGCAAGTGTCATCTAGGAACTCTCAATACCCTTCTGAGCTAGCCTGACATGGTCATACTCAATTCTAGTCAGAATATGAGTCTGAAACTGCTCCATTGGGCTGTGATTATGAGGCGTGTTTCAACCGAACCAGGAAAGACATCGATTGGATAGACCTACAACCAATCAGAGCAACGAAGCAACGCATTGTCAAATGTCAACAGACAGAGCTCAACTACTGTGTTGCCAAGTCCGCGTTTTTTTCCACGGTTGATTTCATATGTCCAAGGGTTGAGCGACTATTATGTGATATATAGACCCATGAATGCGAATTTTAGCAGGCAATCTTGCCAAAATAACACATTTTACCCCCCAAACACAATTTTTCCCCCAGAGAACCCCCCTGAGAAACTATTGTTTAAGGGCTAGTAGTTGGCGGATTTTGTTGTAAAAACTTGGCAACCCTGTCTGCACATGCGCTGGAATAAACGATCTTAGCCGGTGTTGTAAAAAAATTAAAGAATTTATTGATACACAGAGTACTTACCCAACATGATCATCATCTTTGAGAGAAATTGTGAAGGTGAATGCATACACAAACAAGTTAATATAATCCAAGCCCCTTTGATGACATGCATGATTACGTTCCTGTTTATCATCTGTCTGTCATCGTCTAAAGCCCACCCTGATGATTTCATTGGTCCGAACAGTTTCTGTTCGGGGATAATTACTCCTCTATGGAGCGATGCCAGACTGCCCAAAATTGCCAGACAGAATTGCCCAACCTAAAAATGTTGTGGCCGCTAAATTCGGCTGGCATCCAGGCTACTTCTGAGCTGTATTCCTCACAATCTGGACGGGCCAATCACATCGTGTATAGAGTCGGCGGGCGGGGCCATAATGACGATGGCCGAGTTGCGAATAACTTCAAGTAAACACAGAAACTGGCGAATGGCAGCGGTCTTTCGAATCAGCTTTGACTGCGATTCTGGAAGACTTGGAGTTAAGCTTTTCTCTGAGAAAAGAACAAAGAACGGCACTGAAGTCATTCTTAAAAAGGGAAGATGTGTTCGGAGTTTAGCCGACCGGATACGGCGAATGTTTAATCTGTCAGCGAGCTCTGCTTCACCTTCTTTGCTCTGGTTGGTTGTAGCGTTATACTATCGCGTGAAAGACAACCGTTTATCCCGCCCCTCAGATTGAGCCCTGTCTATGGTGAGTTTCCAGACCAAACATCTTGATGTGGGTCTGGCTTGTCAGGCTACATTAAATGACAATTATAGGTGAACTGGATTCCATATAAGGTTTTATTTCAGCACTTAGAGCGTGTTCTCGCACGTTCATGTTTGGGAAACGAACGTGGAATGGCTGCGAGTGATCGTAACTTCGCTCGTAGAACGCGCTCTTTATAGCTAAGATAAATGATCGTATTGGGATACCCGGCACAGACCAATGACCCGTCAGTTCTCTATCCGATATCGTGTTCTCTATCCGTTAAACCTGCCAATAGCACGTCAGGTGGATAAGTTTATGATTGGTCCCTGCAGATTTGTAAGAAATGCAGGATAGAAAAAATGTAGAGGTTTCCAGCCTGAGCTGCAGGGTGAAATCACACCACCAGCAGATCAGGCTGGATTTACCCAGTCTAAAAGCTACTGGGTCTGTGAACAAAGTGTTGGGTTACCAGCACATATTTTTTTATTGACAATTCAATTTTCCTTTTATACCTTCAATTTTGCATTCAAAAGGAGTTTGGCTTTATAAGCTCAAAGCGGGCAGAATTTGGCTGGTGGGAGTAACTACACATTTGGTTCTGAAAAGCATTTTCCCATATTGCTGCACATTCAGAAATTAATAACTATAGAGTGGCTTAGAGAGGATATTCTCGAGCTTCAATTGCTCCACATATATATTAATGCAACACAAAGCATTTATGTAATCCCAACACAAATGGGTTAAGTAAAATTCAATTTTACCCTTGACCACAAAACCAGTCATAAGAGTATTTTTTTTTTTTTTTTTTTAAGATTCATACATCATCTGAAAGTTGAATAAATAAGCTTTCCATTGATGTATGGTTTGGCCGAGATACAACTATTTGAAAATCTAGGTGCAAAGGGTGCAAAGAAATCTAAATATTGAGAAAATCACCTTTAAAGTTGTCCAAATTAAGTCCTAAGCAATGCATATTACTATAATTAATACATTTGTGATACATTTACGGTAGGAATATTACAAAATATCTTCATGGAACCTAATCTTTACTTTACTTTCCTAATGATTTTTGGCATAAAATAAAAAAATATTACTTTGACAATGTATTGTTGTTATTGCATCAAATATACATGCGCAGCTTATGAATGTGGATTGAACACAATCAAATTAAATTAAGTAATTGGAAAAAGCAGCAAAATAACATGTCAGTGCAATATACACGACCATTCACAATAAGATCTATAACATGCATTTACAAAATACATAGGGTGAATGTTCCCTTCATGTTGACTTTAAACCCTAGCTGCTGTAAAAGACTATCCTGGTAAATAAGCTCACAAAGGACCAAAATGCCAAAACAGTTAACAGTAAGCAAAGTTACCCATATTCTTCTAAATATCTTCTTTTTTGTGTTTATGAAGAAGAAACTCATTCCGGTTGGAACAACTTGAGGGTGAGTAAGTGATGACAGAATTTAATTTTTTGGGTGAACTATCCCTAAATCTGATTGTGTCTAAAACCAAAATAAATACCTTTACTTTTATCTTCACTCTGTCAGAAGAGTTATTATGATTGTAAATGTCTTCAAATGACTAGCGTCTGCCTGAACGTATCTCTTTCATGTTTAAGGGAGAGAACAACAAACATGTTGTGTAGTCTGGTCTGTCAGGATAAAAGCAGAAGTTGTAAAATGTTAATGTTTTCACTCCCAAAGTTGTTAAACACCCAGAGGACACAAAAGGAGAGAGACAGCTTTCAATTTACCCAAAGAGGACAGTTACAGGTTCACGCCTTTGACAAGGGCAGCTCCCCTCACAACACAGGAGAGTGGAAACTGATGTATGGCTCACATTATCCATTCCATTCTTTCTTCTGACACCCAGGATGGATGGCAGGATAGAGTAATAGGGAGCTTTGAAGAGGAAGGCAGGATGGGAATGAGAAGAAGCCGAGAAGCAGGTCATGAGGACACCATCCCAAGAATACTTTCACTGAGGTACTGACTGGAGAGTAAAAAAACGGAACTTTACCTTACCTTCTTTTATTCTGAATATTTATTTCACTTTTCATTTTATTTTGTTATTGTATGTTCCATTTGGAGCCTAAAAACAGTGTCTCAAACCGAAGGCAGACATCATTTTATTGTATCTTTTATTTACAAAATTGGAAACGACATCACAGTCAGAAACATTTGAGCAAGAATGCTTCACAATTTTATTCAAAGTCTAAACCACCATTATAAGAAAATGCTTAATGTGGCTTAATGCACTTAGACAGTGATATTAACAGGCCAAACTCAGTAAACATCATGCTAATAAAGTATACTATGCACAAAAAAATCCGATGAGCCCAGAATATGAAGGCAATGCATTTAATTACACATTAAGCATTTCCTTTCCATAGAAAACCATTATAAGAAAATGCTTAACATGGTTTAAAGCATATTTGAATGTCACCTTATTATGTTGTTATAGTGAAATAACGAGTTATGATTTTGAAATAATGACTTTATATCTTGAAATAGCGAGATATTATGGCGAAATAATTAGATATTTTGTTGAAATATGTTATGTTGAAATAAATTATGTCGAAATAGCGACTTAATATCTCGAAATAATGAGTTATGTCGAAATACTGACTTAATATCTCAAAATAACGAGTTATGTTGAAATACTGACTTAATATCTTGAAATAACGAGTTATGTCGAAATAAGATATTATGACAAAATAACGAGATGTGTGGAAATAACGAGTTATGCCAAAATAATAAAATGATGTCAAAATAACGACTTGTGTCAAAATAATATCTTATGTTGAAATAACAACATAAATAATGATTAAAATAACTCTAAATAACGAGAGAAGTTTCTTTCTTTTTTCACCATGCGTTTTTTTTTTTTTTTTTTTATATATATATATATATAGTTGATTACTATAAATATTCATCCATGGCATTTAATATTTTGGCTTTGAACACTATTTATGTGTCTTTCTTCAGGAAAAATATTAACAAAGTCTAAAAATTTACACAAATGACTTTAAAGTCTTTAAAGTACCTTGAATGTCAATATTAATAAGTGTACATGAATATGGCCATCATTAACATTCTATATCAAAGCTTTTCTTTTTTGTGGTATTCCCGTCTGGATCCATCACAGTGCCACAGGGCTGGCTTTAGAAGTCCAAGGAATCGGTGGGAATAAAATACAAGTGAGAAGGTGTTGCTGGCAAAACTGGAAATTAATCAAGCAGTCTCTTGAAAATGATACTGGCTTTAAGTTCTCTTTCATTTGTTGTGTATGTAACAATAAACAATATAGGTGTGGATGTGACTAAACATTGATCCCGAATGAGCATTTTCAACATTATTTTAAACACTGTAGTTGCTCCACTACAACAGTTCTCAGATCAGTGAGCTAAGCCGTGTTATAATGATGAGCATGTGTGACAACTGCTGAGGCAGAACAGCTTGCAGAAACTGTAATGAGATCTCCAGAGGAGAGAGAGAAACATGCTGCTCCAAGACACAATTAAAATCAGACCCTGCATGACTTTTTTGTATGCAAATACACCTGAAAGAACTTTGCTGATTATAATAAAGTAGCAACAGCAATCTTTTTTTAAAGCTGTTTACTGCATGAATATAATAAAATGCATAGAGAACCTAATGAGAGATTTGTGAGATAAACACTCATCAGTTTTGTTGCTTCAATAGAGGATATGCACGTGACGTCACCGTTGGCTGGAGAGACTACGGTTACGCCCTGAGTGGCAAAAAGACTAAGAGGCAGCATTGGTTTACAGCGCGAATGCAGTGAAAACACACAAAACCAGGCCCGGCACCAGAGGGGGTGTAGGGGAGGCTTGACCTCACTTTCTCACTCAAACCACTGCCACCTGTTGCTGCTTCTGCTTTTAGAGGGAAAATGTGCCTATAACTGCTTATCTAGGATATGTAATCCTCTGTAAGAATTCGTAATAATAGCATATTAATAGAGAAAAGGAGCCAGCAAAAGATCCCGTGTGTATTTGAACTTGTCAAATTATAAATTTTCCAATGTGTTTTTCACCTCTGTGAGTAATGTAGCCAATCACAGACATGTTTGTTGATTTGTTGACGTTTGTTGACGCAATTGGCCAATCACAGGTGTTGAATTTTGAATCCACTCACCGCTCGAGTGTTTGCCCAGGTGCTGAGTTCAGGTAACACGCACGTCAATCCTCTGTAAGTGCAGACATTGTGAAAATAAGAGATTCATTGTATACCAGCTTCACTGATAAATATAGTGGAACTTTGTGAGATTGCGTTTATTGAATGAGTGACAGCTTTTCGTGATTATAAAGGAAGCGCTCTGCGCGCTGTCCAGGCAATATCATTTTTTATTGTTTTTTTATTAAAAGGTCTTTAATATATTTTTAATAAAACTTTTGTTTTATATTCTTGACAAGCGGCCACATACAATACACTGACCCATCCGCATACATACGGAATTCACTCGAAAAATGTGATGACTGACAGTAATAAATATTCATGTTGAAATCAGGCTCATAAAAATGTCAGGAAAACATGATTCCTGGCTGCATGTCATTATCCATGGATCACTGAATCTTTGGTAAGTTCTAAGCAACACAATATAGAGCCCAACCTTTAGTTTAAACTGATAATGGTTTGCTCTACTCACGCAGCAGCTGCCATGGCTGAGGGTGCGTGTTCCGCCGGAAAAAAGTGACGCTCATGCATACCCTCTATAGGTGTTGTGCATTTGTTGTGCTGTTTGGATATCAGTTGTTTGGCCATTAGAAAACGGGGGTGAAGGGTGATTCAGGAAGCCTGTTGTTTAAAACAAAGTCATAATTTTTGCAGTTGTGTTTCATGACTTCAGGGGGGCAGAAATGTAAAGGTTAACAATGGCCAGCAGCCATATCACCCTGTAGCCCAAGACTGGTTTCCCACTGAAGCTAAGCAGAGCCTGGTCAGTACCTGGATGGGAGACCAACTGGGAAAACCAGGTAGCTGCTGGTAGAGGTGTTAGTGAGGCCAGTAGGGGGCGCTCACCCTGTGGTCTGTGTGGGTCCTAACACCCCAGTATAGTGATGGGGACACTATACTGTCAAAGAGCACCGTCCTTCGGATGAGGCGTTAAACCGAGGTCCTGACTCCCTGTGGTCATTAAAAATCCCATGGCACTTCTCGTAAAGAGTAGCAGTGTAACCCCGGTGTCCTGGCCAAATTCCCTCGATTGGCCCTTACCAATCATGGCCTCCTATAATCCCCATCCACTGAATTGGCTCTATCACCCTCTCTCCTCTCAATCTATCGCACTGGCACCGTTGTACTGTGGCTGCCGTCGCATCATCCAAGTGGAGGTGGTTGAGGAGAGACCCCTGACATGAGTGTAAAGCGCTTTGGGTGTACCGAAGTACATATGAAAGCGCTATAGGAATGCCTCATTCATTGTAAAGTGTCAATCTCTTCCTTTAAAGTACAGATTAACAGTTTATTTTCCTTCAACAATTCAAGTTTTAACTCAGATAGGTCACTGTGTGTACAAAGCTGAGGAGTTGTCCCAGACAACCAACCCACTTTCACTGGTCCAATTTTACTTCTAGCTACTGCCGCTGTGTCCCATAATATACACACTCATGCTTATTGCAACTTATTCCTTTCTGGCCTGACTGCATCAACAGTGAGAACACCACTGCTTGACTTGCATTGAAAATTCATGAATTTTTACACATCACATCTTTGCTCAGGTCTCTCTGCACTGGCTCCCCCTCAGCTGCCAGAAGTCATTTCAAGACACTTTATGGTCTTCAATGCAGTCAATGACCTGTTCTTACTAAAACCATACACGTCAGCTGGACTGCTTTGATCAGAAGCTGGTCACACCCTTCTCATTTCCCCGTAGAAATCTGGAAAATTCATCCTCAGCTCACAGACTATAATAGTGCAACACCTCTCCAAATGGGACACATTGTTCTGGTGTGAAAACATCTTTCAAAAAATTGTAAATGTAAATTCAAAAATATTGAATATTTATGTTTTGCATGGATAAATCAACTAATACAAACGTATTTTTGTTACATTTTACAACAAGCTTGTATATATTAACATGCATAAGGTGTCTTGAACTAAAAACTATTTCAAAGCATTTATTAATATAAATATTCTATAAAAAAATGTAAAATGTAAAGAAACAATTAACAGTTGTATATTAAATAATAGACAGGTATTTATATTGAATTTTATAATAAAATAATAATAAATTATAATAATAATATACACATTTTTATAATGTGCACCAAAGGAAACCTATGTTAGTATGATTTTAAATAAAATATTGTCATAATTTAAAAATAAAAAGCATTTTTCAACTCTGATTTTAGCCCTCAGTGTAAACACCCATTATTGTGATTGGCTAACATATGCATGTGATATAGCTAAGTATTAGATGTGAAGAGTTCAGATGCAAAAACCTCTAAGTCCATCTGATGTTTTCTTTTAAATGAGCATTTTTTATCAGGCTCATATGTTTAGGTAGCCTAGAAATCTAGACGCACCCTAGCGGCAGCAAATCTACTTTGCCGCGACTGTCGTCTAGCAGCTCTCAATACACTTCTGAGCTGTAAACGCCAAACTCTTGTCAGGCCAATCACATCGTGTATATAGTCGATAGGCGGGGCTTAATATAATGACGGCCAAGTTGCGCGTGCGTGTGCTTCTAATGAACATAGAAACTGGCGAACGGCGGTCTTTCGAATTAGCTTTGATGTATCATGTTTAATGTATCAATGAGCTCTGCTTCACCTTCGTTGCTCTGGTTGGTTGTAGCGATGACCAATTGCGTGCACGGCGTGCAGAAGGAGTTTGAAAGACAACCGTTTATCCCGCCCCTCGGATTGAGCCCTGTCAATGGTGAGTTTCCAGACCAAACATCTTGATGTGGGTCTGGCTTGTCAGGCTAATGTTTAGGTTTATTAATTTCACTTTAATGGGAATTAAAAAGTATTAAAATTAATGGGAATTTAGTTTGATTGAATCGTACTAGAGTTCGTTTCCCTCTTTGGTGCAGTACGTTTGGTCAGGTGTGAAAGCATTAATCGCACTCGGGTGCGCACCACAAACTCTGGAGCGGTTTGTTTGTGGTGAGAATGTGATCCAACCTAAAACAGAACCAACTGCAAAAGTACTGATCGTTTTTGGACTAAACCAGCTTCCATAGTCAGCTGTGCTGACATTACGTGCATGACATTACCTGGTAGATCTTTGGCAATATTTTTGGAAGATGAGCATGTCAGAGTTTAGAATAATTAATGCACGCCTCGGCTTGAAGTGACGAGCGACGCATGCTCACCGTTTGTAGTGCATTAGAACGTTGTTTTCAAGTCGCATCCACGCTTCTTAATAGAAATGTATTGTTTGCATACTGTGGTAAATACACACAATGCAGTAGATTATGGCCAGGGACAAAACCAGCCCGCGCAGTCATCTCTCCATAGTGTTATAGTTTGCTGGCTTTTCCTCTTCTGTTGGAATTTTCCCATACGTAAATTCTGACCAATCGAAAAGCAGTTTAGGAAATACGCCATGGCCAATGAGGGATGAGGATGTTGTCATGTGACTGCATTTTGTTTTGTTTCAACTGGTTCAGACCAAAGCAATCAGTGTGGTGTGAAAAGGAACCAAACAAGCTGAAAGATACAACACTTTATAAATGCTTGCCCTTGGTTTGGACCAAATTAACCGAACTAGAGATGTGAAAGCAACCTAATTATTGAAATTGCTTATTTTTTCTGCCAAACCAGCTATGTCCATGTGTTGTAGTTTTGTTTTTTGGACAAAAAGATCACTGAAGGTGCAACTGGAAACATTGCAAACCATAAAAGCAGAATTCAAAATGAAATGATGAAGAAACTGATGGGGAACACAGTAGGGGAGCTGGGATGCAAGTGCGTGCCACATCCGTTTCTGTCAGAGTTTTACAGAAGCACTGTTGTGTTTACTGACTACTCTCAAAATCCTGTCATTCTGTGGAGTTTTGCTGACAAAGGGAAGTGGCATAGCGTTTCTGCCAATGAATCTGTATTTCTGAATGGGTTCAGAATAAAACCGGAAACCGAGGGTAACGCAGATATGACGTAATTGACAGGCCACTCCCTCAGACGTCCCGGCGCTTGGTTAAAATAGCAATTTTCTACCAAATTTACAAACCGTCGGAAACATTTGGGATATTGTAAGAATTCAACTGAACAAAAAAATATATATCGCTGGGCTAGTGGTTTTTGGATATTTTACTGCAAAAATACTACATGGTGCATATTTAATTTAATGTATAAATAGCCTATATCACTGTTCATTAAGTTAATGTTAACATATACAACTTGTATGATTGCTTCAAAAGTTGGGTTGTGGGTGTTTTCTCAAGATTTAAATTTCAGAAATTTGCTGCATTCCTTTTTTCGTTGGGTGGATGTTATATGTCATGTTAAATGATTCTTTGATTTTTAAATTAAATATTATCATCTTTGATTTGAATTCTGAGTTAATTCAGTGAATGTCTATATGATTCACAGGATTCCACTGTGTCTCTTATTGCTGCCCTTGATTTAGAAATGTGTAGAATACTCATTAGCACAACCACTTGTGTGTCCATATCAGTGCATCTAACACCTGATTGGCCGATGCTCCCTCCTGCCTGCCGGTCACAGCAGGCCACTGGTCTCACATCTGTTTTTTGTTTTTTTATTTGATATGTGGGACTGTCTTTGACTGAGACGTCAAGGTCACTGACTGAGATTCTGGCTGAATTGCAGCATGACTGGGTGATCTCTAAGTGGGGTGCGGTGCATTTAAGAGCTCTCAAATATGATTCTGAGTCTCTGCACTCCTCATTTTTCCAATAAGGCTGCACTTGTTCTCTAAAGTGATTTTTTTTCAAGGTCCTGTATTTTTTACTCCAGGATTTCAAATGGTCACTGATGATTTTCTATTGATCCACGATTGCCTTATTTGTATATGATTTTAAAACCATACTAAATTGTTCATAGATATAGTGTAATTCAAAAGCTGATAGGCCTACATATTGTTTTAGTAGCTTAAACCAGCCTAGCCCATAGTCTTAGATGGTTTCCCAGTCTGTTATGTTGATTTTAAAAGGGTTTTTGATCACAAGCCAGCTAAACACCAGCTGGGAGACCAAATAGACCAACTTAAATAGAATTTTTTAAAGGTCCCGTTCTTCGCGATTCCATCTTTCAAACTTTAGTTAGTGTGTAATGTTGCTGTTAGAGCATAAATAATACCTGTAAAATTATAAAGCTCAAAGTTCAATGCCAAGCGAGATATTTTATTTAACAAAAGTTCCCTTTCAAAGCCTACAGCGACCGGCCGGTTTGGACTACAGCAGGAAGTGCAGGGATGTAATGACGTCACTAGAACCGTTTGTTGACGAACCCTCCGCCCACAAGAACACGCAAAATAGGGGGCGGGGTCTTGTTGCTCTCCCACGTGGAGAAGAGCGCGCATTCAGCGCTTGCATCTATGGTAAGAGGTAAGAGGTACCCGTTATGGTAAGAGGCGGGACCTTTCCGGGCAAAGTGCGCTAAGCTGCTGTCCAATCACAACACGGGAAGCGCTGGCCCAATCAGAACTCGTTACGTATTTCTGAAGGAGGGACTTCATAGAACAAGGAAATCATCAGGCCGTTTTTAGGACAGAGGAAACAGCGCTGTACAGATAATTAAATTGTGTGAAAAATACTGTTGTTTTTTTTTTTTACACGCGAAACATGAGCTCATGTTATATTGCACACTGTAAACATAATCAAAGCTTCGAAAACACGCAAAGAATGGGACCTTTAATTAAAAAAAAATAGCATCTTCATACAATACATCTGGGCATCAGTCTGTTTATATGATTTGCTTAATTCATACTGTATTCAAAGTAAATTATATAAGTGCTCAGAAAATCCAAATTTAGATGCAACAGTAAATGTATGCACACATAAAAAATGAATTTAAAGATACAGAAAATGCAAATGAGAGCTCCTAAACCCTGCATGCCCACGTATCCGATGCATTGAATTCAACAAAAACAGAAAAGCATCTGAAAAGTTTTTAGTTAAAGCCTGAGAGAATTAGCCTGACAAGCCAGACCCACATCAAGATGTTTGGTCTGGAAACTCCCCATTGACAGGGCTCAATCCGAGGGGCGGGATAAACGGTTGTCTTTCAAACTCCCTCTGCACACAATTGGATAGCGCTACAACCAACCAGAGCAATGAAGGTGAAGCAGAGCTCGTTGATAGATTAAACTTTCGCCGTATCCGGTCGGCAAAACTCAGAACACATCTTCCCTTCTTAAGAATGACTTCAGTGCCGTTCTTTGTTCTTTTCTCAGAGAAAAGCTTAACTCCAAGTCTTCCAGAGTCACGGTCAAAGCTGATTCGAAAGACCGCCGTTCGCCAGTTTCTGTGTTTACTAGAAGCACGCAAACACAACTTGGCCGTCGTCATTATGGCCCCGCCCATCGACTCTATACACGATGTGATTGGCCCGACAAGAGTTTGGTGTTTACAGCTCAGAAGGGTATTGAGAGTTGCTAGACGACACTCGCGGGCAGATTAGATTTGCTGCTGCTAGGGTGCGTCTAGATTTCTAGGCTATGAGAGAATGCCATTTTAAATATCTCTTGGTGGCTAGGAATGTTAGGATTTGTTTGTACCAAGATTGAAAATGCAATTAAAAGCACTGCAATTACTCTAAAGAAAGGACTATCACACCTATTCACAAAAATCCTGTGTAAATGTGAGATTCATTGCAAAAGTTTATAAATCAATTTTTATAAGCCGATGTAAGACATATCACAAACTAATAATCTATCAGAACAAATAAGTTATCTAAGGCTGCATTTACACTGCAGGTCTTGATGCACCGATCTGGTGACTATATCCGATTTTTTTTTTTTGACGACCCGCTGTTTTTGTTGATCTTTTCAAAAGCAACCCATATCCGATATTTGCATTTACACTGTACACTGGCAAAACAGCCCAGGACGTTCTTAACCGATGAAAGGAAGTAAAAATGCACGATATGCAATGGACGCAGACAAAATTATTGTACAATGTTTTGCTGTCTGCACTGTTTCACACATATTTAAAAGTCGGCAAAACATTTCTCTCGTAAGGCGGAAAAAAAGGAGAGCCCTTGACAGGGTTGTCAGGTTTTCACAACAAAACCCGTCCAATTGCAACTAAAAACTGTGTTAAAGTAGCCCAATTCTGCATGAAAACTGCGGACTTGGCAACACTGGCCCTTGATCGCAGTTTGTGTCCACCTGAGTTGACGTCATTCGCCTCCGTCCTTTTTTCAATGACGTACGACTCGCATTTACTAGTGAATATCCGATCTGTCCGCTTACATAGCAGACGCAAATGCAGGTATCCGAATCATATCAGATTTATTACCACGTATGAGTGAGGCCTGAATCCGATCTGAGGATATCGGAATGCATCCGTTTTTTTACTGCTTACACGTTCACATGTCAGATCTGTGCCACTTGAGAGGAAAAAATTGGAACTGGGTCACTTGAACCATGCAGTGTAAATGGGGCCTAAAGGTCATGTAGGTTTTGTTTGAACATCAAAAATGATGTAAGGATCTTTACTTAAAAAAATGATTTTCTGTTGTCAAAAAGCCTTTGATTTAATTATGAGGTAATTATGCTAAAAATGTACTGCAAAGATGCAATCATCTATCTTCCTCTCTTTCTCTGTCTGCAGTCACAAACACATTAATTAGCTGGCACGAAGCTATGCGGCAACATACACAATACTCAAATAATTACATTGCAACTTCTCTTTTACTTTTAAAAACCAATAAAGGATGAATTTACTGCATAAGATGAGCATCAGTGAGCACTCGGCAAAGTCATGAGTATAGACTCTATTTACATCAAGCTGCAGATCTTGTAATATCCAAAATAACTAACTGTGTGCTTGTGTGTCTGAGAGGGGGAAAGGTTTTTTTTTTGTTTTTTGTTTTAACGCAAGCTGCATTTTCATGCCTTAACTAAGAATGGCACACTGGCAGGGTTGGTGGCGTGCTGAGGGTTATGCAAATTAGTTCTGCCAAGGTCATCCAATCGGCTCAGAGTCCTTTATGCATCATGAGAAGTGACAGTTATAATGGTTACCTCTTAGAAAGGCTGAAAAAACAGAAGAGCTCTCTGATGTGAGCCTGGAGAATGTGATTCCAATGCTTTATTTGAAAGTGCATTTGAGGCCCTGCTCTGTATATATTGAGGGGATATATATATATATATACACATATATACACACACACACACACACACACACACGTCATGTTTCCATGTTTTATGGGGACTTCCCATAGGCGTAATGGATTTCATACTGTACAAACTGTACATCCTATCCCCCTACACTGCCCCTGCCCCTAAACCTACCCATCACAGGAAACATTCTGCATTTTAACTTTCTCAAAAAAACTCCCTCTGTGTGATTTATAAGATGTTTTCCTCATGGGGACCTAAAAATGTCCCCACAAGGACAAGGATTTCGGATATTGCCATCTTTGTGGGGACATTTTGTCCCCATAACGTAGGGATTACCAGGTCTCACACACACACACACACACACACACACACACACACACACACACACACACACACACACACACACACACACACACACACACACACACACACACACACACACACACACACACACACACACACACCACTAGTATAAAGTGTGCAGGCACCACTGAGATCATTTCGCAAAGGTTTCCATGCTGCCTGGTGGTCTACAAAGAGACTGTCCTCTGATGTTATGCGAGAAGTCAATTTGGTGCCCTGAAGCAGATAACTGGCAGGAAACAAACAAACTGGCCTGGTACGCCTGCAACTGCATCATAGTATGTAGACATGCACCGACTTGACCTGCTGCCGTGTAAGCCTTACACATTAAAGCCAATATTATTCTACATGGCTTGGTGGGTAATGTCAGTGCCTTGAGGAATGATGCCATATTAGAAGACAGATAGCTGGCAAGCGTCTGTTCCACTTAAGGCATTGCCCCTTACTGGTGCTTCTCGTAGGCAGAAGAGTGAGGAATCCTCAACCTCTCCTTCATCAATGCTGAGCACTTCCAACATAACACCGATAGCTGCAGCACCTGGCTCCCGTTAAATAAATGTCTCGCTTATAAAGTGAGTGCCTTATTTCCTGAATGAATCAGTGTTTTGAACAAATTATTTCAAAGAATGATTCAGTGACTCACAAAGGCAGGTGAATATGTAACCCGAAGAAAGAGTAATGAAGAAATCGCCACAATAGACTAAGGGCCCTATTTTAATGATCTAAGTGCATGGTCTGAAGCACATGGAGCAGATGCAGGACTTCCAATCCACTATGGTACACGTGATCTGATGCCAAACCTCGCATTGTGTTCTGAATGAGACTTTTTTCAGCGCGATTTCATGTCGCTAGAATTGCCGTCTAATGTTGACGCAAAAGGTTTCCCATTGAAAGCAATGGAGTTCCCAGTTCGTCCATAGCGTGACGCTGAGGAGTACCCTGTTGGTGAGTAGTCATACATATTATGTCCTAATGTTGGATATAAAGTATTTTCTGCTTGTAGTTATCGATTATGTTCAGTCAATGCATTGTATCTGTCATCATCTCCACTGAGGCTCTGCATTTCTTTGCTTTCTAAATAAACACACCTTGCTAATAGGGTGATTAAATACTGTCACGTGACGTGCTACAGACCTTTAAAAAGTTGATATGATGTTTAATAATAAATATCAGTGTAGTTGCAACATGGCATTTGTAGAAGCACAACAAAAAACAACACTTGCCATGCTTTTACCACAGTATTGTTAGTTTCAATGTGATATATGTTGTAAATAAACATTAACCACCACTTTTTTTCTTACAATTGCGAGTTATAAATACACAATTCTGAGATATAAACTTGCAATTGCGTGAAATAAAGTCAGAATTCTGAGATATAAACTCGCAATTGCTTGCTATAGTCACGATTCTGACTTTATGTAACGGAATTGTGAGCTTATATCTCAGAATTCTGACTTTATAACTTGAAATTGTGTGAAAAAATTGCAATTGACAAGAACACAATCACAATATCAAAATAGCAATCACACTTTAATAATAATTTGATGAACAGCTCGTTTAATAAACCCACATTAATAGTGCAAAAAAAAATATTTTCTGAAGCTATTTGTTGTTGCAAAACAAAGCGTGAAAGTACATCACACAAGTTTTACAATGGTGAGTGCACCTGAGCAGAGCAGCATACAAAAGCACAGAGGCCTCCAGCAATAGAAGAACATTTTGCTAATGAAGTCAGAAATACACTGGTAATTTAGCACTTGAGGCAAGTCCCTCTCTGCCTAGGACAATTTGCAGAAAAGTACCTCATTTTAACAATTAAGCTGTGTTGCATATGCTCAAGTGCCACAGAAAAATACAGTTCCAAAAAGAACACTGTTCTTTCAAATAAAACTAAATGAGTACATCATACAATACATCGCATTTCATTATACATATGGATTTCTTCTCAGCTCACTGCCTTCTATTAGTACCGTTCTAGTTAGTCTGATGAATAGCTGCTCGAGTTGCCTAAATGGATTTTAACTCTCTAACACTCAGGCAAATGACACCATCATTTTGTTGCAGCTTCAGTGCAGACAAGCAGGTCAGCTAGCCACGGTATGGCCGCTGGATGATTTAATTGAATTGTCAGAGTTGGCGTCTTCTCGCTGGGCAGCGTCCAGCCCTGCGATGATACACTGCGGAGTGCTCCATCTTCCCTGACATCAGTGCGAGTCTGAAATTACCCAGCGCTCACTCAATGATAGACTCATAAACAAATGTATGAAATTGTTGAGGACAATTTGGCTTCGATAAAGGCTGGATAAATGTACTGTATTATTGACAGAGAGGAAGTCAAACTATATGAATGAATGCAAAGTAATTGTAGCGTGTATTGCGACAGGGAATAATGCATCGTTTTCAAGCCTCTTTGTGACCTCAATAAAACACATTTTCAGTAACAGTACCTCAGCTGTTTTCAAAACTGCAGCTTGAAGTCACCATGAAATATAATTGACAAATAGTTTTTTTTTGTTAATTACTGCAATGATTATTATTAATGATGCATCAATTTGAATTTTTTACAAGCAAATTGACCATTCTGATACCAGTTGTACACTGAAAAAAGGTGTGTTGGATTTACATGATTTAATCATGTGCATCGGTTCCACATGAATCAGTTAAGTTAAACAAACATAATTTGTTCACATAACTTCAAAATCATGGAATGAGGTCATTTTTAAGTAACCCAATGAGTAGTCTCAAAATGATTTTAATATGGCTCCCTAACAACAGTGGTGTGCACAGGGGGGCTTGAGACCCTGCCGCTTTAAAGGTGCACTATGTAGTATTTTTGCAATAAAATATCCAAAAACATCTAGGGATATTGTAATACCATTTGGGTTATTGTAAGTACTCAACGGAACAAAATGTATAACACCGGCGTGTTATCTTCTGGCTCAGGTGTCTTCTCTTGCTCGCCATTCCACTCCATGGACTGGATACGTGCGTTATTCTTCTCAGGTGAGAGATATCTCCAACTGGAATATGCCTCCCAGTGTACCTTGGTATTCCTGCATTAAGTAGAGGCCTTTGACCGTCCTATCTTGCATCAGGGCACTCACGCTTGCGCAGGGCACTGGAAGACAGCCGAGTGGCGTGATTACATTGGGACCCCCATTCGTCAGTCACTGACGTTATGTCGGAGTGACTGAACGAAAGGGAACGTCTCGGTTATGTATGTAACCCTCGTTCCCTGAGGAGGGAACGGAGACGTAACGTCCCGCTGCCACATCCGCTGTACCGCTGGAACGGCCGAGAGTTCAGTCTTGGCTCCTCAGCAGGTAAACATAATGTGATCATGCCAGCTACTTCCTTATATACCCATGTGGGTAGGCGGAGTTACGCATACAAATCTCGCATGCCCATGGCATTGGCACTGCCATTGGGCGTTTTCTAAGATCTCGAAGATGATTGGCTTCTAGGCGAAACCCCCATTCGTCAGTCACTGATGTTACGTCTCCGTTCCCTCCTCAGGGAACGAGGGTTACATACGTAACCGAGACGTTTTTCACCATTTATTGTGGTGCACATGCGGGAACTGTATTAATATTGGCACGTACGTTAGCCCAGCACTAATGTGAATGACTGATGTAACAATCAGACTCACAATCATTTGTTATGTAACAATATCTTTACTCAGAGAAGAACGAAGGACAACCTGCATTAATAGACACGTTTTAGATAATAGTGGTCCACAGCTGCTTAGCAGAAGTATTTCAGTAAGACAGTAATAATGTGAGTTAGCCGGAAACTTACACAATATAAGACACAAAACAATGCATTTTGAACACCTGGTAGAAAATATATAAATACATAATTATTTATACTTACAGGTTGTGATTTTGAGGAGCAAGCTGGTCCATTGAACTCTGAAATTTGAGTAGCAGCTGTCAGAGTAAAAGGATGTTTGAGGGCTGGTTAAGTTTTTAGCAGGTGGACAGCATAAAAACAAAGGCAGGCATTATGCAAAAATATTTTCTAGTGATGTAGAACTGTCACACAGTGAGATTCAAAATATGAACGACACATATTTCTTTGTCTTTCTTTTGGGAGACAATAACTTTATTACACACTGCATTAAAGGGAATATTTGAAAAAACATAATTTATTTGTTGTTTACTTGCTCTATAACAGGCAAACTAGCCTTAAACAAAAAGTCTGTTTGTGTAAAGAGATTGTGTAATTTTCGCAGCCCATGTCTAATTTTCCACCATGAAGTTAAGAACTGCTCTGCACTACCAGTACACCTGTTGAGATAGAGAGCTTCATTACAAAGATGTGTTGTGGCTTAAAGCAAAAATTGCAAATTCCTGTTTTGTCATATAGTTAAAAAGCATTAAGATAATTTATTACACCAAAAGCAGACCCTATCACCTCTGAAACATGGAGGATATTGCTTTCAGATGGCTCGTTTTATCAGTCCTCAACTGATTTCAGGGATACAGGGATGTAAAATCTCATCTGCCGCTCCACTGATGGAAAAATCAACATTTAATCACTATTTCTAGGCTTCTTGGAGAAGAAGATTATCATCAATATAAAAAGTGGTTCAACACAAGAAGGACTTCAGGCTATAATGTGTGCAAATTCGTTTTTTGCTAATATGGCAAGAAATAGTCAAGCACTCACAGAGAATATGCAATAAAATCAGTCATGGTCTACTGGATTACCAGAAATAGCTTTAGTTGAATATGAGCAAATGAGTTGGCTGAATATTGGGTTACATGTTCAGGAAAAACTGGAGTACTGAAAATGGAGAGTGAAATGTTGATGATAAATAGAAAGAAAGAAAGAAAGAAAGAAAGAAAGAAAGAAAGAAAGAAAGAAAGAAAGAAAGAAAGAAAGAAAGAAAGAAAGAAAGAAAGAAAGAAAGAAAGAAAGAAAGAAAGAAAGAAAGAAAGAAAGAAAGAAAGAAAGAAAGAAAGAAAGAAAGAAAAGCTGAAATGATCCGTATTCTTTAACACGGCCAATAGTGCAGAGAATGGCAGTACAATCCCTCTGTCCTCAATAGAGCCAGTGTGCCTTCATAAGAGAACCTTTGATAGTAGGCTTTTTTTTTTTTGCCATGGAAATCGCTGCAAATTCATTCTTTTCGATTAATTTCAAGAAGCCCTCTTGTCTCTAAAGATCAAGGTACATTTGTTCTTAGAATATATCAATAGGGAAAAGTTTTGGGCTCTTTTCTAACACACAAGAATGACTTTTCAACAAAAACCTGACTATCTTCTGAAAACCATTTGTCAAACAAGTTAGTGTCCTGCAGTCTTTTGTTACTGGAAAAGTAATTATGCATAAAAATAAAACGTGTGGCAGTACTGCATAGTTAACACTAAAATATCAAGTTGAAATGTATAAGAAAACCGATTGTAAAGGAACTCTTTACTGTATATATGCATGATTAAATGCAATGCATTAATTTCAATATGTGTACACATTCCTGCCAGTTTTGAATTATTATATTATTGAATATGAACACAGAGGGAACATCTGCAATCTGATTAAGAATGAAAATTATACAAATAACAATTAAATTAATGGAAAGTGCTGGTCTACTTTGTGTTAAAAGAGATTTTATTTTTAAGAATTTAAATAGATCAGAGAAACATGTTAAAGGAATATAAGGGAGGGGGGGGGGGGGGCATTTTTAATGTAAGTATTATTTTTTTTAATACAATTATTAATCATGGCCCCACTTTTAATTTGGTGGCCTTAACTACTAGGTACGCACCGTTCGCGCTCAGTCTGACTGTGAATGCAGACGGGGAAGTGCGGAGTGAGACAGTAGGCCTTTCAGTGTGTGTGTTTTCTAATTTTGCTCCAACCTACTTTTTCTTTAAAGGAAATGAATGTACATCCTTCATCTCATCCATGTTTGGCTGTCCTTCTTTCCTGAGGGTACCACTTGATATCTGCTACAACTGCATTTACTGTCAGCCAATTAACAAAATAAAATTCGAATAGTATTTTTAGTTTTCGAATGTTAATTACAGATTGAATATTCGTGCACACCCCTAGTCAGTTTAAGGGTAAAGTTAGGGACAGGTGTGGTGGTGTGGGTAAGTTTAAGAGTAAAGTTAGGGACAGGTGTGGTGGTGTGGGTAAGTTTTAGAGTAAAGTTAGAGACAGGTGTGGTGGTGTGGGTCAGTTTAAGGGTAAAGTTAGGGACAGGTGTGGTGGTGTGGGTCAGTTTAAGGGTAAAGTTAGGGACAGGTGTGGTGGTGTGGGTAAGTTTAAGGGTAAAGTTAGGGTCAGGTGTGGTGGTGTGGGTCAGTTTAAGGGTAAAGTTAGGGACAGGTGTGGTGGTGTGGGTAAGTTTAAGGGTAAAGTTAGGGACAGGTGTGGTGGTGTGGGTAAGTTTAAGGGTAAAGTTAGGGTCAGGTGTGGTGGTGTGGGTCAGTTTAAGGGTAAAGTTAGGGACAGGTGTGGTGGTGTGGGTCAGTTTAAGGGTAAAGTTATAGGACAGGTGTGGTGGTGTGGGTAAGTTTAAGGGTAAAGTTAGGGACAGGTGTGGTGGTGTGGGTAAGTTTAAGGGTAAAGTTAGGGACAGGTGTGGTGGTGTGGGTCAGTTTAAGGGTAAAGTTAGGGACAGGTGTGGTGGTGTGGGTAAGTTTAAGAGTAAAGTTAGGGACAGGTGTGGTGGTGTGGGTCGGTTTAAGGGTAAAGTTAGGGACAGGTGTGGTGGTGTGGGTCGGTTTAAGGGTAAAGTTAGGGACAGGTGTGGTGGTGTGGGTCAGTTTAAGGGTAAAGTTAGGGACAGGTGTGGTGGTGTGGGTTAGTTTAAGGGTAAAGTTAGAGACAGGTGTGGTGGTGTGGGTGAGTTTAAGGGTAAAGTTAGGGACAGGTGTGGTGGCGTGGGTAAGTTTAAGGGTAAAGTTAGGGACAGGTGTGGTGGTGTGGGTGAGTTTAAGGGTAAAGTTAGGGACAGGTGTGGTGGTGTGGGTGAGTTTAAGGGTAAAGTTAGGGACAGGTGTGGTGGTGTGGGTCAGTTTAAGGGTAAAGTTAGAGACAGGTGTGGTGGCGTGGGTCAGTTTAAGGGTAAAGTTAGGGTCAGGTGTGGTGGTGTGGGTCAGTTTAAGGGTAGAGTTAGGGACAGGTGTGGTGGTGTGGGTCAGTTTAAGGGTAGAGTTAGGGACAGGTGTGGTGGTGTGGGTGAGTTTAAGGGTAAAGTTAGGGACAGGTGTGGTGGTGTGGGTCAGTTTAAGGGTAAAGTTAGGGACAAGTGTGGTGGCGTGGGTCAGTTTAAGGGTAAAGTTAGGGACAGGTGTGGTGGCAGGTAGGGTTAGTTGTAAAGAATGTGTCAGCAGTGTTATTATAAATGTAACTACAAAAAATGAATTACAGATGTAATTACATGCAGGTCATTTAAAAAAATGTAAGTACAATGTAAAAGCATGTATGTAAAATAAGTGCATTGTATGAAATTAGTAATTTAAATGTTAGTACCTGAGACCACCTAATATAAAGCGGGTCCAATCATAATAATTTTAAATGAAAATTATCATTCATATGTTATTGGGATCTATGGTACCCCAAATAGAAAGACAAATAAATCGCAACAAAACAGGAGGGTGGAGGGGTGGGGGCTGTTTTTAGTTTTGATCCTCAATCTTGAAAAGGTTATTTGGAGAAGGCGTCAGTCGTGTGCTTGACTAGTCATGTCTTCTGGAGGCGTCTGTGCTGAACGCCATGCAACATTTTCTATTGACAGGCATTAAATTGTTTTCTGAGTTTGATTGATGACATGGATAAAAAGTGTCCCTCCTTCCAGCTTTATAAGGTCATATTTCCTCAGAATAACAGCTTTGAGTGAACATCAGAATCTCTCTGAACTGTCTTCAGGGTTTTGCTTCACAGTTATTGCTTTTCCTCTATCTGAAGTTAAAAGTATCGCTCTAAACTTTAATCTATTCTTTCAGTTTATAAGATTTCACCTCACATTTGCTGTCTCCTTATTCTATACAAAAGTTCTAGTGCTCTTCTGCACCTAACATGGGTAATGTATAGGGGAATTTGATTGTTTAGAAATGATAGCCCCTTCTCAACTCCATTCTAATCTCATCAAAGAACCTTTCATCACATTGAAAGCAGATTTCAGTTTTTTTTTTTCAGCTTTTAAACCATTCTGGTCATGCTGATGGCATTTTTATTAAATCGGCCTTTGTTGTACCCTACTGTTTGAAAAAACTGAATTTACCAGCGCTGGGGTAACCTGACCAATGGCTGATTGACACAAGGGCAGTGTTGTGTTTTTCTAAGCCACTCTGTTTCCAAATGCAACGTCAACTTCATGCTTTCCCCCCAGATGCAGAATAAGCAAAAGTCAAAACTCCCAAGGCCAGAGCCCATTAATCATAATCAAATTTGCATTCAAAGATAAAAGCAATAATCCGTACCTGATTCCAGACTCTTGTGATCAATTACCTCTTTTCAAATGATTTTGTACTACAACAATTTTTTAAGTGATACACCAAAGTATACTCATTAATCTTGCCTGCATCATTCTAACTGTACTTTGCATTTCTTTAACACATTAACTGCATTTTACTGTACTAAAACTTTTTTTATGTTAATAAAAAAAATTGTTTATGTAAGTCAGCATGACTGGACATTTTGAGGCACTAGTATTGTTTCACTGACAATTTGCATCCTTATATATATATGTTATGTTGCTGTGAACACTGAGGCTAAGAACACCATCATCCATTTAATGAATGAGCTAAAGGATACCTCCCATTGTCTCGGAACCATGTCAAATCCCAAATCCTCAAATGACGTGAACTAAACCTCTAGTTTTTTTCACAGTCAAAACAGAAACAAAACCTTGACTTCATCCAATTTCTGTGCAACGTGACCTTGATAGTCAGGATATAAACTATTGTTTATTTATTGATTCATTGTTCTACATATATACTGCTAAAAATAATGACCTAAAAATAGAACTTCTATTTATATCATAATTAGTCTCATGTCTAAACCCCTGCTGTAGCTGTATATACATTGATTATCTTCTCATAGCCTTCTGGTTAGCATACTGGTCTTTGAAAACTTTTGATCGTATGATATGTACAGTATATCATTCTCATTTTGATATTTACATTTGCTAACCTGTTTCCAAAAAAGTTGGGACACTGTGAATAAAATAGGAATGCAAAAGTTTACAAATCTCATAAACTTATATTTTATTCACAATAGAATATAGATAATGTGTCAAATGTTGAGACATTTTGAAATGTCACGACAAAAATTGGCTCATTTTGGATTTCATGAGAGCTACACGTTCCAAAAAAGTTGGGATAGGTCGCAATAAGAGGCTTAAAAAGTTAAATGTACATATAAGGAACAGCTGAAGGACCAACTTGCAACTTATTAAGTCAAGTGGCAACATGATTGGGTATAAAAAGAGCCTCTCAGAGGGGCAGCGTCTCTCAGAAGTCAAGATGGGCAGAGGATCACCAATTCCTCCAATGCTGCGGCAAAAAAGTGGAGCAGTATCAGAAAGGAGTTTCTCAGAGAAAATTTTTGTTTTGAAGTTATCATCATCTAAAGTGCCTAATATCATCCAAAAATTCAGAGAATCTGGAATAATCTCTGTGTGTAAGGTTCAAGGCCAGAAAACCATACTGGATGATCTGCGGGCCCTTAGAAGGCACTGCATCACATACAGGAATGCTGCTGTAATGGAAATCACAACATGGGCTCAGGAATACTTCCAGAACACACTGTAAGTGAACACAATCCACCATGCCATTCGCCGTTGCCGACTAAAACTCTATAGGTCAAAAAAGAAGCCATATCTAACATGATCCAGAAGCGCAGGTGTTTTCTCTGGGCAAAGGCTTATTTAAAATGGACTGTGGCAAAGTGGAAAACTGTTCTGTGGTCAGACAAATCAAAATTTGAAGGTCTTTTTGGGACGCCGTGTCATCCGGATTAAAGAGGACAAGGACAACCCAAGTTGTTATCAGCACTCATTTCAGAAGCCTGCATCTCTGATGATTTGGGGTTTTATGAGTACGTGTGGCATCGGCAGCCTACACATCTGGAAAGGCACCATCAAGGCTGAAAGGTATATCCAAGTTCTAGAACATATGCTCCCATCCAGACGTCGTGTCTCTCAGGGAAGACCTTGCATTTTCTAACTTGACAATGCCAGACTACATACTGCATCAAATACAACATCATGGCTGTGTAGAAGAAAGATCCGGGTACTGAAATGGCCAGCCTGCAGTCCAGATCTTTCACCCATAGAAAACATTTGGTACATCATAAAGAGGAAAATGCAACAAAGAAGACATAAGACAGTTAAGGAAATAGAAGCCTTTATTGGACAAGATTGGGACAAAATACCTATTCCTAAACTTAAGCAACTCAAGTCCTCATATGTTTGCAGACTGTAATAAAAGAAGAGGGGGTTCCACACAGACATGGCCTTTTCCCAAGTTTTTTGAGATGTGTTATGCCATGGAATTTAAAATCAACTTATTTTCCCCTTAAAATTAGATATTTTCTTATTTTAAACATTTGATATGTCATCAGTGTTGTATTTTGAATAAAATATTGAAATTTTAAACTTTCACATCATTGCATTCTGTTTTTATTCACAATTTGTACAGTGTCCCAACTTTTTGGAATCTAATTTGTATATTGTATGCTTGTATTTTATTATTTTGTGGTTGTTGTACTTCTTTGTACCATAAAAATCAGACCTTGCAGGGATGTTTTAGGCCTCCTCACAAATTATGTTCTCAATCAAATAGCTTCTATAGCATCATAGTCTGCGATAGCCGAAGAAGCAGGACAATTTATGTTCATTGCGGTGAGCAACTTGCTTACCCTCACCATGAACCCTGTGTTTGTAGTGCATCATAGCCCATAAATGTGACAGCAATCAGGATGTATTATTCATCAGTATGATACTGATATTCTCCCACTGAACCATAGTGTTGAGTGGGGACGGGCCAGCATGTGGTTGCATAGTCTTGTGTGAAGGAACATTGTAAAGGGTAACCAAACCTCATTCTTTTCTGACAAAAAAGTATATCATGCAGCAAGGAGGATGAAAGATCATCTGAAAATTAAAAAGGAGAAGAAAATAGAGGAGAAAATTAAATGGCATTTTATGTAGCCACAAATCAACCGTCAGTCACAGGTAATTTTGTTTTTAAGTGCATGTGGGCATATTTATCTGAAATAGATTCAATTACAATAACAGATTTGTGTGAAAATCATAGCACATCCTATAATCCATCAAACAGATATTCTCTGAACTTGGTTAAGGTTCTCTCAACTTAACAAGTGTTCTTCCAGTAG
This sequence comes from Pseudorasbora parva, assembly GCF_024679245.1. Lineage (NCBI taxonomy): Eukaryota > Metazoa > Chordata > Actinopteri > Cypriniformes > Gobionidae > Pseudorasbora > Pseudorasbora parva. Next base: position 50,853,166 of record NC_090174.1, read on the forward strand.
CATTAATAGAACATTCGTTCAGAGTTATCTGCTTTTTAATAATTGATGATCTTTACAACAGAACTGAATCAACACTGACCTGACTTCAGCTGAAAAATGACACAATTTTCTTTTAGAGCTGCTGTACAGCCGAATTCCACATAATACAAATCTGTATTGTATAAAGTGCTATATAATAATGTTCTCAAAATATTTGCACAAAATTATTTATATATCGTTCATGAGTTTTGAACATTCAGAGAGCATTCAAAAGTAACGTTCATATAGTGTTTGTAAAATCATCAAATGGAAGGAACTTTAAAAAAAAATCTACATTTGGATAATTACACAAATAATGTTTCCATAACTTAATGTTTAAAATGATTATTAGGAACACCATACTAATACGGCGCCTTCAGAACTAATACTACGTGGCATTGATTCAACAATCAAACTCTACCATCTGAATGTCTCAACAGAAATCGAGACTCATCAGACCAGGCAACATTTTCCAGTCTTCAACTGTCCAATTTTGTTGAGCTTGTGCAAATTGTAGCCTCTTTTTCCTATTTGAAGTAGAGATGAGTGGTACCCGGTGGGATCTTCTGCTGTTGTAGCCCATCCGCCTCAAGGTTGTTCGTGTTGTGGCTTCACAAATGCTTTGCTGCATACCTCGGTTGTAACGAGTGGTTATTTCAGTCAAAGTTGCTCTTCTATCAGCTTGAATCAGTCGGCCCATTCTCCTCTGACCTCTAGCATCAACAAGGCATTTTTGCCCACAGGACTACCGCATACTGGATGTTTTTCCCTTTTCACATCATTCTTTTTCAATAATTTTTTTTTTTTTTTTTTTTTTTTTTTTTGTAGGCCTACCTGCGTCAGCAAAGTATTTACAGAAATTAAAGGTGAACTATATAGTATTTTTGCAATAAAATATCCAAAAACCACTAGGCCAGTGTTATATATTTTGTTCAGTTGAGTACCTACAATATCCCAGAAGTTTCCAACTATTTGTAAATTGTGAGAAAATTGCTATTTTAACTAAGGACAGGGACGTTTCAGCATTGCATTTGAGGGAGTCGCCTGTCAATTGCGTCATTTCTGCGTTACCCTCGGTTTCGGCTTTTATTTGGCAGGAGCGCTTTACTCTTAGCAGTGTGAACAAGTGAACGCACGGAGTAAAGTCAAAACATCATTTTAAGCACACTTAAATGTATCTAATATGATAAACAGAGCTACATTACCTCAAAATCATAACCAGAAGAGCGGATCTGTGCAGGCGCTCGGCGAATGTGTCCCGTCCCGTCATAATAAAAGTCCCGGTATTCGCGAGGCGGATATTTGTTTAACAATCGCTCCAGCAGCTGTGCTCAGGTCCATAACACTCGGTCCTGCTCTGCTTTAGACTACAGTAACGTTAATAACCGCATGCATGAACGTGATTTCTGCCTGAGTCCTATTTTCCACCGGCTGTGATGAGAAGACCACGTCTTAAAGATGCTGCGCTCACACTGTCAGGGATCAGGAATGGAGGACCCAGATGCAGAGTGAACAAAAGGACAGTTTATTAAAAAGACAGATCAACAAGACACAAGAGGGTAGTGGATGAGTGACAGTCCAAACACCAGGGCAGGGGACAGACACCACGACGACAGGCAGGGGAGGATGACCACTGAGACCAGTCCAGGCAGCCAATGAACTTGACAACAGCTCGTGAGGCAACACCAGGCAGGGCGATGGTGGACCAATCCAGGCAGGAACCAAGGGCTTGAGGGTCTCACAGAATCAGCTCCCTTCTTGGCTGAGAGGCAGTGGAGACAGCGGCCAGGGAAAAACTTAGGACAGAAAACACAGGACACACACACACAAGACACTAGACAAGACAACAAGAAACAACAGACAAACTAAGAACTATGACTAAATTAAACAAAAACTAAAATAATAACTGGAGCTAGAAAACAAGGAAAAATAAAACAAAACCAATCTCTATAGAAAGACTAACTGAGAAATAAAAGTGGAAAACAGGAAAAATAAAAATGTAAGCTATCGAAACCAAGAAAACTAAACAATAAGGCTAAAGAGAAATGCCAAAATAAAACCTGGAGAAAATGAGCAAAATAAAGACAGAAACTACACTAGACTCAAAAACTCAGGAACAAAGAAAAAACTGAAAATAAATGCAAAGCTAGAAAAACAGGAGACACTAAAACTAGAAAAGGCTAGACTAAGCTAGACAAGGAGCTAGAGACATGTACGCACAAGCAAACGCTCACAAACATACACAACGAACCAGCAAAGACTTGAGGGAAGGTAGCACAATATAAAGGGACCAGAGCACATGAGGAACAGGTGAGCACAATTAGTGAAACGAGGACTAGACCAGACTAAACAAGGGGGCGTGGTAACAGCAAACAAGGAGGCAGGACAAGAGGAACACATGACAGACACAAAGAGAGACAGATCCATGCACTAAGACACAACACAAACATAGAAACATTAAACAAAGACAAAACAGACAGAGCTGCCAGGGCAGAACCCTGACAGTACCCTCCCCCCAATGGACGCCCCCTGGCGTCCAAACTAGGCAAGGGAAACAAAGGCGGTAACACTTGGGAGGGTGGGCGGGGAACAAAACTAGGAGTACCAGGGCAGACAGGAAACATGGGAGGCAGAACTGGGGAGAAAATTAATCTAGGGGAGTGGTTAGGGGCTGACCAGGGGGGTGCCGACCTAGGGAACCCACAAGGACCAGGAAACAGGGAGGGTGGGATGGGAGGGGTATAAGGCACGCGACCAACAAAGGCATGGGGCCTCTTCAATGGTGGGGACCTCTGACTGGACATGACTTCAGGGACAGATACTGGACTTGACTCTGGGGCCTCCTCCTGGGCTGCACTGGCCTGCTCAGGGACTGACTCGGGAGCGCCCTCCTGGGCTTGACTGGCGTGCTCAGGGACTGACTCGGGAGCGCCCTCCTGGGCTTGACTGGCGTGCTCAGGGACTGACTCGGGAGCGCCCTCCTGGGCTTGACTGGCGGGCTCAGGGACTGACTCGGGAACGCCCTCCTGGGCTTGACTGGCGGGCTCAGGGACTGACTCGGGGACACCTTCCTGGGCTTGACTGGTGGACTCTGGACGGCCTCCTCTGAAGCGGGCTCTGGGACGGCCTCCTCTGAAGCGGGCTCTGGGACGGCCTCCTCTGAAGCGGGCTCTGGGACGGCCTCCTCTGAAGCGGGCTCTTGGGACGGCCAGCCTTGAAGTGTGCCCTGGGACAGAAGGTGAAGCCCTCACTGGGTTAGGAACAGGAGATGGAGCCACTGGACTCCGCTCTGGGGCTGGAGCCGACACGGGACTGCGCTCTGGGGCTGGAGCCGACACTGGACTGCGCTCTGGGGCTGGAGCCGACACTGGACTGCGCTCTGGGGCTGGAGCCGACACTGGACTGCGCTCTGGGGCTGGAGCCGACACTGGACTGCGCTCTGGGGCTGGAGCCGACACTGGACTGCGCTCTGGGGCTGGAGCCGACACTGGACTGCGCTCTGGGGCTGGAGCCGACACTGGACTGCGCTCTGGGGCTGGAGCCGACACTGGACTGCGCTCTGGGGCTGGAGCCGACACTGGACTGCGCTCTGGGGCTGGAGCCGACACTGGACTGCGCTCTGGGGCTGGAGCCGACACTGGACTGCGCTCTGGGGCTGGAGCCGACACTGGACTGCGCTCTGGGGCTGGAGCCGACACTGGACTGCGCTCTGGGGCTGGAGCCGACACTGGACTGCGCTCTGGGGCTGGAGCCGACACTGGACTGCGCTCTGGGGCTGGAGCCGACACTGGACTGCGCTCTGGGGCTGGAGCCGACACGGGACTCCGCTCTGGGGCTGGAGCCGACACGGGACTGCGCTCTGGGGCTGGAGCCGACACGGGACTGCGCTCTGGGGCTGGAGCCGACACGGGACTGCGCTCTGGGGCTGGAGCCGACACTGGACTGCGCTCTGGGGCTGGAGCCGACACTGGACTGCGCTCTGGGGCTGGAGCCGACACTGGACTGCGCTCTGGGGCTGGAGCCGACACTGGACTGCGCTCTGGGGCTGGAGCCGACACTGGACTGCGCTCTGGGGCTGGAGCCGACACTGGACTGCGCTCTGGGGCTGGAGCCGACACTGGACTGCGCTCTGGGGCTGGAGCCGACACTGGACTGCGCTCTGGGGCTGGAGCCGACACTGGACTGCGCTCTGGGGCTGGAGCCGACACTGGACTGCGCTCTGGGGCTGGAGCCGACACTGGACTGCGCTCTGGGGCTGGAGCCGACACTGGACTGCGCTCTGGGGCTGGAGCCGACACTGGACTGCGCTCTGGGGCTGGAGCCGACACTGGACTGCGCTCTGGGGCTGGAGCCGCTTTATTCCGGCCCTCCTGGAGCAACAGATGAGGGGCATCTAGAATGGCAGCTGACTTGCAGGCATGGGCTCTCCTCTTCTTCCGCTTTCGAGGGCATGACAATTTGTAGTCGACTGGCTCTGGCCTGACAGGTGTGGGCTCGATGGTCTCTGGACTGGCCGCTGCGGGCTCGACGGTCTCTGGACTGGCCGCTGCGGGCTCGACGGTCTCGGGTGGTGTCAGGATCTGCCAATCCCTGCGGTGATGCAAGTAATTGGAGAAGTTCCAAAAATCCAGGATCCTAAGTTGTTCCATCTCCCACTGTGGTAGGGGGTCATCCAGACAGATGTTGAAGGCATCCTTGAGGGCTGCATCATCATACTCAAGGCCCTTAGCCATTGTCCAGAAGAACTGGGCGAAGGACCGCACTTCTCGGCCCTGTTGGCGAAGAGAGGCCACACCCTGCTGGAGTGCCAACCTCTCTTGAGCAGTCGCAGGAGGAACGATACGGAAGCTCATTCTGCTGGGTCCGATCTTGGCTGGTTCGTTCTGTCAGGGATCAGGAATGGAGGACCCAGATGCAGAGTGAACAAAAGGACAGTTTATTAAAAAGACAGATCAACAAGACACAAGAGGGTAGTGGATGAGTGACAGTCCAAACACCAGGGCAGGGGACAGACACCACGACGACAGGCAGGGGAGGATGACCACTGAGACCAGTCCAGGCAGCCAATGAACTTGACAACAGCTCGTGAGGCAACACCAGGCAGGGCGATGGTGGACCAATCCAGGCAGGAACCAAGGGCTTGAGGGTCTCACAGAATCAGCTCCCTTCTTGGCTGAGAGGCAGTGGAGACAGCGGCCAGGGAAAAACTTAGGACAGAAAACACAGGACACACACACACAAGACACTAGACAAGACAACAAGAAACAACAGACAAACTAAACACTATGACTAAATTAAACAAAAACTAAAATAATAACTGGAGCTAGAAAACAAGGAAAAATAAAACAAAACCAATCTCTATAGAAAGACTAACTGAGAAATAAAAGTGGAAAACAGGAAAAATAAAAATGTAAGCTATCGAAACCAAGAAAACTAAACAATAAGGCTAAAGAGAAATGCCAAAATAAAACCTGGAGAAAATGAGCAAAATAAAGACAGAAACTACACTAGACTCAAAAACTCAGGAACAAAGAAAAAACTGAAAATAAATGCAAAGCTAGAAAAACAGGAGACTAGTGATGGGACATCTGAAGCAAGGCTCCGGAGCTTGTGTCGAGCAAAAAGGGGCGTTCCAGATGAAGCCCCGATTCGAGGCTTGTATCGTTTCCATGAAAATCACGTGACGATGACAAACGAGGCCTCGTTTTCTGTTGAATACGTCATTGCTTCATTCTGAGGATCGCTTTCGGATAAAAGTGGTTCGAAACCTCACGGCTCTTGTGGGGTTTGCAGTAGGCATTTGCATTGGTGTTGAGGTGTTGGTTGTATGTAGTAGCGATATCATTATATATCATAGCTTATTATATATTATATTACATTATACTTAGTTAAGTAGATTATTAGAGTAAATTATACATAGTTCAGTTACAGTAGATTATTAGAGTAAATTAGCCTAGTTGTAATACCTATACTACGTAATTATAATATATATATATATATATATATATATATATATATATATATATATATATATATATATATATATACATACTATATTGTATGTGTGTGAGAGCAGACTATATATATTGATATATATATATATATATATATATATATATATATATATATATATATATATATATATATATATATATATATATATATATGAGAGTACCAGAATGAATTATGGCTTGTACGGCGCCTCATATTTTAGTAGTAGGCCTAGTGTTATTATTATATATATTATTGCTATTATTATTATCAATAATATTATTATAAGACTAGACTGTATTAGGGAAAGCTTTTCCCATCCCTGTTGCAGTTTGCTGTTCCACAATTCCAGTCCCATAAGCTGCACTCACAATAATTTATTTACAATCATTCTGGGCATTCACTCATCACTAACTCAAAGAACTACTGAATAGTTGAACACAAAGCTGTGTGTTTGTGTGAGTTGTGTGTGCATAGGTTAATACAGGCAGAGTAAAATACTTTATTAATACACAGGCAATAGAAAAAGGGTGTGCCCATACTATGACAATTTGGTTGCTCAGGATGAATAGATTTGTGTGCGATGCATTGCTTTGCACAGCAGGTGTCACTAGGGAGCACACTGTTTCATGAGGCTTCAGGTAAATGAACCTTTTGGTGAAGCAATGGGCTGGAAAGCATCAGTGGTTCAGGAAGCCTCATTTGGCCATCACTACAGGAGACACTAAAACTAGAAAAGGCTAGACTAAGCTAGACAAGGAGCTAGAGACATGTACGCACAAGCAAACGCTCACAAACATACACAACGAACCAGCAAAGACTTGAGGGAAGGTAGCACAATATAAAGGGACCAGAGCACATGAGGAACAGGTGAGCACAATTAGTGAAACGAGGACTAGACCAGACTAAACAAGGGGGCGTGGTAACAGCAAACAAGGAGGCAGGACAAGAGGAAAACATGACAGACACAAAGAGAGACAGATCCATGCACTAAGACACAACACAAACATAGAAACATTAAACAAAGACAAAACAGACAGAGCTGCCAGGGCAGAACCCTGACACACACATTGCGTCATCAAACTACGATTTGTTTTGAATAGGCGCCCTCCAGTGGACGGAAAGCTCCATAGTGCACCTTTAAGCAAACTATTTTAATTTGTACTCATATACTCATTATTTACCTTCTTTTTTATGTTATTATGGGAAATGAAGCACTTGAAATGTGATTTTTTTTTCTGTCCATCATTTTGCATGACCATAAAGAAAAATGGCAACACTGAAAACATTTGCATCCTACACCATGATTCGTGAAACGGACTTAAAGGACCGGTTACATTTGGTGCCATTTATTGGTGAGTGTAATTTAGACCATCTAGTAAGATCTCTGTGAGTTAAAGGGTTAGTTCACCCAAAAAATGAAAATTATTTAATTAATTACTCCCCCTCATGTCGTAAGACACCCATAAGACCTTCGTTCATCTTCAGAACACAAATGAAGATATTTTTGTTAAAAGCTGATGGCTGAGAAAGGCTTCAGAAAGGCCTCCATTGGCATTCAGTAAATTACCACTCACAAGACCCATAAAAGGCACTAAACACATCGATACAAAGTCCATCTCACTCCCCTGGCCTCAAGAGGCACATTAGCGACTGATGCTAGCAGCTACGATCTTTAGCATCCTTGTTAACGTGCCCGTCTCTCATTGGAAATCCCGGTACGAATCCAGCTTGGAGTGGGTCAAGTAAGACAGTTGCAAAGTAAGTAGCTTATTCAAAACAAATACCTACTCAAGAGAGTATGCCATTTCGGATGCAGCTAGACACCTAATTATTAGCTGAATATATGCTGTTGTTGAGCATATCATTGTTGAATGAACGAGTCGATGAATCATAATGATATTCACTTGTTGCCACCTACTGGTGTATCTATGTAACCTGCAGAAAGAGTTACTTGATTCCCATCACTAATGCACAGATATTATTAATATTGGATTTTGTGGGCTATCTGTTGCTGAAGAGTCTAGGAGGAGCAAGCACAGGTGGGAATGAAATGAATTCAAGAACAGAAGAAGGATGAGGCCGAGGTTGAGAAAGAGGGGTCAGAGCTGGGAGGATGAGGCTTTTGATGAGAGAGAGAGAAATGGAAAAAAATGAGCAATGTGAAAGTCTAAAGGAAATTGATGAAAAAGTGGAGAGAAGTCCTGCTGCTGCAAGGTGCGTACTCAGTCCTTCATTCATATCGGATAATGTCTTCAGAATATCTTTTTGAGCTACAATGCAGAAATCATTTCTGTGCTATGCGCAAGTCTTGCATCAGAGCAGAAAAGTTGCCATGGGCCTACAGGTTAGCACATTCATTGTGATACAGAGATGGTGCCAGGAACTGTTTCAAAGAATATATTAGCAGAAAACATGAACATGTCACTGAATTTTTTTTTTTTTTAAATGCTTTAAAATGAGCTAAAGCAACACAATTGCTATACATTTTATCCTAAATCAATTTGATTGTGTTCAGTCCACTTAAATATGAGTCAAACGGAAGTTTACTTAACCCGTTTGTATTAAGTTTACATTAATGATTTGTATTACATTAAATGGAACTAGGCATGGTTTGCTTTGCATTTGGCTAAATCAAGAGTGAGTAAATGCTGTTATTTTATAAAAGTGTTATTTTATGTATTTCTGAGCAAGATGAGAAAGGGGAAGTCTTGATTGTGTTTAATAGTGTTAAATATTTAATTATGTTGGAATTATTTGAACAATTTAAATTACAGTGTGGAGAAGAAGAACATTTGCTTATGATATAATACAATTAATGTCATAAAGGTTTTGCTGAAGGAGCTTTTAATGCTTAGCATTTAAGGTTCTAATGGGTGCTATTACTATAGCCAAAAGTTTGTAAACTAGTTAGTTCATATTATAATTCAGTAACATTGAAGTATATGAAATTGAAGTGGATGAATGACTATATGAAATTGAATTCCTGAATCAAGCCAGGAAGCTATATATAAAATTTACTTTGAGACTATTAATTGAGTCACTTAACATTTATTAATTCCATGTGTTGAAGTTGCATGAACAAATTATTTAAAGTTTAACTTAATTGATTCCTGTGAGACCGTACACAATTAAATCATGTAAATCCAATTTTTTTGTATGCATTACTTTTGAGTGCATCTGGAAGACAGGGGCAAGTTGTCACACTGGGCTCTTAAAATCTTAAAATCCACAATTCCAAAATTCCAAATACACAAATGCTTCATTTAATATTTGTGTTGTCTTGTACTTTTTTTGATATCAAAAAGGTCAACGTGTGTTAAACCATTAGAAATATTAACTTAATTTAAATATATTTAAATATTTACAAAAATTGTGTTTGTTTTGGGCAATCTAAAACATGATCATCTGTAAAAAAAAATAATAATAATAATAATAAATAAATAAAAAACATTTGCAAATAAAAGAGATTATTGGAGTAAATTGTACAAGAAAATACTTTTTTAGTCTTTCTTCGTCAATATTCCACATTTAATTAAATGTATTACGTGCTGTTTTTGTAATTAATTGTGAAATGTACCTATATTTTTTGTGAATATTCTTGAGTAAATCAGTTGAACCATTAAAATAAAAAAAATATGACCCTGCGTGATTTAAAGATGCTAAAAAAAATTATATTTTATTTTCATTTTATGCATAATCTGCACAGAATGTACACAACAAACAGGAGGCCAGTGCAATGCTGTCTAAAGAAAATAAGTGAAAGTTTAAACTTGTTACAAACTGGGTAATGAGTACAAGCCAAGCCATAATAGTATTTAGTATTTAATCTGTTTTGTTCTTGTGAGGTCAGTACTAAATCTTATAATTAATTCAGACATCAGATTTGTCGGCAGAATTGTGTCACTGAATTTATGATTTAGGGCCCTGTTATCACAACCACAACGCCAGCGCTTATTTCTCACAGCAATATATAAAGTCACACTTCATAAAGCCATTTTTTAAATACTTTTAATTGTGTAATAAGGATATGGATTGGGGTTTTTGCATCTTTGGAACCTAAAGCATGTATTGCTTTATCAAAATGCCGACTTTTGTAAACCTTTGCTAAAACTTGTCACTTTAGGCCACCTTTCAATGAAAAAGACTGGCTTCTTATCCAAACACCAATTGCGCGTTGTAACGCTGTTCAACAGAGCGGGCCTGATGAGAGAATCATTCCTTGACAGCTCCATTTGACTCAAGCTGACAAGCACAGTGTTTCATAATGGATATAAAATGGATATTTTTATAGACAAGGCAAGTAAATGTTGCAAAAAATATGGAGAAACTTTCTGAAAGATTGAAAATAAAAAAGGACAGTGTTATTTATTGGCTAAAAAAGGTTTAAAAGTTGTGTGCTTGTTGAGTATAACCCTAAGCAACAAAAAAAGGAAGTAAAAAAAGCCATGACACCAGAGGAGCCCAGGAATTGAGCAAATTAACATTTCTGTATGCTTAATAACTCTAAAACCATGTCAAGAATGAGAAATTTTGGATATCAACAGATAATTCATGCGCAATAAATCTTAGAGATTTACATCTTTTGAGTGGCCTTTTAATGGTTTGAATTAGCCTAGATTCTAATACTGTGAACATTTAATTAAAATGGTCAGTGTAGAGTTCAATGTCAAGGACCCATCTAAATGAATAAAATAATCTAGAGGTGAGCTGTACAGACAGTTCTCTCTCTTCATTGCATTCAGTAGCTGGTTCAGTGCACACTCTGAAGACCGAGGCCACAAATTTGAATCAGCCTCGCTGGGAAATGAACAATGCATTTGGGTGTAATACTGAAGACCCGCAGCAATGGTCTGGTGTCAATAGAAAGTCAATATTAATTTTCTCTGGGCCAAAAACCCATTTAAGAGCTTTGGGGAGAGACCGGTCATTGGAGATAAGAAAAGTAATAGAAACTCAGCCCTGTTTCACAGTTCAGAGCCGCTATGGTGACTCTAACAAGCACCCATATCAAGTATCTAAATGTAAAGCTCATTATTAAAGTAAATTACAGTCTATCTGAAGCACTGAACTTTTGTTTCTATAAATAGTAGTGCTATGAGTAGAGGGCTAAATCACCACCTTACATTTCTAGTTCTATTTTTAACCCTTAAATGCATGAATGTTTCGCCAATCATCATTACATATACGGGTCTTTAGTGACCCGAATGTATATCTAACACAGATGGAGCTCTACCTGTCACTATAATATAAAACTCTCCAGATTATCAGACAGTAACTTGTAAGGCAGCATTTGTGCCTGAAAGCACCTCACGAAACTGGTTTTCGGACAGACTTCTTAGGCCAGTGTAACAGTTTAATGATGTACAGCAAAACAGAGCACGCTTTGGTGAGAACTGAACAAATATTTATAGTAGTAGAACTGACATCAGAAGTGAAAAATGTTGGTCAAATATGTACATTTACACTAGCCTGACAAGCCAGACCCACATCAGGATGTTTGGTCTGGAAACTCCCCATTGACAGGGCTCAATCCGAGGGGCGGGATAAACGGGTGTCTTTCAAACTCCCTCTGCATGCAAGCGCTACAACCAACCAGAGCAACGAAGGTGAAGCGGAGCTAGTTGAAAGATTAAACTTTCACCGTATCCGTTTGGCATAACTCAGAACACATCCTCCCTTCTTAAGAATGACTACAGTGCCGTTCTTTGTTCTTTTCTCAGAGAAAAGCTGAACTCCAAGTCTTCCAGAGTCAAAGCTGATTCGAAAGACCGCCGTTCACCAGTTTCTGTGTTTACTAGAAGCACGCAAGCGCAACTCGGCTGTCATTATGTTAAGCCCCGCCCACCGTCTCTATACACGATGTGATTGGCCCGACCAGAGTTTGGCGTTTACAGTTCAGAAGTGTATTAAGAGTTGCTAGACGACACTTGTGGCAGATTAGATTTGCTGCCGCTAGGGTGCGTCTAGATTTCTAGGCTACATTTACACACTGACCAGCAAATCCAACTTTCGGATGCCATTTTATTTTCTAGCTCAACTGTCACAGAATAGAACGCACAGGATTGTGGGATATCAAAGGTAGTGAGGGATACATTTATGTTGCCTTCAAAAATCAATCAATGAAGGTATCTCAGGAGACAGGAAGTGAAGCTAATAATACATTCGGACTTAATGCCTTCCTACCTTGAAATGTGTCCTCCGACAGGCAGCATTTTCCAGGTTTCGGATGCAGCCATGCTATTGCTTGTTGTTTCTGCTTCTTCTTCACATGTCTTTTGATAAGGAGATTCAGCACTCTTTTAGATGATATGCCATAGCGCCCCCTAACGTATAACAGTAAAGACTCAGAAAGCCAGAAATTGAATTGGCAAAATTGTTAGTGTAGACATATGAAGCACTGCTCACACAACCAAGAACACTTTTAAGCCAACTAGCTGTTGGTCAGCCCAACAAATGCGCATGAATTTGACCACGAGTGAAATCTGTGTGAGGAACTTTTTCACTTTTTCACTCTCACGCAAAATTTCCAATTGCAATGATTCTTATTGACTACATTTAAATCACAAAATTACGCTGACAATTGTAAATGTGATTGCACCTTTATTCCTTTTTTCTTGAATCTACTGAGAGAGACTATTGTAAAGATTTTTTATATTTTCTTATAAGTCTAACTACATTGTAAAGTTGTCACCTTAATGCACACGGGTTAACACTAATAGAAAATAGGCTAAGAAAGTTTTCAAAGGAATGAAACTGACCATTGCCGAAGGCATCCGAGTTATTTTGACATCTTTTAAATCCATTACAGATAGTGTTGTCTTTCTGCACCTGAGAGACCTAGAGGTGTGACAGTGATGTGTTGGGTTGCATTAGCAGTGGTGCCTTGAGGGGGGACTAGGGACCTTTACTTTGATGGAATCTCCTTGTTTGAGACCCTTCCCCCTTCTCAAAGTATCAGAAACATCGGTCTCCCGCTGAAAAGAAATATGATGTGGAAAATGGCCATTGGGTGATGGAGATTGATTCAGAAGAAACATGAGCAGTGATCAATATGGCGGCTTGTTCGCTGGAGAGAGACACTTATTGCTGTTAGTTCAGCCACCTGGTGGATTCTGGGAGGAAAGCGGTAGACAGGGAATGCTAGGCATGTAATTTATGATGGAAGTGTCACTTCAAGAGTGATGCTACTCGGATGAAGGATCCCATGTGATAATGAAAATAACTTTTTGTTGGACCAAGAGGAGGATAGTCAGAAATGAAATAAATGTAGCATGACATGAAATTTAATCCAACTGAATCAAATTTACAGATACATTTCACCTATAAAGCCTGTCCTCATCTGCTCTTTAAAAGCTTCTTACAACGGAATGTAAAGTCATATCCACCCTCCGTAGACTCACTAAATCAGACTAGCAGCCTGTATGGACCAATACTCAACAGATTCATTTTTCATCAGTATGTACAATGTTGAGGTTGACCAATCCCATATTTGCTACGAATACGGCATTTCTATGAGTTGCTATGGTAACAGAATTCTGGATGGCACAGGGGGATATGATAATCAATAAAACAATGGATGGAGGTCAGAGCTCAAGAGGCAAACCAACACAGTGTGAAAAGGTATTCTTTGGAAGTCAGACAGAACTCAAATGGAAGTAATTCATACTAGTTTTGTGTGATGTGCTTTGTGTTTACAGTGTCACAAAGTTATTGTTTGCAATTTTAAACAATCAATTTTTTGCAATTGTTTCTTATTTAAATAATAATGATAATAATTTAAATGTAAGAAATAAATCTGGCTATAGTTATTTTTTATTGTTTTTATTATGATGATGATTTGCAACATAGTTTGGCATTTTTATCTGTAAAAGTGCGTGTGTGTGTGTGCGCGTGCGCTTCTTTTGTGAAGTTGATGCATCGCAAAAGACAGTCCGCCAAACATGTTCTGTCACCCTGGCGTCAGAGTTTTCTCCCTGCGCCAGGAATAATCTGCAACCTAAATGTGTTCTCTCTATTTATCCATTCATTTCCACCAGACAAGCACTGTCACACTGACGAATGGGAGCTGGAGAGAGCCAATTGTATTTGTTCAGTAAAGGGCCTTCTTTCCCTTGAAACCCAAATGTCCCTCACGAAGAAAATGATAACCCCTTTCCGACATTTCCATAAGTCTCTAAAGAAACTCATCTGGGAAATCAGATGTTTATTACCGGATTCTTGCACGAGGAGTCAAATCAGCTACACCATTATGTTCTTGATTGGGCTGCTCGCTTACTGGTTTGCTTTGTGCACATCTGTCTGGCAAGAACATTATTCTGCTAATTTTTTTCCAGTTGCACTAATAGACAGTTCTATTTCTTTATCATACAGAAATTAGTTTTCATATATCGTCATTTAGAAAAAGGTTGAAGCAGGTGGCCTGCTTATGAATATCAGGATTTGACTGATTAATGCAGGAAATCATCACACTAGAGAAACTCAATTGGCAATTTAAAGTACAAATAAAAAATCAAGAATGATAGCATATTTAATGTCTTTTTGCATAGTTTGGCTCTCACCCACAGTAAATAACATTTAAGTGATATATTAAAGAAAAAAACAGGGATAGCTATTACATTTGGCAGCCGCCTTTCAACATTTAATTAGTTAATGCATTCTCTGGGAATGGAACCCACACTGTAAACCCTGATGTTGTCTTTACTTAAACAAATCAAGTAATCTTGACTAAATATTACTAGTTTAGTCCAAAAACGTAAAAATATAAGTTAGTATAACTTATTAACCTATACAAAATGCATAAACTTAAGATTTCAAGTTGAATGAACTCAACTAGCTCATTCTGGTCTTGCTTTGATGTGATTGGCCATGCGGGGAGTTCTGTCTGGCAACAAGAACTAATTCACTGATTGGAGGACATTTACGAAAGGCGGTCCTTTTCGCCTTGTTGCTTGTTGCTGGTTCAAATTAAGATAGACTTTTTCATTGTGTGCAATCTTTAAATCTCTACAATGGTGGCAATAAAAAAAATATATATAATTCTGACAAACAGAGCAACTCTGAACATAAAACAAGCTACAAAAACATCAGAACAAAACAGCAAAACTAAAAGGAAATAGTAAGAGTCAAAGAAAATTAGTCACAATTTAGATGCATAATTTATTGCCACAATAAATGTTGAGACCCATGGGAAAGTTTTTATTGGTTGTACCCAGAATGGTGTACTGAACTTCTGGTGTACCCAGTTTGTCGAACTTAACAATTTAAGTACATTGAATGTGTGCACCAAGTTAAGTGAACGTAAATATACAAGTTTTGGGAGACTCCATTACTCAATTGAATTGAGGGAACAAGTTTACTCAAATGAACTGAGTTAAATCAACTTATTAGGCTTACTCCGGAATATCCATTCCTTCTACCCTAGATCTTACAGGTAAAAATAAATAAAAATGTAGCATCAAGTAACATCTAAAGAGTCATATATCTGTTACATTTTCAGAGCATTGATTTTAGATTCCATGGGAGAAAATTCTGATTAAGAATCTGTCCCTAATTTGGACATCATCTCCAGATATATTTCAGCTTACGGTCATAATGACTATTCACATAAAAAAAGTAATCTGATTACATTATGCATGTTACTTGTAATACATTACTTCCAACACTGCTGATTTCAAATGAGATTGAAAACACCTGATCACTAGTTTTTCCACAGTCTGAAAAATAGGGATGCACCGAATCCAGGATTCGGGTTCGGATTCGGCCGTATATTGGGCTTTTTGACTGGGTTCGGTTTCTGCCGAACCTTAGAATTTTTTTTCCACTGAACCGAACCCGCTTGCACTACGCGATACTGGTCGAACATGATGCCACGGTTGATTATGGCTACGTGTTACTTGGCGGACCGTTCAAATGCAGTAGGCTGTGAGAAAGTGAAAATGGAACTTGTGAACAGAAAATGTGTTGTTTGGCAGTACTTTCAGTCACAAGAAGGCAATTCAAGTCGAGCTATATGTTCATTTTGCAATGCTGATTTGTCTCGTGGTGGCAAGAACCCTAAACAATAGCCGCTGGATGTCCGGTTCGCGAACAAATCGTTCTTTTTAACCGGATCTTTTTAGTGATCCGGTCGAACCAGTTCACCAAATCGGACTGCATCGTTCTAAACGGTTCTCGTCTCAAATCAGCGCTGATCCCACAAGTTACTATAGTTACTCACTTTCTGACATGAGTGACAGTCCCTCAGACTAGAAATAAACTAATATCTTGAAGTATATGTTGTAACTCCAACAGTTCACTGAACTGAGACATGTTTTGCTGTGAGAACCGGTGAGCTGAGATACTGCATGTGTGATAGCGTCGTCTTGAACAGAACTGTTTCTCTCGGAGTGGGACGGCTGCTGTTTCTCTCGGAAAACTGATGCTGATAATATATGAGCACGGGTGAACCAAGGATTTGTGTCAGTTTATGTTATGTCAATGTAAATGTATTTAATCTGTGTAAAACATCAGTGTTTGCACGACAGTGGCTGTATTGAGTGCTTTTGCAAAACATGAATTAAAAAACATCATCCAAGATGATGATGATGACAATAATAATTACTATACTAAGTTTTGATTACAAATACTTTATATGAATGTGCTTGAATGTATTTTTATCCGCCGGGATGATAGAAATGACGTCATTACGTAAGGACGTAAAAGAAGTGGTGATCCGTTGTTTTTTTAACCGGTTCATTGAAACGAACTGTCCGAAAAAAACGTTTCAGGGAAAAGAACCGAACTTCTCATCCGAGAGAATAAGAGTTGTGCATGAAGGAATCTACAGACAGCAATACGGCAGAGTCATCCTGGCATAATGTTGCCTTTTTTAAAATTAAAATTATATTAAAAATACTCTGTTGTGGACGTTGTTTATGTCATTAATGTGTTTACTGTGATAATGGACTGAGGATGGGAGTTGGATTCGGTATTCGGTTTCGGATTCGGCAGAATCTTAACCAGTGGATTTGGTATTCGGCCGAACCTCAAAAATCTGGATTCGGTGCATTCCTACTGAAAACATCAATAGATCAATGTAGCTTTCAGTCTGAGGTTTGTCCATTTTGTCCATCAGAATTATCAGCTAATGAGAGTGAATCAACATACTCTGGAGGGCGCTTGAGCGGTTTCTATATTCTCAATTGGGTTTCCACCTTCACCGGTTGAAGAGATATTTAATGAAATCACGTCCTCATGTTCTAAAATCAAAGACGTGCGAAGTTCTTCGTCTGCTGGTCAAACGTGACCAAACTCAATTGAGTTTGCTATAACTGAATCTATATTTTTAATGTTATAGTTTTCACATGATTTTATCATTTTATTCATTGGTTTGTTAATACACACAGTATTTCTGTGTTATTACTGTATTATATTTAATATTGTATCTCTTCAGTTAAAACAAAAATGCATACTCAAGTGGTATAAAACGTAAGGTGCTGATTTTGTATCAAATCAGTGTGAATCGTACAGAAATGTGTGATTTCTTTTGACAAAAGTAAGCATGAAAGTTCTCCTCTAAACCTTGTCACAACTGGGGCATAAGCAGAATGCACGAAAACATATACGAATGAGAGTGGACTTATTTATACGAATCAGCCACCATCTCTCCAAAACTTAAAATTACGAATTGTCATGAAATTGTGTTGAAACGACAACTAGCCCGGTCTCCCCTAGAAACAAGAATCATTTTAATAAATGGCATACAAACATATTCAAGCATTGTGAATGTAAAAAAAAAAAAGATAAAAAAATAATGTTAAACGGGGGGAGGGGGGGTGGAATGCTGGTTTCATGCATACTGAGCTTTTTACACTGTTAAAGACTTGGATTCCCATCCTAAACATAGACAAAGTTTCAAAAACTAATGTTGGATGTTTGATGGAGTATTTCTGTGTCAAAAATACTCCTTCCGGTTTCTGACAAGTTTCAGAGAGTTTTTTTTGAGTATGGGTCGGCTTGACGTTAATAGAGCAGAAGGTCCTTGTATGGGCCGTACGGGCTCTTCTCCCGGTAGGGTGCGCGCGCGTGACTAGAGCGAGAGAGGAAATGCACGCCCATAAACACTCCGCGCCGCGCTCCACTTTATTCCTATGGGTGACATCAAGCGACTTCAACGCTTCAGCACAGCATTCCGGGAAGGCAGCGCTGCATTTGAACCGATTTGAACGCAGAAATTACGGGAAGCTTCACAACATCGCTTCAGTCGCGACGCAAAAGTGGATCTCCACCGTTCACTGCTGTCAGGACTTCACCAAATCATACCAAAGAAGTGTGTTTTTGACGGAGCGGTCCCAGCGATAAAGGTTCGGTCCTGCTTTGGAAGCAGCTGGTGAGTTAAACTGCTTCAAATGTCTATGCTGTTGGCTATCGTCGTGTGAGTAAACATCAGTAAACGACACGATCGTGTGCTTCGTCATTCAAATGCGCTAACGGACTCTGTTGTTCTCTGTATAACGTTACACTAGTCTGACGTGCAAAACCGTTTTGTTTGCTAATGCTAAGGGTTAATCACATACGATAGTCCATAAACCGAATCCTGTCCTCATAAACTGCGAGTAAAGACACACAAATGTTGACAGGCCACTAAAGACAGTACATACCACAGAGACGGACGTCCTGCTGTTGCTGTTTCTCCTGTTCAATTTATTTCAGCCTCCGAATGATTCTGGATCATATATCTATTAGCTGAGATCGATAGCCATGGGTTTCTCCACACTTGAGGACGTCACCGCTTTGTGTTCGTCATTCTTTAGCTCCGCCCACACGATACGCCTCCAGGCGCTCGGTTTTTTCCAGAAAGACTCGGTACAGCCTATATTTCATTTATAAATATAATAAAAGTAAAGACTTTTCGGAGATTTGAAGGATGCAATACTACTCTATAGGTACTCAAGATTGACATGAGATTGACATCCCCCCCCCCCCCCCTGTAATGTAAAAATATCCAATAGTTACCTTTTTGTTCCGTTCCTGTTAGTTGCACAATTGAGCCTGCGCCCTCATTATAACGGATACAGTATATTCACTTTTTTCAGTTTGACTTTGTGGTGTGCTTATGCCATGATCTGGAACATATACAAAGAAGGAGCTTGCATCCTTCTCTATTAGCAAAGACAGAACTAGCCACAAGGCTCCCCATGGTCACACCTTGAGACTTAGTAAGACAGTAAAATAAAGAGTGAAAGAGATCTGTCTGTGTTGCATCATTTGAAGGGTTTGTGGACTGGGTTTTCACTGACAACAGGACTTTAATTTACACTTAAAGTAGAGATACAGGGAAAAAGAACAAGTAGAGTCTGCATACAGTAATTTTTTTTCTGTTCTTAGCTGACACAACTTTTCCACACCTTTTTTACTGTTGTATACTTTTTCACCCATATTGACTGCTTTTTGTCGATGCTTCAAAACTAAAATAGATAAAAACAGATAAATAAACATATGTTTTATTACAAATGATTATCTTTAATATTATATTACACTGTAATATGCTTTTTTTATTTTATCCTTACCCTTTATTTTAATGTTGATATAAAAAAGCCATGTTCTTTATTATTAATTAAAGAAATAAAATTAGTTTTGAAATGCATTTATGTGTATCTTTAAAGTCAGTATGAAACAGAAGTTGTGATCTTCTTTGCTTTCCTAGTATGATATACAGTGTATCAGAGTAAAACAGCTTTTGGGCCAAGAAAAAATGTGGGTGGGACTTGATTTTGTCAAGCTGGTTTGATTGGATGTTTGTGGTTTGCTATTGCTTTGATGTCATGTGAGTGACAGGTTGTGCCGCCTTCACACCAGTAAACATGTCATCAGAGAAGAGGAGAGATTACACTGCAGGAGGAAGAGTTATTGTTTTTTTTTATGGAATATTATAGTATTTATTAATAAATACTACAATATTCCATAAAAAATAATAACTGTCCATTTTGATTGCATGGTGGCATGATGAATACCCTCTCTCTTCATAAAAAGGGGGGGGGGGGGCATTTGCATGTCTCAAACATGTTTTCAGACTTTTTGACTAAATAGCTAAGAAATATTATATATACCTTAGTTGATTTAATGGATTTAATACAAGAAAAATAAACATGAATCTGTCACAGAGGAAACCTGCTTTTAATTGCTTGACTTTAGATGAAAATAGATTAATCTGCATCTCTGCATCACTTTTCTTACCGTGCAGTTTGATTAGCTTTTTAATTACAGTGGCAAAAAAAAAAAAAAAAAAAACGGGGGGAAAAAAAGGAAAGGAAAGTTGGCCTCATTTCTCAGCATAATAAAAGATAAGATATTGGGTGCTCTGGGAATCCAGTTCCCTCTAAAGTGTACACTGCTGTCATAGCTTGTGTTGCTTTCAACAGAGGGGAGAGAGGTGAACAATCACCATAACAATTTCCCACAGGAACAACTTGATCCTTTTAAGTCACGCACAATACAATGGTGACTTGAAGTCGGGGGAGGAGAGAGACTTTTAGTCTCGGAGGAGTGAGGGATGTCAAAATAAAATGATAGAGGTTGCTGAGAAGGTCTCTTGTTACACTTCGGTTCTGCACTTCACCTCCAGAAACATCATGTGATGCAGCAGCTCCTACATTTCTGAATCAGCTGTAAGCATTAAATTACAATTACATTACAATTTCTCATTAAATATCCTATAAATTACATTTTATTTAAAGTTGGAAAGTTGCATTGTGATGTACAATAGCCTATATTAAAGTGTAAAAGCTTCTCAAAGAAGAAAAAATGTAGGGCGGGACATGATTTTGTCCATCGAGAATTGATTGGATCGTTGGTTTGCTATTGCTGTGATGTCATGTCATGTGAGTGACAGCTTGCCCCGCCCCTTGCACCAGAACACAGAGAGGAGAAAAGATGTGCTGCAAGTTATTTTGATTAGCATGCGAATTAAAAAGAAAACAGTAATGATGTGCATGGATACATTATTTATTATGAACTGAAATATTCTATAAAACATAAATATTGAACATTTTTATTTCATGGTGACTTTAAATTAAAATGGGTTGCCAACAGTTCAATGCTTTCTCAAACAGTTAATATGCAGTCTCCCTTCTTTAGCTATAACGCGGGGATAAAAATAAAAAAATAAAGAGTAGGCTATAATTTCAAACATGATGTTTCTGAATAGGAGCCAAAAGCGCGCAAGGAATGTCTAAAAAGATAAGATGAACAGATTAATAAAAGACGTTGCTTATGTGCGAGAGTCACCAGAATTAGCGTTTGCTGCGCTATTTAAGTGCACATAGCTTCCTCCGCTAATTGAAAGATTGAAGAAATTAGATGAATGCATCTCCCAGTTTACATCCATCACAGGAAGATGCGAGCTCCATGGCAACTAATCAAACACAGCAATTCTTAGCTTAGTCGCTGGCTTGCAGCCAAAACCAGTCTCTGTTCTTGAAGATAATGACTCCTTGATGCCAGCAAACATCCATTCTCCAGTTTAATTAACCTTCAATATATTACATGCATCCATGTTTCTGCGTATTGTGGAGGCTGATCCGATCAAAAGTGCTCAGTCGTTCTTTCTGCTACTATTTGATTATGCCAAGTCTGCCCTCGTGTGGTCTGCCCTCGTAAAGGAACTGAAGGCTGGATTGGTAAAATGAGGATTAATAAAGACTGTTAATTGCTGTCCATCTGAGCCAACTGGACGGTACAGGACGCCAATAAAACAAACCTAATATAGTCATGAAGTATATTATAATAAGTAAACACTGTATCTGGATAGAACATGCATCGATAAGGGAGTGATGTGCAGATCAGCCAGCTTAATGAATGTTGGTAGCTTTTAATTATTGCATTTAAATAATGTCTTGTTTCCATCCAAATATGTTGTCATGTCATGTCATACTTTTAAATACTTCCTAAAATATTCTCTATAATTGTTGGCAATATTGTTATGTGTTACTTTCTTGTTAAAATATACATATTTTCTCTAATATAAATGAAAGATATTTTATTTTAAAAAACAGACAATAAATTTATGTCCCTCAGTCTGAACTCAACCTTGTCACTCCATCCATTCTTCACCCATAATTTAGACTTCACTCATGTTACATCATTTACCAGAAATTACATCATTCAGGTCTTTTTAACAGGGGTGCAGAAGATGGTAAGTAGTTTCATACTTTTTATTCATATTTTTGAGGCGTATTATAGTCAGCGTATTATATGTAATGAGGTTGAGATGTGCTTAACAATTCTTCCCCACCACATGAAATGAATTAATCCAAGTATAGCCATTTTAAGCACAGACACACACAACAAAAACTCAACCCTGGGTTGTTTTTCACTTCATTTATGAATGATTTTAATAAAAAAAAAATATATGAAACAGTCGTTGTTTCAGTAAAACTATACTTACCGAAATCATGATCACTCATACTTTTGTTATAAATAGAATATTTGATGTAATATGTCCACTTACTGACTGGCATATGTCAGAAATGGCAGCCACATAGCATAGGCTACACAGCAGAATTACAAATTGAAGGCAATGTCTCACAAATCTCTTGTAGCCTTTAACAACACTATTCTCAACTATTCTTTTAACGAAAAATTGGGAATTTCTTGATGATCTCCGCCTGACATGTTAAAGACGACTAACATAATAAAATTATGGTTATAGTTTACCGTTAACCCGCACCGTTTTTTTATTCTCAAAAACAGGGGCGCAGATTAAGAGGTTAAACATCTTTAAAAAAAAAAAAAAAAAAAAAATATATATATATATATATATATATATATATATATATATATATATATATATATATATATATATATATATATATATTTATTTATTTATTTATTTTACAAAAATAAAGAGACATCAGACACACAGTTTGACTGTTTTTAATTTTGTGTAAAATCCTTTTTAAACCAATTCCATTTAGGCTAGTCCATTACGGGGTTGAGCATAAAATGTGTTTAAATCAACAACAAAACAAAAGAAGAAGAAGAAGAAAATAAGGCATTTGATGCCTAAGGTGGGAAAATATTATTTTTTAGAGGTTTGGTATGTGTGGTATGGTATGTGCCTAATGATTTGGGGTATTTAGAAAATTAATCATACAAGTAAAAAAAAACTGCGGAAATAATCCCAGTAATGACCCCTCTATCAAAAAATATCAAATCAAGCACAGTTTATTTTAAAGCTGGTCTTAAATGTTGGTCTAACTGTTTTTTTTTTTATTGTTTTTTTTATTTATTATTGTGGTCACTTTTCAGCTGGCCAGGCCTAGAGGCCAGTTTAAACCATAGACCGTAAAAAAATAAAAAAACCAAGATACCAAGATAAATTGGTTTAAACATTGGTTTAAACCAAGATACCAGCAAACCAATGTGAAATAGAATTAATTTAAGCCTAAGTGTTGCTAAAGTGTAGGTCTATAACTAGGCTGTTAATAGCGTGACTTTTACGACATTTTGATAGGCTTGTCAATGTTCAAATTTGATTTGGTGTTCTTCCATGTCAGTTTCTTGTTGGAAATGTACTTGTTGGGAAATATGCCATTTGCATTGAGTAAATAGGACGTAGGAACCTGTGTTTATAGTAATCTTTTCCGGACGGCGAGTTTAGTGCGGCTGCACAAGTCGACGTTCAATGATTACAGTGATGCAGTGAAATGTGAGTAAAATGTATTTGTGTTATGATGTTGTATTATGAGACTTTGCTTAGAACTCGAATGTGGTTTCCGTGATTACGCGGTCCCTGAAGTATTCTTTAAATCGCACCTCTGTTTTGTCTTGTCTCTCAGGAAGATATGACTTATACTAATGCATAATTTATTTTTAAAGATTTGTTTAAAATATATATTGTTCTGGCGTCGTTATTTAAATAATTGTATCTGTTATTAATATTTATAATGTATAGTAATATAGTGTTCTGGTCTGAATATCTTTCACACATAAGTCTACAATTTGTTATATAGTCAATCCATCTCTTGATCTATAAGTATAAAATAACAATAAGAGAGCGGTTTAATGACATGATGTACCAGATGCACTGATTATTTTTACCTGCTGTATTTTAGATCACCCAGTTTGTTCTTCTTGCCCAATGGGCTGACCGCGGGGGTGGACCAAGATGTTGAGTGACATTCCTCGGGACGCCCTCCTTCGCCCACTCACCCGGAATGAGGTGGTGGGGTTGTTGGTGAGACTGACAATCTTTGGAGCTGCAACATATTACAGTATCAAATGGGTGGTGGACGCTTTGGACCCAACACAAAAACAAAAATCCCAAGCCAAGAAAAGGGTAAAGTTATCTCTGCTACTGGACATGTGATGATAGTGTGTCAGTAAATGTAGTTCCAGTGAATATTAAACTTAATTTACAGATCATATTTCATGCAAGCCTGTAGCTCAAGGTGCTTAATAAAAATTTAATGATTTCTTCATCATGGCTTATTGAATCAGCCCAGTGACTCAAAAGACTCTTAATAGTGATAATGGCTTAACCATTATTTATTGTGATTTTTTTATTTATTGACTCTCGCACTCTCCGCAGGCAGAGCAGCTGATGAAGCAGATAGGCGTAGAGGGTGTCAGTCTGACGGAGTACGAGATGAACATCGCCACTCATCTTGTTGATCCTCGCAGCATCAAAGTAAATACCAATATTTTGAATCAATAGAAACCTTTCATCAAATCACACTGTGCATCTCATTACATCAGTCATTTTAAAGAAAGGACATGCTCTTAAAGACATGATTTATTTGTTATCGGTTGTCATTTTGCATTGTATTTAGTATTATTATACAAACTGATTTAGAATTGTGTTGACAGATTGGAAATGTTTCCCTGTTCACACCCATGAAGGTGCAAACCTGTAATCATTGTTACTATAGCCAAGGGGTTCTCAGCTGTGGCCCTCGAGATCATCTGTACTGCAGAGTTTAGCTCCAACCCATGGTCATTGCAGAAAAATACTTGATTTTGGAAAAATACTTTTTGTTAAAAGTAGTGGATTGCATTATTTGGCAGTTTAGTTCACCCAAAAATTGAAAAAAAGGGCAATCTGTTACTCACCCTCATGTTGATCCAAACCCGTAAGATTTTCATTCTTCTTCGAAATACGAATTATGAATAAGAATAAGATCTTTTAAGTTAAGTCTGAGAGATTTCTATCCCTTCATTGACAGTCCACACAACCTCTTCATAAGGATATTATTAAACAAATCCATATGATTTGAGCAGTTGTGTCCTAATTTTTAGAAGGGACACAAGCGCTTTATATGATAAACAGACTGAATTTGGGCGTTTATTCACAAATAAACATTGATCAGTTTATGTAAATTGAAGGTCAACCGAACCTGTTTGATTTGTGAGAACAAACCTCATTGGTTCTTGTGAAAACTGAAACGTGCTACATAACACCGAAAAATTAACCTCGGAAAACCAGTGCTGACTGGTCTTTCATCGGTACTTTTTTGTGCATTGAAATCTGTGCAAAGGATTGTGGGTGATTGAAAGACGTGAAGGATACACTTGATGCATCTTTCAAAATGAGCCAAATGAAGGACGCAAATGAAGGCTGCCTTCCAAGGATCCTTTAAATTGAAACTGCATTTTGGAGGCACTTGATGACGTGGCAGCCAAGATAGGCCACAGACTTCCGTTCGAGAAGCACCCCTAGAAAGGTACAGGTAGGTGGGTTTGACCAAAGTTGGAGCTAAACTCTGCAGGAAAGTGGACCTTGTGTGCCAGATTTGAGAACCCCTGACATAGACCTTAGTCAGGGTAGCACCATATTTAATTTTTGACTGGTATGTTCAATATACTGTACTGTTGTTTAACAACATATCGCTTGTTCAGGTGACAAAACATCTTTCTGCATAAAAATAATAATTCAGTAGACAAATAACTTGATTACATGATCTAGAAATGTTATACTGTGCATGCCATTGTTAAGACTGTCTCTGTAAAGAGACTTTAAAGTCTTTCTCTCACATTTAACACATTGGCATCTAACCTGACTAAGGTATATTGGCCCGATAGCACACTTCCAAGTCATTATTAGCCTATATGATTGAATATATTCTTCCTTTTTTTGTAAGGTGACATGGAGAGATGTTGCTGGGCTAGATGAGGTCATCTCAGAGCTGCAAGACACTGTCATTTTGCCTTTCCAGAAACGTCATCTCTTCTGTGGTTCCAAACTCTTGCAACCTCCCAAAGGTGAGTCATGAAAAAAGTAAATGGACCCCGAACTTGTCAGTACATTTTTATCATATGTACAGGTAGCAGTATATATGAAATGTCAAAGTTTGATATTCATTTTTTTTTTAATGTTCCCAATTCTCAGGTGTACTGTTGTATGGGCCACCGGGATGTGGAAAGACTTTAATTGCCAAAGCAACAGCGAAAGCATCTGGATGCCGCTTTATTAATCTACAGGCCTCAACTTTGACTGACAAGTGGTACGGCGAATCCCAAAAGCTGACTGCTGCTGTATTCTCAATGGCGGTCAAGATTCAGCCCTGCATAATTTTTATTGATGAAATAGGTAACCACTGAATATGCTCTAACATTGGACAGATATTTAGAGATTCCAGACAGATAGGAAATATTACAATACCAGCTTGTTTAATGTGCCAAATAAATTTAACCACCACTACTCGGGTGATAAGCTTACTCTAATCACTATGGATATGCAGGTGTTTTATATTCATGGGTTTTATGGAAAACGTGGTACGTGTATATTTGCATAATAACTGCAATGTTTTCGATGCTCTTTCTAAGCACTTTATTTTATATGCTGATGACATTTGAATAATACTGTACTGTGACCTATCATCTGTGAAACTGAAGAGTCTGCACGCAGTCTCTCAGGCATTTTATCATAGTGTGCGAGCTGAAACGTCAGTAAAAGTTAATTATTTTAATTAGTTACGCTTCTTTTAAAGCTGGTACTGTGTATTAAATTACAATTGCTGAAAATGCAGAATTATAGAAAAACTATGACTGCAAAAAAGTTTCTAAAGTATTGTTTCCAACGCAGGAACTTTCCCCAGGGACTAGGGACTTTGGGGTGGTACTCTGTGTTTCGAATGCAAGGACAAGGTTCTAAATGATGTTTAAATTCCCTCAAGGGAAATTTTTACCCGGAACTTCATTTAAACCCTGGTTACTGCAATCTAAACACATTGAGTACCACTCCAAAGTCCCTAGTTCCTGGGGAAAGTTCCTGCGATGGAAACGCAGCTTACTATTAAAAAGTTTGGGGTCAGTAGGATTTATTTTTTATTTTTAAAGAAATTTATTATTTTAAATGGCAATAAATTGAATATAATGTAATACAAGTTTCTGGTTTCAGATAAATCATTTTAACAAAAATATTAAGCAACACAACTGTATTCAACATTTTTAATAACAAGAAATTATAATATCAGCTTTCCTATAGCTCAAACAGTAGAGCATGGAGCTAGCAATGCCAAGGTCATGGGTTCGATTCCCAGGGAAAGCAAGAATTGACAAAATGTAAAAGTGTACCTTGAATGCAATGTAAGTCGCTTTGGATAAAAGCGTCTGCCAAATGCATAAATGTAAAATGTAAATGTAAATATCAAAAGGATTTCAGATGGATCGTGACATGTGACTCTGAAGAAATTCAGATTTGCCATCAAAGGAATATATTGCAATATATTTTAAATTGTATTGTAGAAATCAGTTTTTACATTTTTTTTACTGTATTTTTGATAAAATAAATGCAGGCTTGATGAGCATTAAAGATCTTCTTTCAAAAACACAAAAAAAAATCTTACTGACCCCCAAACTTTTCAATGATAGTGTATATGTAGTTCTACATTTAACTCTCCTCATGCTAAATATAAATAATAAATACAAATTTAATTTGGGTTTATTTCATAGTGTACAGTTCTGAAATGTACATCTAAATAACATCTGTCTGTTGTCTCAGATTCATTCCTGAGGAATCGTTCCAGTATGGACCATGAGGCCACAGCTATGATGAAGGCCCAGTTCATGAGTCTGTGGGATGGACTAGACACAGCAGCAAACAGTCAGGTAACACACACACACACACACACACACACACACACACACAAACACACACACACACACACACACACACACACACACACACACATTGGTTTCATAGGTCATTGCATTTCTTCAGAAGTGTTATATAAAATGTAATATAAAATGTGATGGGAAATAAAAATGTATGGCAATGTCCAGGTAATGGTGATGGGGGCTACTAACAGACCACAGGATGTGGATGCAGCAATACTTCGCAGAATGCCTACTGCCTTTCATGTTGGTCTGCCTGTGAGTCTGAATAACATACACACACATACACACACACACACACACACACACACACACACACACCTTTACATTCTGTTTTTGTTAACTGCCTATCTTAATCATGACAAAACAAAATAATTGTTGGTCCTTTTTCAGAATGCAGCTCAAAGAGAAGAAATCCTTCGACTAATTCTGTCTGGTGAAAACGTAAGATATGTACTTCATATTTTTGTGGAAACTTTTTTTCAAGAATTCTTTGATTAATAAAAAGTTATCATGAAAGTTTTTACTGTCACTTCAATTTAAAGCTGCAGTAGGTAACTTTTTTTACATATTTGTTAAACCTGTCAGGTCCTGAGAGTAGAATATGAGACAGATAATTAGTGCAAAAATCAAGCTCCTCTGGCTCTTCCCAGTGGTCCTATTGCCATTTGCAGAAATACACTGCTCCCAGTAAGAAATGACCAATCAGAGCCAGGAGGAATGTCTTAGCAGTTTTAATCAAGCTTGTGTCTGTTGATTACACAACAGGCATTTAAATTCAAGATTACCGGTGTGCCACAGCTTTGCTTATGGCGGACAAGCAATCCAAACTGCCAATTCCTCGAGTGGCACCTACTCAGAAAATAAAGATGGTAAATGGAAAAAAAAAAAGAGATAACAATGATAAAATATACAAAAGGAAGGAGCTGTACCGCAGCAGAGAGCAAAGGGGAGTGACCTGTGAGTTTTGATGTTCAAATTTTTAGGTTAAGTCAACGTTTTCTAAAAACTCCCTACTGCAGCTTTAATGCACCCTTGTTTAATAAAAAAACTGACCACAGCACTTTTAAAAGTTTGTGGGTGTATTATATATAAATTATTTTATTTGAACTTTATTTTTCATCAGTTAAGTAACGCGATTAACCTAAAGGAAATAGCTGGGCAAACCGCGGGCTACTCCGGCAGTGATCTGAAAGAGCTGTGCAGGGACGCCGCCATGTACCGCGTCAGAGACTATGTCCGTAAACAGCAGATGAAACAGATCGCACAACAGTTCCAGCTGGATGAAGAGGAAGAGTATGTCTAAGATTCTTTGTATAATACAAACACAATGTTATTTTATTTGTGTGCACGAAGCACAGTTCTTACATCACGTCCTAACCAAAGAGGTTTATAATATTTGGAGAAATCTAGCCCATTAATCTCAAGCAGTTGCTCAGCTGGTTTATCTTTCTGTTTTGTTAGAAGACAAACAACCCAAGATATTCTTGTGAGTTTTCAGATAATGTGCAAATGTGTTAAATACAATGTAATTTAAAGTTGGCATGAAACAGTGATAGTTTTTTTATATATGAGTAAAATGGCTCCTCGAACCAGAAAAAAATGTAGGACAGGACATGATATTGTCCATTGAGAATTGATTGGATCGTTAAATAGTTGTGGTTTGCTATTGGTGGATCTCATGTGAGTGACAGATTGTCCCGCCCTCACATCAGTAAATGCGTCATCAGAGTAGAGATAAAATTATAATAAATACTGAAATATTTTCATTAAAAAAACAAGAATTGTCTGTTATGATTTCATGGTGAATAAAAAAAATAAAAATATTTGCTGTATATCACTGTAAAAACTGAAAATTAGTTGACAAGAAAATAATGTTACAATGCACAAAAAAAGTCATATACTATGTAGTTGCTTCAAGATATTCTTGAAAGTTTTGAAATTCTGTGTAAATATGTAGGAGTGAATGTAAAATTATGTTACTCACTAAAATCTAGCAACCCTTGCCTCATGTAACTGATTTTGTCCCTGATGTCCTCTGGTGTGTCCTCAGGCATGTGGACAGCACGCAGCTGAGGCCCGTGACTCAACTGGACCTGCTGTTTGGCCTAGATAAGATGAGAGAGTCCAAACAGGCCACGGTTCCAGCTGACCCAGCAAATCTGAGAGAGGTGCCTCTGGACTGAAAACCTCTCACTTACACGTTCATGCACTCATTTTTTCTCTTTCACTTATTTCTGCCTCATTCTTTCTCTCCTTTTCACATTTCTCTCTCAAACATTATTACTTTGCACTATAATGAATTTACAGTCACACACTCAATACAACAGTTATGTGATTGTAACAATAATAATAGTAAGTAAGGGATTAACCCACAGCTCCTCAAAGAACTGCCCTACGCAAAGCAGTTTGCATCCACGAAGTGCGTTAAAATTTAACGTTTAAAATATAATGTTTAACAGCTAGCTTTGGGATTATCCCAATTATACCATGGTATTTGGCCAGCACTGACAACTTAAAGCTGTTATTAATGTTTGCAGCGCAAAATTTGACTGGAATGGTAAAACTGACAGTTATTTTCGTCAGTTACAGCTTGTTAGATCTAGCATTCGGCCCGCTTTAAATCAGTAGTGCTTAAGATTACATTTATTTGAATGAATGAATGATGTAATTTTTGTGAAGGCCTGTGTGTGCGCGTTTCAATGAAAACAGCGCATTAATATAGAACAGTGAACTACCTGTGCATTACACGGTTTTATTACACACCTTCCAGCCAATCTTAATCGAGTATTCAGACAGACTATGGTATGATAATAATAGTATCGCGCATACATATTTCTGATATGATCTGTTGCGTGCATTTTGTGTAGAAGCAGATATTGAACCACTTTTTGGATTTGAGAGTAAGGAATAAACAAACTTTGCTATGTCTATAAATGTTTTAGTATTTAGGACCACATTTCCTGAAACACTAAATCTAACTGTCTTTTTTGGATGCATGCGTGTTACTCTAAAGTTATTCTGACTGGTGCATGTGTGATCTTCGTTAACGCCAATTAAGCCATGATAAGATGACTGTGTTCACTTGCGTAAGGGGCATGTCTGTGTCATATTTTAACCCAAAAACAAAAGAAAAGAGAATTTTTGCATAAGGAAAATGTGTTTCTTTTGCACCGTGAAATTGTTTTCATGGCATTTAAATCTAAATTTTTAGAGTAATGTGATGTATTGAAATGCATTTTAGATTATTTAAATTATTCTTTAATTTATACTTCATGATTATATAGTAGTATTATAATTATATTTATTACATTTCAATAAAATCATTTTGATTGTATTATTATATTGTATGTTTTACTATGGGCCCTATTTTAACAATCTGAGCACATGATCTAAGGGTCCTGCACACTGCGATTTTTCAAAATCCTTTGCGAATGTTGCTTGTCAGACTGTACGAACATGATCTGTACGATGTAATGCACGTCACACTGTAAGATCGCAATCATTAATGTCAGACTGTACGATAGTCAAGACGCACTAAAAATGGACACACACAAGAAGACTCATCCAGAGTTTTATATCATCAATGAATGACGCATTCGGTGAAAGTGAGCTGCATTACACGCGGAACTGAAATGGTGGTTACATAGAAATCTCTAGCGATCATTCTGGTCATAGTTTGTCTTAAAAAAAGGAAGATAATTTGACACTGCAGGACTGACACTGCCAGAATTTTGTCTGAGGTAAAATTTGATCACAGTGGTCATTAATCGTAGCCTAGAAATCTAGACGCACCCTAGCGGCAGCATATTTAATTTGCCCGCAAGTGTGGTCTAGCAACTCTCAATTCCTATCTGAGCTGTATTCCTCAGAATCTGGACGGCCCAATCACATCGTGTATAGGGTCGGCGGGCGGGGCCATAATGACGACGGCCGAGTTGCGTTTGCGTGCTTCTAGTAACACAGAAACTGGCGAACGGCGGCGGTCTTTCGAATCAGCTCTGCCCGCGCCTCCGGAAGACTTGGAGTTAAGCTTTCCTCTGAGAAAAGAACAAAGAGCGGCATTGAAGTCATTCTTAAAAAGGGAAGATGTGTTCGGAGTTTAGCCGACCGGATACGGCGAATGTTTAATCAGTCAGCGAGCTCCCCTTCACCGTCGTTGCTCCGGTTGGTGTAGCGCTATCCTATCGCGTGCAGAGGGAGTTTGAAAGACAACCGTTTATCCCGCCCCTCGGATTGAGCCCTGTCAATGGTGAGTTTCCAGACCAAACATCTTGATGTGGATCTGGCTTGTCAGGCTACATTAATCGGCTAAACATGTCAAACTAACATGTTTATCTGAAGATCAAAGACTTCAGATTTTAGCCTAGGATCAAAGGAATCCTTAAGAATATGCAAAATTTGTCTCAGACGGCCAAATCGTGGCAAAAATCGCACAGTGCACATGGCTTAAAGAACACCGCGAAAGTACACTTAGGGTGTGTCCAAATCCACTTTTGCTAGTTTCACAATGGGAAAAATTATCTGGAGCATGGTCTAAAAGGGTTGTCCCTATTCTCTTAATGAGTCATCATGGGTGTAACGTGCAATAAACCAATCAGAGTCTAATCAGAGTCTAGTCTTTTAAAGCCAGCTGCGCTTGCACCATGGCAGAATCGCTATTTACATGGCGGAAATTGCGAGCGGAAAGACGCTTCGCTTCTCCAAAGAGGAATCCTTTTATTTTTAATATTTAAAAATGTTTGTGTGCTGCTGTGTGCATTTTGTGGCCACACGTATAGGCTCATATTACTAACATGCTCTTTAAATAACACAAAAAATATTGCGCCGTTGACTTTTGACCAGGTTTTTGTTGTTCAAGGACACAGCCGTTTTCATTTGCCTCAAAAGAGCAATGCGCCTGAACACACCTCGTTTTCAGACCAGTACGCCCAAGGGAGAACATATGGGCATAAGTGCATTTGCTATTTAAACAATGTGGTGCTGGACGTAAAAATAATAACTGTACAAGCATAAAACACTGGTTTAGGGTGTATTATAGGGCCCTATGTATTTTTATGTTGCTGTATTCCACTTTTTATCTTTTGGTTTTGGGTTGAAATAATATTTTTTGTGACATTCAAGGGACTAGATATTTATCATTTTTTTGTCTTAGTCTACACAAATTTTTTTTTGTTATAGAAATAAATATTAAAAAAAAAACTTTCACATAAAGAAATGGTTGTTTAGGTATATATGGCGTTGTGTCCACTTAAAGCAAGGTTGATTTGTGTACTACACATGATTTGGGACAAATGGTGCTACATGTATCTACTAAGAAAGAATAAAGTCATTTTTTACATTGTTAATTGAAAGATGTTACATCTAACATATATTGATGTTCAGATTAGTCAGAGTGTGTTTAAAAAGGTTAATCTTGGAGTATAATAAATACATCACTCAGTGTGTCAAACCAGCATCATGAAACTCATTTATCGGGTAGTACTATGGGCACAAAGGTCAGTTTCTTTCTTGACTTCTTGGCCATCCTTACTGAAGTTTCTGGCCTTTCACAAGCTCTAATTGCAAATGTTTTGCTCATGCCAAACCGTTCCAAAGATTTAAGCAATTGTTTTCCCATTGGCTGAATGTTATAAGGCAGCCATATGTCTCCATGTGGTACTTTATAAAACGGTTGTTGAAAAGAAAAAACACGTCTGGCAGCTTTTTTAACTGTATGTCAAACATTGCTTATTGAAATGGCAAATAAATGTATTAAGATTGATTTGTCAATATGACATATTTAATGTGTAAATTAAACAAATGTGCTTGATTGGCAAACTATGCCATGTTTGAGGAGAGATTTGGCTTCCTTTGGCACTTTGGCACCAGATGGCACCTATAATGCTGCTCTCTTCCACTTTGAATGCTTGTTGTTCTGCTTTGGCAATCAGGCACTTGGTTGTTTAATGATGAATAATCTAAAGAAATGAGGGAAATTAATGTATCTTCTTTCTTTTTTGTGTTTTGCGATCACCGTCTGTTATCTTATCAGTTATCGCATACAATATTGGTCTTAATGTTGGGATAGCTTTGCTGAAAATAGCTTTTCCCTGTTAAATTCAATCATATTTGTTTGCTTATTTTGTCTTTGAGGAAAATGTTGTCCGGCCAAATTTAAGATGAGATAATTCTCTCTCTCACCAATAAATCTCATAAGGTCCTTTCCCAATTTATAATAAACCCATCTGTATAGTTTGTCAGAATATTGTGCTTCTGTCAGTAAAAATGCAAACTCTCACAGTTCTTGATGTTAATATCAGTCTTTTGGCCTTTTCACCATCTCCAAACGGAGCGTTCTGTTCTTGCAATATAATAGCAAGAGTCAGACGTAAGAGAAGCTGTTGACATTCAACTCTTTGCTGTACTTTGTGCCTCGTTTGCATCAAAACCGCATAACATGTTAGTCATGAGTCAGTTTTCTTTTAACCATAAAGCTCTCTGCTCACCTCTTTCTCTCCATTCCTCAGTAAAGTCAAAAATAGACACTGAAAGAACTCAGAAATATAACTGATGTCATTGATTTCATAATATTATTGCTGAAATTGCTGTTCTGTTGTTTGTCAGTTTTCCTCTGTAAAAGTGATTTATAACTATATGTAACTGATAGTTATAAGCATTTAATGCTTTAATATTATAAAATGGGATTTCTAACCTGGATCCACTGTGAAATGGGGAGAATTATTATTATGGTCTGCAGTAGGAGTCCACAAGGGGGCAGTATTTGTTTTGCAATATTTCTGAGACTTAAAGGAATAGTTCACGAAATTATGCTGGTGTTTTCTTTTGCATGCAGTTGCAACTAATGGATACTTATATGCTTTGTTTTCTAAAAGGAATCAGTATTGCAAGTCTTTTGAAGTCAGTTTTATGTCAGGGATGGAACCAAATTGAAGTCTTAATTTACTAATAATCTTGAAATCTGCTCTTTGGCTCAGTTTGTAAGCGTATAATTTTGAGTCTTTTAAAAAAAGATATGTAATATAATAATTAATTAATATGCTACAGTGTTTTTACTTCCTCTATCCTGTTTGAAAGTCCACGTAATTGTATAGAAAAGAGTGACTAGCATAATTTTTCAAAATGTCTGCTTTTTTTGGTTCCACGGGGGGGGAAAAGTCTTACGGGTTTGGAACGACATAAGAGTGAGAAAATGATCACAGAATTGTCATTTTTGGGTGTACTAATCCTTTAAATCCTGACTTAAGGCAGTAAACCAGATCCACTGCTGGAAAACACTTCCTTTAAAAATCTAGATCTCTCGCCTTTGTGTAATTCTCTTCTCTGAAGCATGTGAATGTACATATGAGTTCCTATGATTTATTTCAAATGTTTTTGCAAGAAGTTTCTTATGCTCACCAAGGTTGCATTTATTCATTTTTCAAGATTGTAATGAATAGGGCAGTGTTTATTTGAAATATCTATCTATCTCTATCTCTATCTATCTATCTATCTCTCTTGTCTACAAACGTTATGTAAAACTTTTTATTCTCTTTCATTAATATTGATGAGGTCTTGTCATTCTACAGTTTCTTGATGAAAAGGAACTTTAATACTGTCATATAACAAAAATGCAAATCACTGGAAAACTATTCAGTAGGAGTGTTTGAGTTCTTGCATTAATTTTGGATCATATTCACACGCTATTATGGTATGCACATATTTATTATACAATTATAACAGTAAAATAAATGGCAGATGTCATCAGGATTGTGTGTTGTTTTAATTAGTGTAGTGTGTTTTGATGTATGATTGAGAGGCGCAGGCGACATGCTGTTTTACTGATTACCACATCTTTAAAAGTTTAGTTAAAAAAAAAGGGCCTAGGATCTCAAAACAGGTTTGATGTTTTGTACGTTAATTTACTGTAACCACATTTACTTACTGCAGCAGGTTTGAAACTGTTTACTGTGCTGTACGTTTATTTACTGTAACTAAATCATGCCACCTTTGTTGATATTTGACTAATACAATAATACAATACAGATTGTTTCAGTGTAACGATGATGCAAACAGAATTTAATTCTGCTGTAAAGCAGCTTTAAAAAAGACAATAGTGTTATTATTCAGCTGAAGTCAGGTCAGTGTTGATTCAGTTCAGTTCAATAACAGTGTCGATGTTGCTAAAATCATCAATTATGAAACAAAGTTCAATCTGCTATAGAGCAGCTCTGTTGTCAAGCAGTTCAAGTTTGCTTCTCGTCTAAAGCCCCATTTCCAATTATATTACCCAGAACAACTTTTTTTTCCTTTTCTTTTTACCCCCAGAGCTGTTGCAGTCTGCTGCTGTGTTCGAATATTTGTGTCCCTTTACCCTCATTCACTTTCCCCTACATTACTCCACTAACATGGTTCACTTGAGGGAGTGAAAAGTGGATGAAAGCGAGTGAGTGAATTCGGACACTGAGTGTACTGGTTTTGCCTAGTTTCTGCTCACTGTTTAATAACCATTAAAACATAGAAAACTGGCAACTCCAGTAGTAATGAAAATATTTATCCTAAACTCTGCCATGGAAACTAGCATGTATTACCATAATTAAACAATGTAATAATTAATTAAAAAGGAATCTATATAAAAAGTATATGTAGGAATGTATATATCAAAGTAATATTACATTGATAATGACCAGTGCAGTGAAAAATGAATGGATGATTCAGGTATTCATTCAACGTGCGACTCACAGTGAATTATGGGTATTCTCTAGCTGTTGAGCATACATCAGGGCTGCATTCAGCCCCGTTTTTTTTTTTAAAGGGAAACGGTGCTGCGTTGAACACCCTGTATTGATGACGCAAGAGTCAGCTGAAAAGGCCATTCTGTTCTTTTTGAAGAATTTTCAAAGCCTGATGAAATTGATATAAATACGTGTTTAATACTGCAAAATATGCTTGATGCAATCACTACTCACTAGAGCAGATCTGGCAACCCGGATGCAGAAACACTACTGACTTTGTGATTGGTAGATAGGTGGAGGGTGGAGCTTCAGGACAATACACAACATGTCAACATCAACATCAGTTGAGGGCTGCAACAACAATTTTTAAATGACAATATCCTGGGTGGACTACTGTTGTCAGTGATATAAGTATTTGAAATGAACATGATTTCTTAACGTCTAATGACATTTAAGGGCCACCATTTTATGATTAATTGAAATACATTTCTTACATACATTCATAAAATAGTCCTGATATGTCACTAGACATTACGAAATCATGTTAATTTCAAATACTTATATCACTGATAACAGTAATCCGGCCAGGATATTGTCATTTAAAAGTTGTTGTTGCAGCCCTCAACTGATGTTGATGTTGACATGTTGTGTTTTGGCCTGAAGCTCCACCCTCCACCTATCTATAAATCACAGTAGCGTTTCGGCATCCGGGTTGCCAGATTTGCTCTAGTTACCACAGCTGCAGCTCCAAACATTCCTGCTGATCCTGCAGCCTATCTGGCAACCTCGGGTCAGGGGAGGAGGAGAGGGGATACACCACTCTACAATAATTTGAAAGTGATTGCTGTACCAGTTTTGGCCACAATCTTGCATAAACTTCCTTTGAAAGCTAAAGCTCAGTCTCCTCCCAAAAATCCTGCGAAAAATCATTTAGTGCCCACTTTAAGCCTAATTCACACTGCCCGATTTTTGCCCCGATTTTGAGTCGCCGACAGGTTTTGTGAAATCGGCGACAAATGCCCGAGATCATAGGCAAATCGGTGCTCGTGCACGCGAGTGACAATCACGCAGTGTGAATAATCAAAGACGCAATCAAAGAGAATCGCCGACGCGGTGAGATATTTGGCATGCTAAATATCTGGACCTGTCGGCGATTGAAACTCCTGCTGTGTGAACTGCGTTCTGACTGAAAATTACTTTGGCGATGACCGACAGCCATACAGGGCCGCAGGAGGTTCAGGGAGGAGTTATAGAGCAGAATATCAGTATTTTAATAGATATATTTATAATTCTATCAAACAGAAACAAAGGCCAAACATTTGCACATCCAGCCACAGCAGCAGCACATTACAAAATTGTTTATTTAACTAAAACTCTCATTGCAGAACACATTCCTGGCTCCCTCTGTCTCTCTAACAATTTCTACCTTTTTTCTTTTTCTCCACAAATCAGCGCACATCGGACTCCGGTTAAATGCACGTGTGATCTCGCGTTGTTTACTTGTGATATCGCACGTGTAGTTGGGAACGAAGTTGCGCACCGGAGAGAGAGAGTTGTCGGCGATTCTTCCTCTTGTTCAGTCATGCAGTGTGAACTCCTCTGTCGTCAAACCACAGCAGTGACTGAATGATACCTCAGATAGTCATGAAGTGTGAAAAGAGTATTGACCCGACAAGTTTGAAAATCGTGCAGTCTGAACTAGGCTTTACTCAGAGAATCTCAGCTATCAATCGTGACTGTTTTTATAGCATCAACTAAAACTAAACTTATTTAAAAAAACGAACACTTGAAATGAAACCATCGTGATAAAAACTGCCTAAAATGACACAAACCAACTTTGGGGGAAAAAATGACATGAAGTGTAATTTGATTGTTTAGTTTGTCTCGTGTACATTAGAATCAACGGAGGGGCGGCTATACTGCACTGTAAAAAAATGGTGGTGGTTTTTGTTGATTTAACTTAAAAAAGTAAGTAACCTGGTTGCCTTAAAATTTTGAGTTTATTGAAATTAAAAATTTGAGTTGATACAATGAAGGAAATTTGTATAATAAATAGAAACTTAAAATATTTTTGTATCTGAACCACATAAAAAATGTGATAAATCATGAAAATAGCACTATTTGGCATGTTTCACTGCGTCATCAGAAATAACACATACATTATTACCCAATATGCTTACAAAATCTTTTAATAGTCTTTTAATAAAGGTTGTCGAATCTAAAAAAAAATTAATTGTATTAACTCAAAATTTTAATTTCAATGAACTCAAAATGTTAAGGCAACCAGGTAACTTTTTTTCTAAATATTTTTTTACAGTGTGGGATCGGTCACCTGGTGGCGATTGAGGAGCGGAGGGTTCGGTTATTTACAAGAGTGGTTCAGGCTTGGTTGTTTCCAGGAAACATGACGTTCAACCAGAAACTGTAGCAAAACTTTTCGCATCGGTTTGAGCTTTGAACGTGCCCCAGTTTTACACTCCTTATTGCGGTGCATTGTGCGATTGAATGAATGCACTCAATAGCATGCACTAATAGAGAGCCGAAGTTATGACGTCACGTTGTAGGCCAAAACGCGGAAGTGAGTTAGCATTTTAGCACTTCCGGTTCCCTCACTCTAAAGTATGGTTTTTTTAATGGGTTTTTGCTAAATTGCCTGAAATAAGGTCTGTGGTTAACAAAGCCTCTAAATATTTTCACGTTTTGATCTATGACATAAAACACACTAGTTCTAACCTGCTTGTGATTTTTTTTTTTTACTTTATTGTGTCTTAAAAACGGCGGTTGCTAACAAGTTGCTAAAAGGGACTACATCCTTTGGCCGGGACTTTAGACGTCATCGTAACAAACGTGACAAACAGGAAATCTCACCAGCCCGCGTTTCATTCACTTTTGAATTCTGTAAGTAAATGTTTAATAAAAATAAAATAAAACTAGCCTGCGTTTCAGCCTCACGTTCTTAGAAGTTAACCTTTCAGTTAATATACATAAAGTGATATATTTAGTCCTTTCAAATGGTAGTGTTTCCAAATATTGTTGTACACAGAAATCTGTGATATTAAGGTAACGTATAGCGATTACCAGTTGTTCATTTCTGTGGAGAGACTGTAGTGTTTTGTTTTGTCCCGAGATGGAACCACAAGTCGTTTAATGAAAGCTGCGCTGTTCTACATGTCCAGATTTATAGTGGTTCTCTCCTCGATATATAATCTAAGGAAAATTACATAAGATTGTAAATTGATACGGCTATAGCTTGCGTCGTTAGTGCTTCTGAGGTGGTAAAAAGTTTTGTTTTTTTTTTCTGGCAAATTAGCAAATGGTAGGCAAACATACAATCAAACATAATACAGTGAAAGATAATCTTTAAAGTCTATTTGGGGCACAAGGATCAGGCATAATAGCCTAATCTCTTTTACAAAGAAAATAATATTAAGGTTTATATAAACTAACAAAATAATAAATGAATAAAAAAAACATTAACAAACGAGAAAACAATAAATCTCAGAGGCACGCATAAACCCAATTCGTTTCTAACATTTTTGGAAAAAAACTAATGGGCAATATTTCTCATGAAAAAGTGGATAAGTGTTCATACATTATTATTAATCATAATAAGCGAACGTGTTTTTTAAATAAAGTTTGAGGAAGCTTGATGATGACGTAGATCCGCGACTGTGTGCTGTAGTCCGTTTATAGCCTACAGTTAGCATTTTATATCTGACGGCTTTATTTAGGCTTCAAACGGTATACATTTTGGATTCACTTGTAAAGATTATCTTGATAGACAAAACGTGTAAGGGTCATAACTCTTTGTTGAACACAGATCTTATTTTTTGCGATTGTCCAAAAGTCTATGGGGAAAATGCATAGGCTTTTGATCGATGGAACCCATGCACCGCTAACTTCCGGGTTGGCCTACAAAGTGACGTCATGACTTCGGCACTCTATAGTGCCCTATTTAAAGCGATATGTCACCGCTTTTTCATATTAAACTATGTTATTCCCTTAACTAAAACAAGTTGATACATACCTCTCTCGTCTGAGTGCGTGCACTTAATCTCTCTGATGCGCGGTGACGCATCTGTGTGATCTGTGTGCCCAACTAATCTGTGTGCCCAACTAAGCAAGCCAGAGGTGGCATTGGCAAGAAACCTAGACTCGTTCAGGTGTCAGAAATGGGCAAAAACCTTGAGAAACCAGGCTCAGTCAGGAGGCCAGTTCTGGCCAAATGAACGAATGGTGTGATTATGATTCAGGCTGCATCACAAGTCAGAATGTGGATTGATATCATTCAGGATATTTCATCCAGGTCCTTCTGCTTGAAGATCAGAATACATCATGCTGGCTTCCAATTAAGGTTTGGTTTTTTTAATCGTCATTTGACCACGTGTGTGCAGGAAGGAGCACTGTTTATCTTCATCTGACCCTCTGTTTCTTTTCTCTGGACCCTGATCTGCATCAATAAAGAAAAACAGAGCTGACGAGAACTGCATTGCACTTACTGTTTTCCAAGTATTATTCAGTGCCCCACTGTGATTTAATTGATGCGTTCATGAGTTATTTTATTCATTTTAAGCGCCTGAATGAACGCGTTGTCATTTCACTGAACCCAACTGCTAATGATACATTCAGAATGGAGATATCTGCCTTGAGTGTTGGCACCTGCTGTCTACTACAGGGAGCAGAGAACAGAATAATGAAGCGAAGGCATTTCTCACAGGCCTCGGGGAGTAAGCACAGCACTGGGTGCTGAATCCTGGAGAGGAATCCATTCTGGTTGTCTTCAGGAAATGTACCAAGCCTTTCACTGCACAGGTGTATGTGTGATGGAAAGAAAATGTTAACCCTTAAAGAGAACTTGAGTGAACTTAAATGGCAGACATTTTACTACCTCAGCATTCTAATGGAGGAATCAATTTTTAAAATGTCAATGCAGCATTTATTCCCCCGGTGCATTTATTTGATGGATTTTTTTTATTTATTTTTATGTGTTTGCTCTATAAATAGTTTATTTTTCTTTCTTTAACTCAGGATGTGCCCAAGCTTTTTCTATGTGCTTCTTTTAATGGAGTGTCATGTTTCACCCTCCTGCAGTTCTGAAGGGCATGTTTGAATTTTCTGTTTGTATATGAAGTTTGGTATATTAATATTCCTTTGATATTTAAAAAAAAGACGACTTCTGGAGTGTGAAAGATCTTAGAAAAAAGCTCAGGGGAATTACTGCTTAACGTTCAGTAGCATGTGGTTCATATCCCTCATCAGCCTTAATATTCCAAGGAGGCATCACCTCTTAAGAATTCTGCTTTCTTCCATCTCAGATAGAGCTAAAC
Source organism: Pseudorasbora parva (assembly GCF_024679245.1). NCBI lineage: Eukaryota > Metazoa > Chordata > Actinopteri > Cypriniformes > Gobionidae > Pseudorasbora > Pseudorasbora parva. Next base: position 50,895,311 of record NC_090174.1, read on the forward strand.
TTAAATGTATATGTATTCAGCTGAAATTAAGCCCTTGCCGATTACGTAACCCTTTTATCATGTTCCCAATTACACAAATGTATAATACGGCACAAGAAACATGTAAACCACGTTAGCAGTTTTGTTAAAGGGGTGATGAATTGAGGAATCAACATTTCCTTGAGCTTTTGATATATAAAAAGTCATGGTAATATAAGAATATCCTGTAAGTTTCAGAGCTGAAACTTGTTAGTCAAAGAAAAGCTTTTATACACGGCAGGCTCAGCAAACGGTCCTGTGCTTCATATTGACGTCAGTGCGCGGCGAAACACACGACTCTGCGTGTGTCTATCTATAGCACGTCTAATCCAGTAGCCCTGCCTGCCAACTCATGGAGGGCTCGTGTTAACTGGTCAACAACAATTTCATGCCGAGGAAGATTAAGATATTGCACTATTCCTGGTTGTGGAAAAACACAGTCGCTGCATAAGCTTCCTTCTGATCCTAATATTAGGAATGAGTGGTTGAACTTTATTTTTAATGAAGTTCCAGCTCACATGGGGAAGACAGTGGTGTTCTGTTCACTTCAGTTCACTGCCGGATCGTTTATAAACAAATCTTCGGTCGATGCTGGATTTGGTGGACTCAGACATGTCGGCAGGCCGATGAATCTCATTATATTCCATTCTGCTATTCTCTCTCTCAAGTTGACATTTGAAGGGCGGCGCGCCGAACGTGTATGTGTGCGCGCGCTGTTTGCGCTTAAATCGTCCAATCTTGCGGGCTATGTGTAATATAAAAATAATAGTCCAATCAATCGCGTGTCGATGAGAAATAAAATATTGTGTTTGTTGAATAAAGATGTTTACAAGCCGTGTGATCGAGAAAATCATTCTGGTTGTCGCTTCTCCCTCATTCTCTCCTCTCCACCATGTGGACTGACAGCGGATCTTAAGCTCATTAAATATGCAAATATTATCCAATCCTAGCCGTGGGCGATTACTTCCAAGTCTCCAGTGAGGCACGCCCATTAAAACCAGTGTAGAAATATGGAGGACCAGAAAGTGAAAAAATGAAAACTCAATTTATGAATTCAAACATAAAAATCTATATAAATAAATCACTTTTAAATGAACAAATTAATAGACATTTAAAGTTGTTTACTGAATTTGTGTTTTTAAATAAAGTTTAATAAAACAATACATTTACAAAAACATATTAAATGTATAAATAAATAGACACATTTAAAACTGTTTATTTAATTAATGATTTAAAACGTATATTAATAAAAGAACAAAAGGAGCATTAATCAATCATTTTACATCGCTTTTAAAAAAAGCTTTTGACAAATGCTTTTCTCTCTCTATTTGCCATATTTATAACAACTTTATCACGTGTTCAAGCAGCTAATGCCGAATTCATGTGCTCTCGGAATTATTGTACATACCAGTTTCCTAGGTAAAAATTGCACATTAACGCCCTTCCATTTCAAAATTTTAATGGGGTGAGCGTGAAATTACTTAAGAAGTGGGAATTATCAAACTTCCGATAGCACGTGAAGGCCGAGACGCTGCCGACGAAAGGCTTTTTTCACCTCTAGTTGACGTCAGGTTGGTGTGTCCCGCCATTTCTCAATTATAACACTCTCACCGTCTTCGGCACCATCGACAAAAGACATGGATTAAAACACCATGTGTAAACGGGTATGTATCTTCTGCGTCTATTTGGAATCTGATTGACAAAAATGCGATTTTTGTGCTGCCTTGACGTGCTATTGGAAATTGTCTGCTTCCTACTTCTGAAGTCGTGATTACAAGCTTGTCGCATTCAAGCTTTAGCGTTGGAAAGAACAGCCATGGTTTAAATCCCTGGTTTACTCTTGCCTATTAATTGGTTAAATCTTATTAAAGCCAAAATAATTTTAGCTTCCCATTTATTGGCAATACGACGTAGACCATGTTCCTTACACTTACATTTCGTCATGCTATGGTGGTCAACTATAGCCTGACGTGGTCATACTCGATTCTAGTATCTAGTAAATGAGTGCGAATTTTAGCAGGCAACCTTGCCAAAATAACACACATTTTACCCCCCAAACACCATCGTTTTTCAGAGAACCCTCGAGAAGCTATTGTTTAGGGCTAACGTTAGTAGTTGTCAGGTTTTGTTGTAAAAACTTGGCAACCCTGTCTGCATGTGCTGGGATAAACGATCTTTGCATTGCTGTAAAAAAATAAAAGAATTTAATGATACACAGAGTACTTACCCAACATGATCATCATTTTTGAGAGAAATTGTGACGGTGAATGCATATATAAACAAGCTCTCCGTTTAAGATTTGAACAAATATAATCCAAGCCCCCTTGATGACTGTTGATCATCTCAGGGTTTTTCCTGGGTCAGAAATGGTCTTCAGTGGTGGCTGACCAGACATGGTCATCTACACACATGCATATATGCGCACACACACACCAACAGTACAAATATACCCGTGTGATCTGTGAGCACAATACTGACAATAAATGTAAAATAAATGCAATTTTTTTCATTTTGCTGAATTAGATGCTGACCTCATCTAATTTTGATATCTCATTATGATGTTTGTTTCTTTAGTTCCTCTTTTTACAAAGTTTGCATGGTTTACCAATTAATTATTTTGGCAACAATTATTAAAAAGTAGCTTTTTAATTATTAAAAAGTATTACATAAAAAATGTAATAACAAATAGTCTAATTCTCTACCATATACAATTTAATAAAACTATTGGCTATCAACAACTTGCGTTGTTTTGGTAATTTACTACACATTATCAATATAAATGCTCAAAATAAATACATGAAAATACTGTGGATTATTAAAACTAATTCTTACTAACCCCTCTTGTTTAATGGGTTAAGCACTCTTGCATTCTCATTTCAGAGGTGTTGTGAGTAAATTATTACACATTGATTCGTGAGTTCAGTGTTGGACAGATTAGTTCATTCAAATTAATCGTTCCAAATGAGTCATGAATTTGCGAATCGGGCAAAAGCTTACGTGTTATATGTGAAGATTTGTCAACACAGAAAACATTACATAAGGATATTTTTCCGTTTATTTGAAAGTATGGTTTATGTCAGCTGCATGTGCAAAACGTCTGTTAAAAGAAATGCGTTTTTTTTTAACACAATTCACATCCAGCAGTAGGCTAATTCAGCGAAAATATTGTGCGACCGCGCCACACGGACCATGTAGTCAGTCTTCCAAACTTTTACCATTGTGTCAGTTCTGTTGATTTTGATTGATATCTGCGAGTGAGAAAGAGCTCAGATGGTGATCGTTTTGAAGACAGAGAGTGCGCGCGGGCTCTCTGCTCGTGCTCTGTCACTCATTTAACGTGCGCCCTGTCACGTGCATTAGTAATCTACATCAATTTATAGGCTTTGGCGGGACAAAAAAAAATTTCAATGTAGGAAAAACCCTGCATCTGTCCGTCATCGTCTAAAGCCCTGATGATTTCATTGATCCGAACAGTTTCTGTTTGGAGAAAATTACTCCTCTATGGAGCGAGGCCAGACCGAACCGCCCGACCAATAAAAATAGTGGACGGGGCTAAGTTCGGCTGGCATGCAGGCTAGGTCAACTAGATGCGATTTTCGATGTGTTTATAATACACAATATGCTTCAAATGATTATTAATTTATGTAAATATGTAATACTTTAACACCAAGACAATTAAATTGTATGTGGAAAAAATAACTAATAAAACCCATTTGTCCCATTTGCAATTTTTAACGCTTATGCCACGACACCAGAGGGCGTTCATGTGCAATTTTTACCTTGAAAACTCATATTTACGATAATTCCGATAGCACGTGAAGGCAACATTAGTATGATCATTCCCTGGGTCAATACCCATTGGCAGGGGCGTAGCACCAAATTTTGGGCCCTGGGTACAAACCATCTTGCTGGGCCCCCGTACCATGTATGTGTATGTATAGAAAACTGACTTCTAAGGCCCCCCCCCCTGCTTCGGGCCCTGGTTACTCAGTACCCTTTATCCCCCCAGTCCCACGCCCCTGCCCATTGGACAGTCCACAATCTGATTGATGTCTTTTGGACCAATAGTTTTTAAGAAAAGTGGGGGAAAGTACCTCCTCCGCAGGTGTAAGGAAGATGATCAGTGTTGTTAATGGTGTTCCGTACAGGCTTATGATGTTCTGAGCGCATTTCAACTGTGAAAATGGACATTTTTTTGGACCATGCGGACCATGCGAGATAGGCATGATTGTGTTGTGATATTAACATGTGAGTTATACATGAACCATGTGAAACATTGGGGAATATATTTCTGAAGACAAAGAAATGCACAAAAGTTGCATCGATTTAAACAAATTAATAATAAACCAATGTGTAAACTTCAAAACTCTGCCTGTCTCAGCCCGGGAGTGGCGCCAAGCGGTCATCACCCGTTATTGACTTTTAAAAATTTCCATTTCAAAGCATTTATTCAACAAAAGGTCATATATTTAACAATTTGTGATAGCATAGTATTCATTTTATAAAAATTGTAATACTGTGAGAAACATAAATTAAATCAAATAGCCTACATTTTCGCTGCTCTAAGATATACTTATCTCCCCTACACGAGCTGCTTGCTGAATGTTTGTTAGAACAAATATAAAATAAAAATTCTAAAGTTTTTAAAATAATATAATATAAAAGTGTTTACTGTCAGTTTTGATCAATTTAATCCATCCTTACTGAATAAAAGAATGAATATTGAGGTATGTTGATAAAAATGTGCACAGTAGGGTACACTTTAAGCAAAACACGTTTTTGCTTGTGCACAGCCTAGAAATGATTAATAAATCATGTTGGTTAATGGATGACTTAAAAAACCATAAAGGGCTTCCCATGAAACCATTTTTGCTATGAAAGGAGAATTCTCTAGTAGTGATGACCTTTCTTTCTGACAGGATGTAGCTCTATATTTGTGTCTTGGTTATATCACAGCTTTAGATCTTAATATGAAAATGATTAGGATGTTCACCGTTCTCTCTCTATCTGTCTTTCTCTCTTCTGCTGAGCAGAGCTGGAATCGGGATATAAAGGGCACTGTTCCATTACCACTGCTGATTGAGTCTAGGGGCGTTTTGAGAGGTTTTCAGATGAAAGTAGTGTGTACAAAGATGGTGTAAAAGAGGGATTTGAAAGACCCTTTCAGGCGTCAGATAAAGGTAGGTATTAGTGTCTATAGAACTTTATGTGTGGGCCTTTGGTGAGTGTTTGTTTCAGATACCAGCCCCAACTTGAAGTGTGTGTGTGTGTGTGTGTGTGTGTGTGTGTGTGTGTGTGTGTGTGTGTGTGTGTGTGTGTGTGTGTGTGTGTGTGTGTGTGTGTGTGTGTGTGTGTGTGTGTGTGTGTGTGTGTGTGTGTGTGTGTGTGTGTGTGTGTGTGTGTGTGTGTGTGTGTGTGGTGGGGGAGAGAGAGAGAGAGAGAGAGAGAGAGAGAGAGAGAGAGAGAGAGAGCACACTATCCTTGATCTAAAACCTCTTTAATCCACCAAATCAAAGTAAAAGAGCCATAGATCTAAACCCAGCTTCCTGTGTGTGTTTTTGTGTCGGGGAGTCAAATACTGATCAAAAAAATACCTTTTTTGATAATGTGAACATCTATTAAGGTGTTTTACTAAGGTAACATGTAAGCCATAAACACAAATAAAGTGGAACTTTCTTAAAGTTACACTGTGTGATATTTTCCCCCATCTAGTGGTGAAAAGGTATATGACCATCCAGTGAATATTTACTTTTTTAAACCCAATGGTTGGGTCTTGTCAATATTAGACCTAACATATGTGGGTTGAAACAACCCAGCATTTTTAAAGTGTAAATTACAGCCAAATTATATAATAACATAAATTCACAAATAAATTAGGGGATTTGATTGGAATGTGATTCGTATGAAACCATATGATTCTTAGGAGAGAGAAAAAAACATAAATATGAAGTTCCTCTACTACACCCACCCCTAAACCTAACTGCCTGACAAGCATAAGCAGATATTTATTTAGCAACGCAGAAGTAGCCTAAGCTATTTTCTTTGAATGTGCAAGATTTTTATTCATTAGACACTAGGTAGGCCTAGATAGAAAAATAACAAAAGTGCATTAAACAGTAAAAATATTTGCGGTAAAAACTAATGTGCTTATGGTTAATACTAGCCTAGAAATCTAGACGCACCCTAGCGGCAGCAAATTTAATCTGCCCGCAAGTGTCGTCTAGGAACTCTCAATACCCTTCTGAGCTGTGTTCCTCTCAATCTGGACGGGCCAATCACATCGTGTATAGAGTCGGCGGGCGGGGCCATAATGATGCCGGCCGAGTTGCGTTTGCGTGCTTCTAGTAAACACAGAAACTGGGAGTTTGAAAGACAGCCGTTTATCCCGCCCCTCGGATTGAGCCCTGTCAATGGTGAGTTTCCAGACCAAACATCTTGATGTGGGTCTGGCTTGTCAGGCTAGGTTAATAAATGAGCACATTAGATTGTCTATTCACACCAAGTGCAAATAGCATGCTTTGTTGGCAAGTGCTATTTGCCCTAGCTCCGCCTAACAATGCCTGTTTGGGTCAAACAAGATCAAATAAATAAATAAATGAATAAATAATGTGCATAATAGCCAGTAAAGCATAAGGCTTATGGATCTTGATTTTGACGTGATCGACCTAGGTTTGAATCCGCCTTTTGCAGAGCTTGCTCTTATCCCTTTTCCCATCACATATGACAGCGGAAAGGCATTTACTTTCAATAAAAATTAAGAAAATGTTCCTAATGAAATGTTTAATCATAATAGAAGCAATAATAGAATAGAAGCAATTTATTGGGTAGGGTTAGGGGCAGGTGTAGAGAGGGCTTTTATTCTCCCTTTAAGGTGCCATCCATTTAATACAATGGACATTAAAATTAATAAAAACATATAAATGAGATTGTACAAATTAATATAAGCCGTCAATTCGTTAAAATAGTTACAAATTACAAAATTGTATTGGATTGTTTTTTCTTCATTGCATTTAAGAATTTTGTTATTGATTTTATTTTCCATTACATTATTTCCATTGACCTTTTTAAAGGAGCAAAGAAAGTTGTCCTAGGGGATGAATATTTTCACTGGTTAATAATAGGACTGTATTTGTTAAATGATTGCAGAGATCTATACACTAAAGGTGAGTTTTTTTTAATGAGTCTATTATTATAATAGAATAGAATAGAATAGAATAGAATAGAATAGAATAGAATAGAATAGAAAACAGTTATCAAGGCTCTTTTGACTTGGCCGGTATGAAATTACTGATACCACCCCTAGCAACCATGTGAAACACCCTAGTGAAGAACTTTTAATAAATAATAATAATAAATAATTCTGAAAAAGTATACCATGCAGCTCTAATTATATTGAGTGTATACTGTGATAATCACTCCTGACTTCCTGTTTTAGATCTATGTACGGATGACAGCCCAGCGTCGTTCATGCACATAAAGCGGGGCAGTGCGGACCAAGCCATGTGTCAGTTTGATGGGCATGAGTCACGGTGACAGCTCTATTAGAGATGCTAATAGAACAGCACAAAAGCACAGCACCCACTCAGGAAGCAGGAGATGGGGTAATGATGCCTAATTAACTCACGGGGTCCTCTCCCCTTTCTCCTTTACTGGGAAGAAAATATGACTCACAGCACTGTTGACCACCTGCTCATACAGTGATCCCTAGCAAAGATCAGCAATTCCTCCTTGGAAATTAAAATCTTGGCTTAATCTGAGATCTGAGCGAATGACTCACCACATTTGCACACAGTGAAAACACAGAGCCCAGTGTTGACTACTTGAAATTGTAGAGGTGGTGTATTTGAGTATTCTAATTCTTGAAAATGAAAAAGTGTGGAGGTTGCTCTTTCCTTGATGTGGCGTTTGATGTCTGACAGTTATACCTAGAGGCAAATATAGTCTTTTTCCCACTTATAATTGAGATATAAAGTCCGAATTGCAAGATATAAACTTGTAATTGGCAGAAATAAGCTTCCGTAGCATTTGTGCCTTGTGTCTCTTATCCACTTTTCCTAATGCATCTATTGCGGTTTAGATTACTGGAGGCATTTTCACTTTGGGGAAGTTCCACAGATGGTATTTTTATTAGGAGATACAAGGGTCCGTGGCTGTACAATTGGAAAAAGCATAATGGCTAATTTGGATAACCAGTCACATTACATCCTGGACGTCATTGAATCACTGAGAAGTGCCATAAACTGAATCATACCCGGCACTTTTTTCCCGGTGTAAACTCTTAAAAAAAGAATCCAAAACAAATGTTTAAGAGCAAACATTGAAAATTAGCAGATGGGCTGTTCACTAAAGGGGACTTATTATTTCACTTTTTATTATTTTAAAATTCACTTTTTGTAAGGTGTTTAAACACAGATGTGTGTCCGCAGTGTGTGTAAACAACCAGCCTATAATGATAAAAATCCAACCACACATTTTTTATAATCACCATAAATCATAGTCTCTCCAAACGAGCGGTTCCAGATCCTCTTATGTAAGAGTAGGGGGAAGCCCCGCCCATGACTGGTAACAATCTACCCCATTAGTAGATCCCGCCCTGGGTGAGTTGTAGCTGTCCGACATTTCTGTTTCCTCACTGTAGCAGCTTTTAATGTGACACGTATAGCCTTTAACAAGAATACCAATGGCAAGAGCTCTTTTCATTCTCTGCATTCCTTTCTTCTCGATCATTTCCCTGTCCATCTCCTGACACTATTGTGCAGTAGCCTATGCTAAATATTTCCTTATTATTAATAAGTTGTTAGTTACGAACAAAACTCTGTTGCAAATGCTTATCTTCATTGTTTTTTTATGGACAATCAGTCATAGTTATATAACATAACAAAAAAAAAACACATGATCAAATCTGTTTGGGGGATTTAATTACTGAAATCTGGCAACCGCATCAACGCGAGCTCTTTCTTGTGCGCGGATGATCTGAAAACGCCAGTAAACATGTAAGCTGCAATATCTCAGTCTCCATTTGAGATGTTTTGCTTAAAGTGTGTCATTTAGTCTGTCTGTGTTCTGTCAGGAAGATCAGGACTCACAAGCTGAACAGCTAACCTGCTGTGAGCTGCTGAAATAAGCCAATCAGAGCAGAGCTCTGTTAATATTCATGACCCTTCCAAATAAGGCAAAAACAGAGCATTGCATCCTAGGGACAATTTATAACTATAGGGTTGTAAATGGACCTGTAAAACTGTATCTGGGCAATTTTTTCTCTTAAATAAGCCACATACCCTCTATTTAGATATCAGAGAACAATTTAACATATTGTTTCAAATCATTCTAGGGCACCTTTAATGACCTACAGCTAAATATAGCTTTGGTGATAATTACAAAGCAAATATTTAATTAGCCTACTACAATAATAATAGTCCTACCTTGAAAAGCATCCTCTAAAGACAGCATTTTTAAGATTTCAGACGCGGCCATGGTTGAATTCTTCATTAAATTGAATTCAACAGAGCGGTTGCTGAATCATCTGACTCAGTGAACTGCGTGCCATTTAGCTACAGTGATGTCCATATGGAAATAAAGCAAGTTTGTTTTTGGTGTGCATTCAAGGACGCAATAGGTAGATATTTTTTGTGATACACTATATTTTTTATTAAATCACATTCAATACAGACTGCAATGCAAACTAATTTTCACAACTTGGGTATATGATACGCTGAACATTCACCAGCGATGGTAATAGTAGAAGCAGGGGAGCCGTGGAGTAAACATTGGAAGATGGTATTATCATGGGTTACACTTTACAATAAGGGTTCAATAGTTAAAAGTGCCCTAGAATGAAAAATTAAATTAACCATGGCATAGTTGAATAACAAGAGTTCAGTACATGGACATCCCATACAGTGAGTCTCAAACACCATTGCCTCCTCTTTCATATGCAAATCTTGTTTGTGAAAAACAGGCTATTTTCAACATAACGCCACGTGACGCAATCGCTGGGATCATTAAAATGTACGCCCCCAATATTTGCATGTAAGCCAATGTTCATTGTCAGGTGGAACTGCGTAGCTGAATCATCGGGAGTTCTGCAGATAAATAAGCATCACGCGAAGATAGCGAAAACAGCAGATCATGGAAATAAATGTCAACAGTCATGGTTGATGTTTATTTACAATCGGATAATGCAACAATTTGATTCAAAGTTTTTAGTTTGCTCGGCCCATTTCACCACGGACAGTTTTTTCTAACCTGTTAGAAAAAACCTGTTTTCTAACAACTAATAGAGTTGTTGAATGTTAAAATAAGGTGAATTAAATAAAAAATAAGGAACATCCTGGATCTTTTTTTAGCTCTTCTTTATTCTTTTTTAATGTATTATAGAAGTATCGGATCGGGACTCGGTATCGGCAGATACTCAAAATCAAATGACTCGGACTCGAGGGCAAAAAAACCTGATCGGGACATTCCTATAGCTAACGTCTTCTTCACCAAACGATAGTCATTTGACAAGGCTTCTAGTCAATTTGTTAAATAAATATACATTTTTGAGAACTGAAGTATGATTATTTTGCAGCAGGTGAGTAGTAAACATGACAATGAGTATTTTGAGTGGCTTCTACATTACTTTGTTTGGCTAAATAAATCGACTTTTAAATCAGTACTCTACTGTCAAACTGTAAATTTACTGTAAACAACATATTTACGCGCTACCCAGTTCAGTTCGTGATTCAAAGTTAAGAAGCTATCATTGTAAAATCCTTGCCAGGAAGAGTGGTATAAATGTGTTAGCTGTCATTTAGCCGTACAGTGAAAAAGCGAATAAGAGCAGAACTCTGCATTAATATTTATGACCCTTCCAAATAAGGCAAGAACAGAGGATTACATCCTGGGGACAATTTCTAGGGTTGTAAATGGACCTGTAAAACTGTATCTGGACAATGTTTTACCTTAAATAAGCCACATACCCTCTATTTAGATATCAGAGAACAATTGAAAATATTGTTTCAAATAATTCTAGGGCACCTTTAACATTAGTTACTTCAGTTAACATGAGAATAAGACTAAACAATACTTCTACGCTACAGCATTTATTAATCGTAGTTAATGTTAGTTTTATTTGTTAACATTAGTTAATGCACTGTGAACAAACAGTGAATGACTGTTTATTAACTAATATTAAGAAAGTTTAATAAATGTAACAAATGTATTGCACATTGTTGGTTCTTAATACATGAACTAATGTTAATAAATGAGACTTTTTGTAAAGTGTTACCATCGGTTACCATAGCTTCTGTGGCTTTGATTATGACTGCTTTTCGCCCATATTTACTTGCTGCAAACTTGCAGACTTTTTTAGAATGTCCATCCATTTCCATCCAAAGTCTTGCTTTTCCTCCCTACTGCTATGTTTGTGGTGTGATTTATGGGGCTTAAATTGGATTAGGCACTGTTTTGTTACAGGGTCGCACTATAGAGCAAGTCACAATTATTCCACCCTCGTACTAGAGATTGTGTAGCTTTCGTCACTGTGTTTGTGGTTGGAGTGAGGAACTAATCTCCTGAATGTATCCCGCAGATAGTGCATTAATACATCACATTTGTTTATTTGAGTTAAGCTAATTCTGAAATTTCTTTGGCCTATACAAATAAATATCTTGATATTGGCGTTTTACTGAACTACTAAATACATAGTGCAGATTAGTATAGTGCTGGACTGCTATTGGGAAATGGAAATGTGCTTATAGTCAGAATGTCATTTCAGTATTTTCTGGCCCAAGGGCACAAATGTTATGCAAATCCTCACCCTTTCTTAAATGTATTCCAGAGCCAAGTAAACTAACTCCCTGCACTCTGAAAATTTCATCCAGTATTTCTATTCTCTCGTTCTCTCTGACTGCAGGGACTCGTCTGTTGAAGGTTTGAATGGTCTGATGGATTGATGAATTCTGGGACCTTCTGATCTCTCTCTTATTATGGAAAACATCCAATTTTGTGCTAACATTAGCTATATGATTGCAAGATTTTATGCTTGAAAGCTTCACTCTCGGTAGATGTCTTCCCTGAAAAACCTTCAGATATTAACTGAAAATCAATAATTCAGTGGCGCGTCCTTATGTGACTATTTTAGAAACCCTTGAATGCTAGATCATTCAATCAGTATTGTCTTATACATTCGAATTTAACATTGAATTATAAATACGCACACTTATCAAAGAAGATATTTATGACATCAGGCAAAATAAGAAAAATCATAATTCATCAATGTTTGCATTTACATATTTGGTTACACATTATTTTAAGTTACCGTGGTTACATTATACTTAGTCAAGCGTGTAATGTGCGTAGTAGAGTTTAAGTATGTCACCATAAAATAAAGTTTAAAATACAGTTTTTCAATTTAGGATAACATTACTTGGGATTCTACTTAATCATAGGAACATATAGCAGACACTTTTTGATGTATTTTAGGCATATATTATGCTAGAGTACACTGTTAGTAATTCTTCAACATTAGAACAAGGGAAAGCATGCATATGGGCACCTGTTGTGAATCTTCTTAATCATAGGAACATTTATCATTTAGCAGACACTATTTGATGTACTTTAAGCATGTATTATGCTACAGTACACTGTTAGTAATTCTTCAACATTAGGACAAGGGTAAGCATTCATGTGGGCACCTGTTGTGAAGCTGATAGACATTTTCTGTGTGTATAAGTACACTTACATATGCAATTATAAGTGAATGTCTCTATTGTTTCAGTGTTTTACACCAGTCAATCAGAATGCCCTTCAATGCTTGTTTTTTATTCCTGTATGGGGTAAAAAACAATTAAGGTAAAGGCAGAGAGAAGCACATTGACAGAGAATTGTTCACAAGATTATGACTCACACACAGTTTCTTTTTACTTACAGTCTTTCATCCCAGGTGTTTCGAAAACCTTGCATGTTAAACCTCCTGTGGGACTATTGAATGTAAATTGCTGTCTTTTTGGCAGTTTGTGAGACCGATGTGCTTATACAAGAGCACAGAGCAATTTGTGGATACAGAACATCTCTACAATGAGAAACATGTCAAATTAACTATAAAGCAAGCTAAAGAAAAAGAAAGCAATGAAACCAAAATGTATATTAGATTTTTTACATGTGAGTGTTGCTTAAACCAGTCATGGAACTCTAAGGGGGCGCAGGCTGGTCCTTTACATGCAATCTGCGAGCAATTATATCATTACAAGGCACGTACTGATTGGCCTAGTCCTGCAGCATGCTGTCAGAGTTCCTCCACCATCCCCAGCTCCACCTACCTAGATCTGCTATATAATGTATATTTATGCAGCAGCAGCAGCATATCTTACATGCTCACAGCAGCGTGTCTGTGTATCTTTCAGCAGTAGCAAGTCCAGAAATAATTAACAGCAGCAGCGCCAGGAGATCTAGTCCGCCAAGACCAAATACATTAACACTGCCATATTCAATAACATGCTTAAATATCAGGACAGCTCTCTGAATAGTTATTGTTATTAAATGCATTAAAGGTGCTGTATGTATACCATATATGGAAGCTTGTTTCCACCACAGAATAAAACATTTTGAAAGATAATTGTGGCTTTTTATCTCACAATTGTGAGTGTTTATCTTGAAATTCAGACTTATTTTCCAGAATTTTGGGATAAAGTCAGAATTGCAAGTTTATATGTCACAATTGTGACTTTATAACTCACAATTGCGACTATGTCTCACAATTGCGACTATGTCTCACAATTGTGACTTTATACCTTGCAAGTGCCACTTTATATCTAATAATTCTAACTTTATAACTTGCAATTGTGACTATGTTTCACAATTGTCACACAATTCTGACTATAACTCACAATTTCGACTTTATATTATGCAGTTCTGGGGGGGGGGGGGCAATTGTGAGATAAAAAGTTATAGTTACCTTTTTAATTTTGTATTCCATAGAATTATGGAATTAATTAATAGAATTCCATATTAATGTATGCACTGTAAAAAATTCACCCGTATTTTTACGGTAAAGTACTGGCAGCTGTGGTTCCAGCCCATTACCGCAATTTTACAGTTTCAACAATGCTGTAATTTCACAGTAAAGTACTGGCAAGCTAGTTCCAGTCATTTACCGTAATTTTACGGTTTCCATAATGCTGTAATTTCACAGTAAAGTACTGGCAGCTGTGGTTCCAGCCCTTTACCGTAATTTTACGGTTTCAATAATGCTGTAATTTCACAGCAAAGTACTGGCAGCTGTGGTTCCAGCCCTTTACCGTAATTTTACAGTTTTTAATTTGTATGGCTGTTCTGTAATTTCACAAAGTACTGGCAGCAATGGTTCCAACTACAATTCTACAGTATAAAAAAAGTTAATATAAATACTGTTTTCTAATTACTCTATTGTCTGATATCTATTAACATCCCTGTGTACCATAATGTTTACAGACATTCCAAACAGACTTTTTACTCAATGGAAAAAATAAAGAAATAGATTATGGTGTACATTGTTTGCCATTTATTTAAAACAGGTTTTAACAATACATTCAATGCATTTTAAAATGTATTTTCTCTGACTTTCTTTCCTTAAATACTGTTTTAGAAATCATTGAGAACCAATGGATCAAAAATCCTTGATAGGGCAAAAAATACTGTCAAAACATCCCAAACCTGCTTTTAAAAGAGCTGGCCTGGGAGGAAGTCCAGATCTGAGAGGACATAATCAAGAGAACCAATGGGCGAAAAAAACGTAGGAAGAGGCAAAAAAACAGCCAACACGTGCCACATCAGCTTTTGACAGATCTGGTCTTAGAGGAAATCCAGGTCTGAAAGGAAAGAAAATCAAGAAAATCTTAGTGGTAAAATAAAGCACATGGCAAAAACTAGTGATCACATACTCTGTGAAAACTTTCAAGAGACATAAAATGATCATGTTAATGAACTAAACTAATCTTAAACAGCAATTGAGTGTGCAGTTTGTTTTGAATGTTTGTTACAGCATAGAGGAAAAACATAAAAAACAATCTTAACAGAAAGATTATGGGGTCAAGACAAGACCAGAAAGTTTAGCTGTGTGTAAAAGAAAGTGATTGTGTTTTTTCCAGTTGGCCGGATAGGAGTACATTTATTTAGTAGATTTAGGAGTATATTATAATTGTGTATATGTAAAGAGAGCTAAGTTAAATGTAAAACATTTTTTTTACAGCAGAAGAAGTACATTTGAGAGTACAGTGGGAAAAAAAGCTGTAAACCCTCAACCTTTGGAATTGGTTGGTTCTCTGCATTAGTTGATCATAAAATTTCATCTGATTTTTACCAGTCACAAGTATAGACAAACACAATGTCCTTAGAGGGATAGTTCACCCCAAAAATCCAAAATTTCTAACCCCCATGCTATATATAACACATGACAATCGCATTGATTGGCTGCCATTCTTTTGACACTTAAACACAACAATCTTGAAGTGGATGAATCAATGTCTTCTGAAACCAAACCGTAGATGTGTGTAATAAAAATATTAATATTTTTAACTCACTTTATTTTTGTGTTAGAAAAACAAACAAAAAATGAAATGCTAACTAAACTATAAATCATTACTTCCAATCTACTGTCATAAGTAAGTGAAGCTCATGCGAAATGTCGGTTATCTTTGCTTCTGTGTTACTTCTCGAACAAGCTTTCACAATGCACTTACATCACGTCACAATGTCCCTCTGATAAGTGCTCATATGACAGTAGACTGGAAGCAATGAGTTATTTAATTTAGCATTTTTAGGTTTTTTTATTTTATTGCACAAACCTATCATTTGGCTTTAAAAGGCATTGATTTATCCACTGGGTTCATATGAATTACCATCACGATCGCTGTTCTTTTTTAAGTGTCAGACATGCGACAGCCAATCAATGACATTATATGGACTCAGAGATGGATTTGTTTCCTAAAAATCTAATTTTGTTTTGGTAATAATTGTTCATGATTCCCTTGTTTGTTCTGAGCAGTTAAACTGTCCACTGTTCTTCAGAATAAAATCCTCCCACTGGCACCCTTTATAATAGTTGAGTCCATCAGTAGTTCTCATTGTGAAAAAATGGGTCTTTAAATCATGCAGTCACTATTGTAAAGGGTTCAATTGTGCAGAATATGCTGGAAAACCAAAACTGTGCAGGACATGGTAGATTTTTCTGAAGAACATTGAGCAGGTTAACTGCTCAGATCAAACAAGGCACTCATGTACAACCATTACGACACAAAAACAACATTTGTGGTTCATAGAGATAACAACAAGGTAGTCACTTACCAAATTAACATTTTTATTACACAGCCCTGAGAGTGTGGGAAGTGTTGAGTAAAGTCATTAAAGATTATAATTGTTTGTGTAGCTAGCTTAAACACTTTTTTTTTTGTCTATGTGACTAATGAAGATCACATGAAATGTTAAGAACAATTAATGCAGACAATCATTCCAAAGGGTTCAGATACTTTCTTACCACTGAATATGAATGCAGGTAAAGGATTAGTTCATCCCAAAATGAAAATTTCCTGATAATTTACTCACCCCAATGCCATCCAAGATGTTCATGTCTTTCTTTCTTCAGTGGAAAAGAAATTAAGTGTTTTAAGGTAAACATTTCAGGATTTTTCTCCACACAATGGACTTCAATGACAATCAGAATGTTGAAGTCCAAATAAATGCTGTTTCAAAGTGCTTCAAAGGGCTCTCCTCAATCCCAGCTGAGGAATAGAGTCTTATCTAGTGACTCAATCTGTCATTTTCTAAGAAAATTTAAATGTATATACTTTTTAACCACAATTGTTCATCTTGTGCTGGTCTGCAATGTGACAGGCATTACGTCATCCCATTGGAAAGGTCAAAAGTAATCACCACCCCATTGTTTACTAGTATGGAGAAGGATTATCGTTCTCATTGTATTGTATGTTGAATTACATATTTATGGTTTTGTGTCAGTTTATTGTTTAAAATGGTCATTTCGTGTGTATATCCTGGATGTCTAATAATGTCATGCGAGACCTTTCCAATGTGAGGATGTCATGCCTGGCACGGAGACCAGCACAATATGAACAACTGTGGTTAATAAGTATATACTATTTATTTATTTTTTTAGAAAATGACAGATGGATTCCTTAGCTGGGAGTCATTTGAAGCACTTAAAAATCCTTTGAAACATATTTATTTGGACTTCAACATTCTGGTTGCCATTGAAATCCATTGTGTGGAGCAAATTTCTGAAATTTTTTCCTAAAAAAACTTATTTTTTTTCCCACTGAATAAAGAAAGACATGAACAACTTGGATGGCATTGGGGTGAGTAAATTATCAGGAAATTTTCATTTTGGGATGAACTTATCCTTTAAGCGGTGTTGATTCTTTTAGGAAGCTGCACAAATGGGAGTGTCAGTAGGCATAAAGTTTAGTTACCTAGACGAAATTCCATTCGAAATCGATGAGGTTCCATAGAGAGAGAAGCAACTTTGGGATTGACAGTGGCAGACTTCTTGCTGACAAGTTTTCCAGTCTTCTTTGAAACCACCTTGCCTCTGCAGGTCTTAGAACCTCTTTCGGGGTTTATCCAAACACACACACACACACACACACACACACACACACACACACACACACACACACACACACACACACACACACACACACACACACTTTAAAATAGAAAACTTACAAAAATCTACCTTTTATCAATTTAAATATTGGATTAAATATACATTTGCTAAATTACGGGACAATAAAAGAAAATAAACAAATTTAAAGGGTACTATAAAAGGTCACAACATACCTTTGAATGAATTCCAATGTGCCACATGCCTCCTCTGGATACTGACAATTGAAGACAGAACATTGTAAACATTATTCCAATTGCATTCAGAAATCGTGATTGTATGCCCTTACAAACAACACGACCCTCTAGTCTAGGGTAATCATCCAGTGTTCAGTACAGTTATCTGCCCTCCCTGAAATTATTTTTTTCTTCAAATTATACACAACACTTAAAACAACAGTTTACACAAAAATATACATTTTCTGATAATTTACATGACGTGAAACTCACCAATGATTAGGGATGCATACGATGTCAGTAAAACTCAGTAAAACAAGTGATTGATTCCTAGAAAAAAAGAATACAATTATTATTTAATAAATATTTAATCTTTAACCAAGCAAAGAAATTCGACGTCAGAGCATGGAGAACATTGCATAGTGAAACTTAAGCTGTTGAAAACTGTCTGCTAAAACGAGTGCAGTCAAGAATATCTGCCTCCTCTTTCAAAAACAACCTCTTTGACTTTTAATACTATATAACGTTACATGCGAATCTCACAAAAAAGCAAGTACTCGGACCACTAAATTGAAAATATAACATACACACACACACATATATATATATAAACGTTAAATATCTATTTTGCATTGGGAATTTTAACAGCTTTACATTATTTGCATGGAAACTAATCAAATTGACCACAACATTTTAATTGCTATCATGGTTCTGGATATTTCGAGTAGTTTTGTAATTATTCTCCATCTTATGTGCATGATATTAACGTTATGCGAATAACATTAATGCATCTGGTTAGATTAACGTTAGCATCATGTAACATTAACTTACTAAACCAGAAATTCATGTGAATCGAGATAAAGGTTAATGTTACTACAAAAGCAAGCCAAAATAATTTCTAAATGGTAACTTAACTTCAACCAAGCAAATTCGCAGTAATACTTTAAATCGGAGCTCAGAGAATATTCATTAGCAGGCGAAAGGCCTCATGCCGTTGAGAGCTCTGTCTGCAAAATGCGATTAGGGCTAGCAGCACAGTCAAAAATACCTTGTGAAAAAGGCGATTTTATAGGTTGGGAGCAACATAATAGAATAACTGCAAAGAAATAAACTCACCTTGAACATTGTCCTTCTTTAAAATAGCCTAGACAGAGGAGTGTTGCTGTTCTTTGACTGCGTCTGCTTTCTGTTTGAAAAAAAACCGCGTTGAAGATGCCCCGCCCCTACGTGATATTTTTTACAGGCCAATACTGTTTTTTCCAGGAACACATGGATTTACACATAAATGCTGTAAATTTACTGCAAGTAATTAATTTATGGAACCTAGACTGTTAAATTACAGGATTAAACTGTTTATTAAAATAACAGTATTTTACTGTTGGAAATCGCCCGTATTTTTACAGCAATTTTTAACAGTGTGCTCACTTTCGTGTTTGGTTAAATTGTTTGGCAAATGGATTCAAAAAAGCAAATAGTTTGCTTCAAAAATTACAGTACAGTATGTGTTGCATTTACCTGCCATTTTAAGCATTATTTAAAGGAGCACTATGTAACTTTTCCGTCTGCTAGAGGTTGCCGATTCATAACAAAGGCATATAGTTTGATGACGCCAAGTTTGAGCGCAGAATCTTTGGACATGTGGTCTTCAAAGCCAGTGAAAAAGAATCTGGACAGGACTCGGGCAGAAATCAAGTTCATGGTTGCGATTTTTTTTTTTTTTTTTTTATGTATGAAGCAGAGCAGGACTGAGTGTTGTGGGAGCTGAGCAAGGCAGCTGGAGCGATTGTTAAAGGGGTGATGAATTGAGAAATCAACTTTTCCTTGAGCTTTTGATAGAAAAAGTTCATGGTAATATAAGAATATCCTGTAAGTTTCAGAGCTGAAGACTTCCTTGTTAGTCAAAGAAAAGCTTTGGCCCAGCAAACGCTCGATCTCAGAATGTGCCTCATCTTGACGTCAGAATGTGGTGAAACACCGCCTCTGCAGAAGATGAACAACGCCTACTTCATCACTGCCTTACTTCATCACTCTTTAGCCCCTGCCCACTGATTTGCACAAGTAACATAGGCCTAGTCCAGCTAACAAGCAATAAACATGCCGTTGAGGATTGTGAAATATTGTGCCGTGCCTGGGCTCGACAGTAATGCAACATGTAAGTAACTGTGTTCATTCTAATGGCTTATCTGAATTGTGATGATTCATGTAGTCAGATATTCTTTGTCTGTGTGTGTCAGTAAATCAAACCAGTGACTAAACGTCAACTTGTGTTGTTTCTCTTAGGATGAAAATAATCTGTCATTTAACAGTGATTCAGTTCTATAAAGAAAGTGATCAAAGAAAGCTCCCGATGGAGCAGTGCACGCTGCAGCTGTCAATCAAACAGTGAGAGTTTATCAGTGACGCGTTTAACAGAGACTCGTTTTACTCAACTAATCTCTTAACTTCATCACGTTTGCAATGTTAGTGTAGATGAAAGTATTCTTTAGTGTACAGAAACTGAGTAGCAATGACAAGCTCACTGCTATCATGAGCTCAATATGTGTCTGTGATCAGCTATAATGATCATCACTGCAATCTTTCATGCCACCATCTCAATATATAGCCATAGATCTAAATATAAAATGTAATATAAATCTAAATATAATGCAACACTTTTTACGATTAGCTAACCATGAGAGCTGTTATTGTAAAAGCAAGCTAAAAGAGGGAGTAATACTATTTCAAATGCAAATACGTTAGCCAATCACAGTGGTGGGTGTTTACACTGAAGTCTCCCAACAGACACGACCCTTAAAACAGAGCATTCAGAGCAGAGGGCTAATATCAGGGAAGGAAAAATGCCTTGTATAATTATAAATTATGACAATTTTTACATAAAAAGCATTATAAGTGCACCCCAGGAAAAATCATAAAAAACACAGTTCATTAACCCCTTTAATCGCCGGCGCCATTTCCGCTTTTCCGGTTATGATTATGAGGTAACACAGCTCTGTTTATTATATTAGATAAATTTGAGTTTGTTGAAAATAATGTTATGACGTTTTTTTGTGCTTTCACTCTGCGGCTACACACTGCAGTAAGAATAAAGCGTTTCTGCAAGATTTTCCTCGGAAACCTATAGGGTAACGCACATATGACGCAATTGACAGGCAACTCTCTGACATGTCCCGGCTCCTTGGTTAAAATAGCAATTTTTGCAAGCATTTGGAAACATTTGGGATATTGTAAGTACTCAACTGAATAAAATATATAACACTGGCCTAGATGTTTTTGGATATTTTACTGTAAAAATGTTACATAGTGCACTTTTAAAGTGCATTTAAATTTATTTTTAATTAATACATTGATATGGGTGTTTTCCTTAGTTGAAAAGTTGACCATAATTGGTGGCACAATCCTTTATGAATGCCTATGAATATAGAGCACAAGCCATATTTGATAAATTTATTATAGTTGTTTTCTGTCCTCTATGGATCTGACAGATGTCACTACGAATTGTCATGGTATAGTAAGAGCTGTGTACTTTTGTATTTCATGGCAACAATGTGTTGTGGTTTGAAAACAACATCAAGGATTACAGTTTTTTGTTTGTTTTTTGATCTCCTTAAATATGATAAATAGTAACAGCACTGCTTGCCTATTCATAAAAGGACCATTTTTTCTGTTCATATAAACCTACAGTATTGTGTATTCCTGATATCAGACAAGATGACAGATCATCGATCAGATGACAGATTATAGCAGTGCTGGCCTAGCTGAAGATGTTGACAAAGATAAACTGACATCATTTTGGCAAAAAAAAGAAAAGATATGTGCCATTTTAGGGAGATAGTACCCATCATAAAATACATGTGACTGCAAACTCCTGCCATGTTCCTTGTCTTGAATCTAAACTGCATGCAGTCTCCTCTTGCTGTGACATTACTCTCGCCCTGTGGCTCAAAGCTTGACATTCTTCACTGGAGCCCGTTGAGCGCCGGCAGAAAAGCTTGCTACGTTACCTCGTCAGTCGGACGCTTTAGCTCACTTCTGCCATTATTGGGCTTCACTGTGTAGTCGGCTCCAGGCTCTGTGGGGGTCATCGCAGGAAATGGGAGCAGATTTGTGGCAAATTAGAAATCTTGCTGTGGACCAGCATGACTGAAAGAGGAATCCAAGAATTGGAGCGCCAATATATGAGCTGCAAGTTTTAAAAAGCAGGGGATAGAAGGGATTGGTTAGGACAATGCGAGGTTGGAATTGTTGGGATTAGAGTCAATCCTACATTGTTATCCAGTGATTTATGAACATGTATGCTCTTTAGAGCCCCTTTCCAGCTGCACTTTAGATCAATTATTTTAAAAGCATTCCACGAGAAGATTAAAGCTATTTAATTTATCTAATTTGCCAAATCGTATATATAGTGGATAGTTTTTTTGGACACATCAGAATTGTATTGCATTAGATAACAATATTTGCAAACAAACTATATTAGACCCTTTCTCAGGAATAACCTTTCCAACAGATTTTATAGTCATATTGCAAATAATTTTATGCAACTTTTATTTGAAACCTCTCAACTGTATGTATGGCTTAAAGTATATTTATTTTGCAGAAACATACCGGACAAGGGAACTGAAAGAAGTGGGCTTACTGACAAGGAGTAATCAACAAAAAACAACACAGATGTGTAATACAGTAAACAGAACCAAAACTATGTACCTGGCAATAGGGATAGTCAACAACAAATAGTCAACCCCCCCCCCCCCCCCCCCCCCCACACACACACATTTTTTAAATATATATTTAAAATATTATATAAATATATACAGTCTTGTTCAAAATAATAGCAGTACAATGTGACTAACCAGAATAATCAAGGTTTTTCGTATATTTTTTTATTGCTACTTGGCAAACAAGTTACTAGTAGGTTCAGTAGATTCTCAGAAAACAAATGAGACCCAGCATTCATGATATGCACGCTCTTAAGGCTGTGCAATTGGGCAATTAGTTGAATTAGTTGAAAGGGGTGTGTTCAAAAAAATAGCAGTGTGGCATTCAATCACTGAGGTCATCAATTTTGTGAAGAAACAGGTGTGAATCAGGTGGCCCCTATTAAAGGATGAAGCCAACACTTGTTGAACATGCATTTGAAAGCTGAGGAAAATGGGTCGTTCAAGACATTGTTCAGAAGAACAGCGTACTTTAATTAAAAAGTTGATTAGAGAGGGGAAAACCTATAAAGAAGTGTAAAAAATGACAGGCTGTTCAGCTAAAATGATCTCCAATGCCTTAAAATGGAGAGCAAAACCAGAGAGACGTGGAAGAAAACGGAAGACAACCATCAAAATGGATAGAAAAATAACCAGAATGGCAAAAGCTCAGCCAATGATCACCTCCAGGATGATCAAAGACAGTCTGGAGTTACCTGTAAGTACTGTGACAGTTAGAAGACGTCTGTGTGAAGCTAATCTATTTTCAAGAATCCCCCGCAAAGTCCCTCTGTTAAAAAAAAGGCATGTGCAGAAGAGGTTACAATTTGCCAAAGAACACATCAACTGGCCTAAAGAGAAATGGAGGAACATTTTGTGGACTGATGAGAGTAAAATTGTTCTTTTTGGGTCCAAGGGCCACAGGCAGTTTGTGAGACGACCCCCAAACTCTGAATTCAAGCCACAGTACACAGTGAAGACAGTGAAGCATGGAGGTGCAAGCATCATGATATGGGCATGTTTCTCCTACTATGGTGTTGGGCCTATTTATCGCATACCAGGGATCATGGATCAGTTTGCATATGTTAAAATACTTGAAGAGGTCATGTTGCCCTATGCTGAAGAGGACATGCCCTTGAAACGGTTGTTTCAACAAGACAATGACCCAAAACACACTAGTAAACGGGCAAAGTCTTGGTTCCAAACCAACAAAATTAATGTTATGGAGTGGCCAGCCCAATCTCCAGACCTTAATCCAATTGAGAACTTGTGGGGTGATATCAAAAATGCTGTTTCTGAAGCAAAACCAAGAAATGTGAATGAATTGTGGAATGTTGTTAAAGAATCATGGGGTGGAATAACAGCTGAGAGGTGCTACAAGTTGGTTGACTCCATGCCACACAGATGTCAAGCAGTTTTAAAAAACTGTGGTCATACAACTAAATATTAGTTTAGTGATTCACAGGATTGCTAAATCCCAGAAAAAAAAATGTTTGTACAAAATAGTTTTGAGTTTGTACAGTCAAAGGTAGACACTGCTATTTTTTTGAACACACCCCTTTCAACTAATTGCCCAATTGCACAGCCTTAAGACAATGACCATATCATGAATGCTGGGTCTTGTTTGTTTTCTGACAATCTACTGAACCTACTGGTAACTTGTTTGCCACGTAGCAATAAAAAATATACTAAAAACCTTGATTATTCTGGTTAGTCACATTGTACTGCTATTATTTTAAACAAGACATTATACATTTTTATAATATACAAATGTTGGTAGATTAACACTTTCAGATCCCATTAACTTCCATTGTTTGTGCAAAACAATATTATGAGAGTTAACTGGAAAACTGTTTGGTTATCAACATTCTTCGGGTTGAAATATCTTCTTTTGTGTTCAGCAGAAGAAGAAAAAATGCATACAAATTTGGAACATTAGGGTGAGTAAATGATGAGTTTTCATTTTTGGGATGACAATCCAAGTACTTTTTAGGGTTTTTATATCTTTATACTTAAATTAATTCATTTTAAGATAGCTCTCCATTCAGAACTGGTTATATAATCCCTTTTATGACCTAAAACGAAAAGAAAAGAAAACAACCTGAACTAGTATTAACTAATATTCATAGTATTATAATTTGGTAAAGGCTAATGAAAAACTAGCTCCCCTGAGTCATTCTGCCCCGGTGCTTGTTCCAGCACACGCTCCCTGACAAACATGCTCTGTCTGCAACCACCTCCCACCTTCTTTTCCTGAAGGGCAGACCATGGAAATCTTGGTTGGATGAGAGGTATTATCTGACCCATTTTATGTTTTGTGTCCACTTATAAACAACATGCAAAGCATCCAGATTCACTGTGCTTTCTCAAGTGATCTTTACCTCCAAATCCTTTGAAATGCTTTGTGCTAGGCTACTTTTGTCTCCACTGAATTTGTTTTTTTATATGGCTTGGTTTTGTTTGCTGGGCTGCTTACATGATTTGATTCATAATTCACCTTTCTTGATAAGTGAATGATTTAGATTCTCAATAGAAAGCACAATCAGTTGTATTATTTGTGTCAGAATAATTGACATAAGTATTATATTTATATTATATTATATTATATTATATTATATTATATTATATTATATTATATTAATTATATTATATTATATTATATTATATTATATTATATTATATTATATTATATTATATTATATTATAGTCTGAATACTTCTGGTCTTATCTAGTGAAACCATCGGCCATTTTCTAAAATAAAAAAATATACTTTTTAACCTAAAGTCTACAATCTTGTGCAGCTCTGATTACGTTATCTTAAAGGTCACGCTAGACGTAGGCAGAAGTAAGCAATTTAGGTTAAAAAGTATATACTTTTTTTTTTTTTTTGAAAATTAAAAATCCTGGAATGTTTTCCTTAAAAAAAAAAATATATATATATATTTTCAACTGAAGAAAGAAAGATACAAACATCTTGGATGAGACGTTTGGGGCGAGTAAAATATCAAGAAATCTTAATTTTGAGGTGAACTAAATTATAATATTTTGACTATATTTTTGTATCTGTTTCTTTACATTTCAGTTTTGATTTGGAACAAAAAAACATTGCTATTTAAAAAGTAGAGGCTAATTTTCCTATTGCATGTTTCTGGTCTTATTGTGAACATTTGATTGGTGCATGTTATAAAAAAACAAAACAAAAAAAACAATTAATTTTTAATCAAAATGTAATACATTGCGCTTGTCAACTTTTTCTGCTGATGAAAATTAGGTTGTACAAGCTGTTTTTTTTCCCTTCGACTTAAAGGTCCTCTATGTAGTATTTTTGCAGTAAAATATCCAAAAACCACTAGGCCAGTGTTATATATTTTGTTCAGTTGAGTACTTACAATATCCCAAATGTTTCCAACTATTTGTAAATTAGAAATGTATTTAAATTGCTGAAACCGGGATGTTTCAGCATAGCGTCTGAGGAAGTCGCCTGTCAATTGTGTCATATCTGCGTTAGCCTCGGTTTTATTCTGCAGAAACGCTTTTCTCTTAGCAGTGTGAACATGTCACAGCAGCGCCGAGCGAACGCATAGAGGAACGTCATAACATCATTTTAAACACACTTACATGTATCTAATATGATAAACAGAGCTGCTTTACCTTATAATCATAACCGGAAACACGGAAATACTGCAGGCGCCCGGCTACTGTGTCCCGTAATAATAAACGTCCCGGTACTCGCTGTATATATAAAAATATATACAGTGGTGCGGGGCGGGCCAAATAACTTCATAAAAGCGGCCTCGCGGGTTGGTGCAGCACTAACAGTTAACCTGAACACTGCAGGAGGAGTTCACATGCAGGTGTTCTTCTGGCGTCGCGTGTGAAATGTCTTCATCCCAGGTACAGTCAGTGGCATATGTCAGTGGCATATGTGGCATATTCAGCATGTCATATGAATATAATTTCATGGGTTTATTTTTTTCAAACGCCAAATAATCGCAATGCTCACGTTTACAAGCCAGCGTCATTATAGTAGTTTATTGGTTACCGTTTTACAGAATCTATATGATACTTCAATTCAATGTTTGAGTGGTAGCTCACCGTAACAAGCAGGACAGCATCGGTTGGGCACGCCTCCTTCAGCTCACGCCAACGAGCAAACGCTTTTTGTTTCCTTTTATTGCTTTCCTCCAACAAAACCTTTTCTTTCTTATTTGTCTGTGCTGCTTCGGACATGACTATATTATCCGACGAACAAAGTTGGGCTTGCACGTCTGAATTTAAGGAAGTGTGGGTGTTGGTGGAAGTGACGTATATGCTGTAAAGCAGTCGAATTTTGTAGTTCTTTTTGTTCTCGGGTTACTACCCGAAACTCGAAGTTTAAAAGTACGATTAAAAACGATACAGACCCCATCAAGCTATGGCAGACGTGTCAATCAACCTATTGTAAGTCGATGTATCATCACAAGAGTCTTAAAAAATATATTATGAAGGTTAAAAAGTTACCTAGTGCTGCTTTAACATTGTGGAAGTCAATAGGTTTCAACGGGCATTTGAGTGAAACGTGAACTTCTCTTGCTCTCTGGTTTGTCTCATTTTCTTTACATCACGCTTGTTTAAAAAAAAAATCTTAGAATCAGCAGGTGTAAAATTATTTTCTCACACCCCCTCTGTAATTTCACATTTTATACAGCATGCATTTTTAGACTGCCATATTGGATGGCATTCAGGGAGCATTATGTACCATAGTCTAATTTGTGCCTCTTTCCGTCCTTGCCATTTCTTTCTCACCAGTGAGAGCAAGCACGTGTTTGTTCAAGCTGGTGTTAAAAAAGCCGGGTGTCAGCAGGAATCCAGTCAATTCTGTGCAGCTTTGTCTCTGCACCAGACTTAATTACAGCTACCTCTGTGCTCAATAAGAAGAGAGCTGAAAACAGGAATGAGCAGCGGTTTGATATGACCATAGAAAGCGGCATTAAAAAAGGAGGCCGACGTGCAGACGTGACCCATGCCAGTCGCATTATGTCTGGCAAGATCTTGCATGGCTGATTTGTGCTCTAACACGTGACAGTTTTAAAAGGATGTCTGTGTCTGTAATGATTCTTCTCTCCTGCTGTGCCGTGGTGCAGGTGTACGTTGTCGAAAAACAAGCTAAAAGGCTTTGCAATTAAGGTAGCAGTGAGAGTTTTTGTACCTTTTGCAATGTGTTATATTATCTTGTACCTCCTATGGTTTTTTCTTGTTGTTATTGTTTTGTGTGTGCGTGTGTGTGTGTGCACCACGTGTATGTTTATGTTTTTACTATCCCGGCGGGGACTTAAATCAGAATGCACACTGACTCATGGGGACTCATGTAACCGTGGGACCTAAATTGAGGGCCCCATGATGAAACAAGCTTTTTTTTTTTTTAAGTCATACACAATGAGTTTTTATTTTATTTTATTTTTTTGTTTTTTTATGTAAACATGCTGAACGATTTGTGTGATGGTAGGTTTATGGGTAGGGTTAGTGTAAGAGGATAGAGTTTGTACAGTATAAAAACTATTACGTCTATGTAGAGTCCTCACAAAGTAAACTTTGAAAGTAAACTGTGTGTGTGCGTGCGTGCGCGTGCGTGTGCGTGTTTGTATGTGGGTGTGTCGGCTTCCCAATAAGATCAGCATGAAAAATGTACTTTTATGATTTTGTTTTTTTCATATACCTTTGTAATCTCCACCTTGGACAAAGATTTATGCAAGAAAGAAAAATTTAATAACCTGAGCTCATTGTTACTTTAGTAATTATTTCTATTATATCACTTGTATTGAAGAGCATTAAAAACATCATCACCCGTATTCAACCTGAAATCTAATTTATTCCTTATTTTTTGTTTTCCTGCCTTTGTTCAACTCTTGCTTGCGTCTCTTTCAAATGATTTTCATGAATGCTTTTTTTGGCTGCCTGTCTAGTGAATGACCTTTATGGTGATTCTCTAGATTTCATCTAAATTAAGTTTATGCTCTACAAATGGCAAGACAATATTTTTCCACACAAATGAGTAATGCTGCCCTCCCTGAACATCCTATCATTTCCAGTTGCCTTATTATTCAAATCAATAGTTAGATCAATATTAGCATAAACTGGTTTCCATATTTGAATTGCTCATAATGTACCTCTTGTTATTTCTCAAATGGCTGATGCAGTGCAGCGGGGTGCCTGTCAGGGATCAGCTCCCTGGATTTATGTCAGAGCCAAAGGACCGGGGTGAATGCTGAGGGCTGTGACCAGAATGAAAAAACAAGGATAGGTGGTGGGTGAATGTTCTTTGATGAAAGAGGCATTCTTGGGTCATGATATTAGCTTGTTTTCTTCTTCCCCAAAAAGTAAAAGTGTCTGCAGTGCTTTGTGGAATGGACTTATGGTTAGAATAAAATACTTTATTATATAACAAATCATTCCGGCACTAAAATAGCTGAATGGGCCATGATTTAGAATCAATAAATAAATCAATCAATCAAATTTATTTATATAGTGCTTTTACATTAACAATTGTTTCCAAAGCAGCTTCACAGCGTTAAACAAGACAATTTTTCAACAAAATTTGATTCGGCTGTACAGTCGTTCTGGATAAAACATTTACCAGACTCAGGAGAAAACAGAACAAATGTTATCAGCTTATTTTAATTTATCATATAGCGACAATGTTGGCAGATCAGTATTATAGTTTATAGAATTAAATAAGACCTAATAAATTAATTTTATTTGTATATTTAGTTGAATAACTTGGATCATAATTTTAGTGTCCCCAACTGAACAAGCTAATTGTTCAACAGCTTTAGTCCAACCCTTGAGTTGAGTTCACCTAGGACCCTCCATTGGCTAAAATGTTTTTGATGCCTGAAAATGTTGTCAGAAGTATTAAATGACCATTAATGTTTTGCTTTTTTACAGTATGTGTAATGAATGTATTGCATGTAAAACCATTCAAATTTGAAAAAGGTTACTCAGTTTTTATTCAGCATTTATTTGATCAAAAATACATTAAAAACAGTAATATTGTAAACATTGTTACAATTTAAAATAATTGTTTTCTATTTTCATATATTTTAAAAATATATTTTAACGCCATTGTGGCAAGCAGGACAAGGCTGAGGGACTGTGTGAACGGGGCGAGGCCAGTGGTGAGTGATAATGAGCGCCATCTGCGCGCTGCACCGGTCTCGTCCTGCTTGCTACACCCATCTTCACTTATAGAACACTACGACGGACTAAGACTGACTTACCAACCTAAACGCAACAATAACCTCATTCTACTTCATGGGTGTAGAACAAAGCTCTTCAACCGGGGGTCCACAAATTAGTGTTTGATCACAAATAATTTTTGTTAAATTAAAATATTACAAATTCAAATTTAGATATATGCACCCTGAAATGAAAGAATGACCACTCTCAGTTGATACTGAAATAATATAACATAATTGGCTAAAGAGATTTGGCAACAGTCAAATGTGGTGAGAAATGTGGCCAATCACAGACATGTTTGTTGATCTCTTGAATGCAATGGCCAATTACAGGTATTTAAGTTAGAAAAGCCAGTTTTTCTTCTGCTCGCTTTCACGAATCCTGTCATTAAAGGGGTAAGTTGTATTTCAAAACTACTTTAGAAAAGTGTCTCGGGCCGAGTACCAAAACAAACTTGTAGCCAATCAGCAGTAAGGGTGTGTGTCTAATAATGACGGGGCGAAGAGAGCGCTCAGAGCACGCCATTATTAAAAAGACACGAGACAGGACAGACATTAGCCGAGCAACGACAGAAAACGAGAAGGCAGATGAAAAAACAAAAATGGAAAATGTCTGTGGAACAAAAAAAAAGCTTACGATCAGGCAATAAGTATCGGCTTTCCAGCGCTGGAGACAACTCAAGGAGCGGGATGGTCGAGGTTGCTTTATTTCTTCTCGATAGACGAGTAACATTAATTGAGTTTTGTTTTATTACAGAACTAATATATGCTGGCTTTTGCTTGAATATGCCGTGTGTCATGTTCGCTTGCTTGTACATACATATTGTGGTTCACTTCAGCGGTGATAATTGCCCATTAATTTCCACACTGTTTAAACCCGGAGCATCTAAACCTCCTCACTGTCTGTTTCAAGCATTAGCTCCCAAAGTGTGTCTGAAAAGTAAGATAGCACTCCTGAAATACGTTTGTTTCCTCTTTTAGTGATCGATATAACCCTCTAATCTTGTCATAATTGTAATATGTTTGTTAGTTGGAGTGTCAAGAGAACTGTGTTTGTGTTTTTGGAATGTAAGGGATGACTTTTTTACTGAACATTTGACCTGGATTACCTTAGTAACACACATTCCTTTCACTTAGTGATGACATCATACCCTCAGCCGGCTGGCACCACAGGTTCTGCCATAGGCGTTGCCTGGGTTATGTGTGGGATGGAACTATCAAAATAGGGACGTGTTTGTTTTGATGATTTGAAATCAACATTGGTTACCAGAAAGCACTTACCCCACCTTTAACAAAAGAAGACAATATTTAAGTAAGAGATTCCTTATGCATTTTAGACATGGTGGTCATAAGGGGATGGACATGGTCAGAAACAATGCTCAGGTAGGCCGTGGCATTTAAATGATGCCCAATTGGCACTAAGTGTGAAAACATCCCCCACACCATTACACCACCACCAGCAGCAGCCTGCACAGTGGTAACAAGGCGTGATGGACCCATGTTCTCATTCTGTTTACACCAAATTCTGACTCTACCATCTGAATTTCTCAACAGAAATCGAGACTCATCAGACCAGCAACATTTTTCTTCAACTGGGTGTTCAACTGTCTGATTTTTGTGAGCTTGTGCAAATTGTAGCCTTTTTTCTTATTTGTAGTGGAGATGAGTGGTACCCGGTGGGGTCTTCTGCTGTTGTAGCCCATCCGCCTCAAGGTTGTTTGTGTTGTGGCTTCACAAATGCTTTGCTGCATACCTCGGTTGTAACGAGTGGTTATTTCAGTCAAAGTTGCTCTTCTATCAGCTTAAATCAGTTGGCCCATTCTCCTCTGACCTCTAGCATCAACAAGGCATTTTCGCCCACAGGACTGCGGCATACTGGATGTTTTTCCCTTTTCACAGCATTCTTTGTAAACCCTAGAAATGGTTATGTGTGAAAATCCCAGTAACTGAGCAGATTGTGAAATTCTCAGACCAGCCCGTCTGGCACCAACAACCATGACACGCTAATAATTGCCTAGATCACCTTTCTTTCCCATTCTGACAATCATTTTGGAGTTCTGGAGATTGTCTCTTGACCAGGACCACAACCCTAAATGCATTGAAGCAACTGCTATGTGATTGGTTCATTAGATAATTGATAATGTATTTGTATATGTATATGTGCAGTGGTGAGGGGTCCTCAGGACAGGTTTGAGAACCACTGGGTTTTCATGGGCCAATGTGAATAATCTAGATTTAAATTCGAAGAGACAAGATAGTCTATGCATGACTTGACATTGTATTTTTATTCAAAATGAGAACATTGGAATATGTGGAATATCTGGAATGAAGACAATAAACACACGATTGTGATCATGTTTATGTTTGTGTTTTTCAAGTCATCTCGTTAAAATAAAAATAAATTAAAAAGTAATAATGCAGTGCTCATTGAGATGAATTATGTCAATAGAAATAGAATAGAAACTATAAAATATTTTTCTGCCTTATTTTCTGCCTGTGATAGAAAAACAATTGTACATGGTATAAAATCCACGATGACTTAATGCGCAAGTGTTTGTAGTACATAAACCATTCATAAAATTCGTCAACACAATAGGGAAAACTATTATAGAATACAAATGATTAATTATTGTTCAGCAGTGTGTTTGAAGTTTTTCTTTTTCTTTTTTCTTCTTTCATTAAAAGCAAGAGATAAGAAAAAAACAAACCTGTCAATTAGTAAAAGGTTTTCATTTCAATAGTGAGAGGGACAGAGATGTCAAGTTTACTTCTTAGTTCACCATGTGGTAATATTTTCTGTACTTATTTTCAGCATTTACTGTTGTCTTTTTAGTCCTTGTGACTACTAGATGTCACTGTTGTTTTCTGTTTCTTGTTTTTGTCATGCCGTGTGCTAAAGATTACAGTAAAATTGATTTTGACTTTTGAGAGTATTAATTTCTTGGAAAAAAATATATATATATTCCCATTTTGTCAAAACAACATAATTTTCAATTCATTTAAAATACATAAATAATAATAATAATAATTCCACGTTGTTCTTGTCAGGGTTATACACTGTCTAGTTAACTTTTGAGTCCTCATTGTTTTTTGGTTGCCAGTTTCTCCTTCCCTTGTCTGTTGTCATAGTCATTAATTGAGTTACCCATGGGTTGTTGTCTTGCATTAACAAACTCTATGTGTGTAACCTCGGCATCCTGGCCAAATTTGTCATCCCCATATATAGTGAATGATTGACTTCTTTACTCAGCTTCATCTCCACCAATAAGCCAGTGTGTGGTGAGCATTCTGGCGCAATATCGCTGCCATGACATCATCCAGATGGATGCTGCACATTGGTGGTGGTTGAGGAGATTCCTGTCTTCCATATGTAAACCACTTTGACTACACTCTTAAAAATATTGTTTCATTGTTTTCCATTTCTGATTGGCTTGTCTGTTGTCATAGTCATTAATTGAGTTAACCCAGGTGTTATGTGTTACGTTAACGATCTCTGTGTGTATTTTCCGTTTACTCAGGCCCCGTCCACATGAAGCCAGAGCTTTCCAAATCCGATCTTTTTTCCCCCTCATTTCAAGAAATATCTTAGTACACACGAGATCACTGAAACTGACTCAAAACAATGTAGTATATATGCCAGGCCAGGGTGTCCGCGGGGTTTTAAAAAGTATTAAAAAGTGATAAATCAAAATTGTCAAATTTAAGGCCATTAAAAGTGTTAAATGTGGTCTCAGAGGTATTATTTTTTTCCAAATTAGGTATTATTTTTTCAGACTATCAGGTGTCCTATTCTAATTGAAATTCTATCTGCGTTCGCGTTAGTTCGTTTAAATATGGGCTTTAGCTTATCTGGGCACACAATCAAAGATCCTTTCGTCTCCGTCTCAACGTATGTTTGAGGCTGACGTCATATTCAGTGGTCGTTCGGCATCATCTCAGAGCACAGCGCGCTCAACAGAAGTGACTGGCTTACGTTTTCTTTTAGACTTGCTTTAAGGCATATCTTCAACGACTATCCTCATAAGAGCAATCTCAAATGATTTATATAAAGTCTAAAATGAACAAAAAGAGTTGTGAGAGAACGAGGCGCGATCCATAGACAGTATAAACAGTGAGATCCGCGTGTCTGTCTGCTCTTAAAGGGACAGCAGCCAATAAAGCTTCCTGTCAGGGAACGGAGAAAATGACTCGCTGCTCTAGACTAAATAACTTTTGTAGCCTATATAAGGATTAAATATTTAATTTATAGTTTGTGCAGTGCAGACTGCATATAACTTTGATAACTTTATTCAATTTCTGTATATTTCCTAACTGTTAAGACAGGAAGGGCAGGAGTAAAATGACATTTATTATGGGTTTATGTTATTATTGTTTTAAGTTTACCTAAATTAAAAACTGTTATATGTTTGAAGCCTAATAATAAATGTAAAAAATAAAAAAATCAGTAGCTGTATTATGGGGCGGCAGTGGCTCAGTGGTTCATGTAGGTTGTCTACAAACCAGAAGGTTGGTGGTTCAATCCCCGGTTCCACCTGACCAAGTGTCGAAGTGTCCATGAGCAAGACACCTAACCCCAGCTGCTCCCGACGAGCTAGATGGCGCCTTACATGGCTGACATCGCCGTCGGTGTATGAATGGGGGAATGTGAGGCAAAAATGTAAAGCGCTTTGGATAAAAGCGCTATATAAATGCAGTCCATTTACCATTTACCAGTCCATTTGTATTAATATCAGCAATACTAGCCTTCATTCATAAAAAGATGCCATTTAAACAAGTGTTTAAAATATACTGTCTTTATGTTGTTTCTACAGTAATTTGATTAACTGTGAAATTATTATATTAAAACATATATTAAAAACGTACAAAAACATTTCTTTTTTTATTGCGATTAATCACAGAAAAATATTGTTTTGAATCGATTGACAGCACTAGTTTTTAGTATTTTGTTAAATTCAACAACTTATCACAGTTATAGAAATGTAGTATTCGGCTCAGGTTTTGTTGTTGGAAAAAAACACTAAATAATTAAATTGCTGAATTACCAATTATTAATTGAAATCAAATGTGTATGCATTAATGCTTCTCCTTAACCAACCTTTGTGAATGTTGAGATGTATTTTACTGTGTCTGAATGATAACTTATAACAGATTTCCTCCTTGTGTCGATTCTAAATCTATTCTTTTTTTTGTATGTTATGTATGTAAAAATATGTGTGAATAATAGAAAGGTCGCTGATTAACACTTCCAATTCAGTGTCGTGGTGGTTTTAAAAAATATTCTGAAGGTGGTAAAAAAGTATTAAAAAGTAGTAAATTTAACTTAAGGATTGCTGTATATACCCTGCAGGCGAGTGTGTGGCGCTGTAATTCTGTGAAATACACTAAATACGGAGAAGAAGAGTTGTGGCTTGAAAGGGTATAGGTAGGAGGTGAGGCAAAATCTCACAATAAAATAACAGTAAATACATTTGCTACTTAACTGATGTTACATTAACGCCTACACCTACACCTACCCCAACCCTAAACCTACCTTTACAATAATGCAAATACGGTAATTAAATGATGCAATATTGATATGCGCATGCCCAGAGCCCGTAGCTGTATCCCTTTAGTCTTTCACCGTGCTGGACGTTGTGTGATGACCTCACGTTTCACAAAATATACGAATTGGCTGTACACACGAAAACGTAAGAATGTTGTTTTCAGATTTATCCACTCTGGGACCCGGTTTCAGAAAATATCAGATTCATGCTTCCAAAACGCCGGATCCGTGAGGACAAAACGCTGATAGGGTACAAAATGTGTGTCCGTGTGGACAGGGCCTCAGTTCTGTGTACCATGTCATCTAATTCATGTGGTTGCGTTGCGCTGGTTTGGATTTATTACTAAATTGTTTCCTTTTAAGTCATTCATCTTCGTGCGCTACTAAAGCTGACTGTGACAGTTATGTACAAATATACTTTTTTACATTATAATTTATATTTTAGTTTTTCTTTGAATCTGGCATTACAAATGGCTACCCTGTGGGTTCCAATACAAACAGCACTGTACGGAGAAACTAAATCTCCACCACATCTGTTGCAAAAATGCAATTAGCCAAATGGCTTCTCATAGCTTATGACTTTATTATTTCTCTCATTATCTTTTTAACTCAATATAGCTTCTTTTGTCAATCATGTGATACAGTAAATCATTCATTTTCAATTTGTTTGTTGTTCATTGTTTATCCATCAGTTTTAATCTCCCAATTAGGTTTATTGAATGTGCCGCTGCCGTGTGC
The DNA here is from genome assembly GCF_024679245.1 of Pseudorasbora parva. NCBI lineage: Eukaryota > Metazoa > Chordata > Actinopteri > Cypriniformes > Gobionidae > Pseudorasbora > Pseudorasbora parva. The sequence continues at coordinate 50,931,325 of NC_090174.1, forward strand.
ATGTATACAGTAGACTGACAGCCGGATTGACAGCTGTATTAAATATCCATTAGGAGTAGGCAGCAGCTGGCGCAGAACCTCCTCTTTAACCATTAACATTGCTTTGATTCATCCTCGTCCCCTTATTTCCATATAATACAATTAGCATTAATCAAAACAGGGTAGGAGGAGAGAACACAAAGCCAGGGCTGAAAAATGCAACACCTCTGAGGACACTGCGAAATATGAATGATCCACTGAGTTATGTATTTTTGGACCAAACTCTGTGGCAAAGGTGTGAAAAAAGAAGGCGGATTCACGTCATGTTGTTCACACTAACAGTTGCTCGGATCTCACACCAGCCTTAAAATGGTCACATAATTAAGATTTTCCTTGGGCAGGTCTTTCTTTCTCTATAAGGTGATGACTAATGTTGGATTTCAGTTGGTATTTATACGATATGTTAAATAAATAAACGATAGGGATGAGCTGACTTTTTTTTTATATCTAGAAGTAGCACTTGTTTGAGGTATCATTTGTGTATTAGTTGGTCAATGCGTCATCACAGACTGAGTAATCTCATCATTTAGACCTGGCAAGTGCGGTAATGTTTTGCTTTGTCATTTTTTTGTAATTCCTAAATCTGCAGAATATATTCAGTGTTATATACAAATCATAACCAAATGCCATCTTCCTACAAACAAAATGCCATGCAAATCCTTTGCTCTGTAAATGTTTTATATTGAGTTCATATAAACACCTGTATAGGTAAAATTGATTACACAAATTAATAAATTTATTCAGAAAGGACACATTAATTTGATTTTTTTTTAATTACAGTAAAGACAATTATGTTACAAATATTAGCACAGTCATGTTGGAACAGGAAGGGTCCATCCCCAAACTGTTCACACAAAGTTGGGAGCATGAAATTGTCCCAAATGTCTTGGAATGCTGAAGGCAAGGCAAAACAATGAAAGGCAAGTTTATTTGTATAGCACATTTCATACCCAATGGCAATTCAAAGTGCTTTACATAAAATTAATTAAAGTTCCATTCACTGAAATAAAGGGGCCAAGCCCAACCCCTAAAAAACAATCCCACACCATTACCCCCCTCCACCAAACTTTACACGTGACACAATGCAGTCAGGCAAGTAGCGCAACCACCAAACCCAGAATTGTCCATCAGATTGCCAGAGAGAGAAGCATGATTTGTCACTCCAGAGAACACGTCCCCACTCCTCTAGAGACCAGTGGCGGCGTGCTTTACACCACCGCATCCAACGCTGGATTTTTGACTGTGCATAAAGTTGGCGACATCTGCAAGCTTTGCACCTCAGCATGTGCTGACCCCTCTCTGTGATTTTACGTGGCCTAACACTCTGTGGCTGCATTACTGTTATTCCCAATTTCTTCCACTTTTTTTTAAAATATAAATAGTTTACTGTGGTATGTTTAGTAGTGAGGAAATTTCAGAAATGGACTTATTGTACAGGCGGCAACTCATACAGTACCACGCTTGAACTCGCTGAGCTCCTGAGAGCGACCCTTTCTTTCACCAATGTTTGTAGAAGCAGGCTGCAGGCCTAGGTGCTTGATTTTATTCACCTGTTGCAATGGAAGTGATTGGAACACCTGAATTTAATGATAGGATGGGTGTCCCAATACCTTTGGCAAGATAGTGTATATTAAGATGTATATTTCACATTCTAATAATATTTCACAATATTATTAATTTACTGTATTTTGTGAGCATACAAGACATTTTTCAACCACACTGAAATATATTACCAACTTTCGAACAGTATAGTGTAGATGTTTACAATTTCTTCAAAAATGTAAGTGGTGGCTATAATTTTGTGCAGCTTTTAAGGTGTTAAGTTAGGGTTTGTTTGTTCAGACAAATAAAAGCAGTATTAACAAACAGTGATGCATGGCTTAGCAATATCATTTCTGTGTTGGTGAACCAATTAAAATATTAAAAATCTAATTTGTGATTTTTTTCCTTCCTGTGGATTTAACTATAATGACTGGTAGCTCATCTGCCTTTATGTATTTTGCCACAGTCCTTTCACAAATGCTTCCTCATGGCCTCAATGGATAAAAGCCCCTTTCACGATCCGTTCTGATTGGTTGAGAAGTCGATTATGCGGCACACATTGTGCTGGAAGTCATCTTTCCTCTCAATGATCTGTTTTGATGCGTCAGCTGCAGAGGATGTGGGAATAAGTGAGCCTGAAATGCACTGTATTTGTGGGCGTGGGTATAAATGTGTGATATTGTGCAGATCTCTACAGTCAAAGTATCTGCACATTACAATATCGAAAATTGGAGGAGGTTGCCCTTGGAAAGCATATAAAGGAGCATGCGTTAATGCACTTTTAAACCATCCGTATAACTTCTTGGTGTCCCTGGGATTAGGACTGTATTTATTTAACACCATGTCAAGTGTTCCATCTAGCTCATTATGTAAGGTGTATAAATCTTAAGCTTGGTAGTCAGATAAGTGCAAAATTCAAGAATAAATAAAATATTCATATCTTTTATACTACAACTTTGTATTAGATAAGGACATGGTCTCCTTTTAAGAAAAAAAAAAATGAATGCACTCCAGATTTATATATGCATCATCTTGAAAGCAGCTTGACTTTACTAAATAGAGGTCTGAGTTTCATCTTCACCGGTCTAGGGAGGGATTACGCTATCAGCAGAACAGATCGAGCCTCGCTAAATCTATCCCTTGTTTCCCTGTGCTGCATACAGACAAGGCCACAAATAGAAACGACTCCATCCGGAATATATTCAGCCAGTCTCTCACTTTAAGATTACTAATAACCTTGGCTAAAATAGCGGCAACTGTCACAGGTCGAGAAAAACCCTTTTTCTTCCCATTTTCGGCTTCCCAGATGTGGCATCGGGCCACACTCTCGCAAATGAAACCGAAAGAACGCATAAATACATGAATGGAGCAAGAGCATCAGGCCAGAATAAAAAAAACACGATTCATTACCCAAAAGAATACACTTCAAATTTGGCAAGTGACACGGGTGGTCACCACATTTTTGAACTCGGTTCCCCATGTGACGAGGCGTGAGAATTCACACTGGTTCCTGCAAATGAAAATGACACTTCGATTAGCAGCAGAGATGTTCGTTTAATGCCTCAGGCAATTTCCCTCCCTCTGCAGATGGTTGGTATAATGATAGCGCTTTTATTGTACAAAGCAGCAGATTCCAGCTCCATGCCCTTTTACAGTCAATCCATCTGTCTCGACCGGGACAGTTTGAATACCTTTACCGTTTCCGTTGTTTTACCATTAAGGACCTTTTTATATTAAACGGTACATTAAACTGACACATGCTGTAAAGCTGGAGCTGTATGTCACTTTGTGTATAAATAGTGGGTTTACTTAACTATCTAGCTGATACTACAGACATTCATCTGGGTTGTAGATGGAGTTGGTCCAGTATCTTCTGCAGAGGAGGACGTTAGTAATTGTTTGCTCGTCTCAAGAGGAAAACTTGCCTCAGATGAGTCACCTTGATGGACTGCATGCTTGTTCATTTTAAATCAATTTATGAAAACAATTCGGACACAAGCCCATGTCAGCATACTTGTATAGATCACCCTGGGGGTTGGATGTCCTCCATGCCAAACCAACCAATCATCCTCTGTTCAAGTCTATTGAGACTGCATGTGCATGTTAAATATTGGAGAATGAAGGTTGGATATTTGCACGTGTAACGAACGTAGGCTTACATTTAACGTTTACGTAAAACTTAAGATGTACATTTAACAAAAATCTATTATGCTATTTTTCTCCAAACAATAGAAGTCAGTGTTGTTCAGACATCAGCTTTCCTCAAAATATATTTTGTGTTCCACAAAAAAAGGACCAGAACCATGATTAAATAGAAGCATACTAACAAATATATGCTAATCAGCACAGCAGCATGTTATAGTTAAAGTGCCTGAATACTCCACTTCATCATAAAAGCAGTATAAGTGAATCTACTAAACTCTATAATGGCCTCACAAGACTCTCACTCATTTTGCTCATACACAGTTCATTCTTGAGGCAAGATCCGTTCTTTGAAGTGCACATGCTGACAGCAAGGGCAGCAGAAATGTTTTAGCATCCTTTTAAACTTCAGAAGTTGTCACTTCCTCTGATCGGGTACATTTCTTGAAGGTCAGCATAGTGTTGAATATGACCTGCCTACAGCGTCTGACACTTAGCTCCCAAAACCACAAAGATGTTAAAACCAGCCACGCAGAAATGCCACAGTGAATATCACCTTTAAAAGTTTTCAAAAGATGGAATAGTGGTGCCCCGTCACTTCCTTTCAAGCTCACTCGTTTCTCACCATCGTCAATCACAGGTTAAAAAACCCATCCATATACACACTATGTGGTGTGAACATTTGCTTCAGTTGCAGATCTTGACAGCTTTACTCGCTGCTTCAGTGAATCACATTGATTTGACAAGTGTAGCACATGATTTCAAGTTTAATTATGATTAGCTCAGATTGAATAGCAAGCGGATCCACATGTGATGCAGTAGTAGCAGCTTTACAGAGTGACAACAGGTTTTTCTCACAAGGATATTGCAGTAACTTCTCATGTATTCTTTACTGGGGATCAATAAGAATCAAACCCGACTTAAACCTCTGAATGCACTGCATTTGATAACACAACACTGAACCAACTGACATTGTTTTAATATAAGTAAAGAATAATTAATGATGGGCCTTTGAATTATTAGAGAAATAATGCACACCCAAGGTGACAAACAGTGGTCACGACGCATATTAAGTCAATAATTCTGCTTATGGTTTCCACGCCTCAAGACATTATTCAGATGCTTTATTTGAAGTAATTTGTCAGCTTTTTGTCCTTTTTGTCCTGTGTATGACTTGTTTCTTACGCATCACATCTCATAATTCCAAAATGTAATTTTAGAGCTAGTAACAGAAGTTTGAGCCACTGATGTGCAGACTAAAGGCCCGTTGGATGACTATCTTTATTATTATTATTACACCAAGGATGATAACTATAAAGATACTGATAATGATATACAGGGCCCTGACCAATTTGCTGCCCTAGGCAAGATTTTACTTGGTGCCCCTTGTATCAAGGTTTTTATATGTTGATTGTGCTTTTATAATTTTTTTAATAAAAATAAACAAACACACACACACACACACACACACACACACACACACACACACACACACACACACACACACACACACACGTCTGGTTCACTATCTTTGTGGGGACTCTCCATAGACGTAATGGTTTTTATACTGTACAAACCGTATTTTCTATCCCCCTACACTGCCCCTGCCCCTAAACCTACCCATCACAGGAAATATTCTGCATTTTTACTTTCTCAAATAAAAGTATCCTGTATGATTTATAAGCATTTTGAAAAGTGGGGACCAGCTTCCCAACGTTAAACTGATCACGCATTCAATATCGGACACACTAAAGCACTCGCTGGGCAGGAGGAGATTGATGCGGTGGTCTGGGAAGAGTCTGGGGATTTGTTTAAGGTTTGTTTGGTAATATTTCTAATTAATATTAATAAAAAGTAACAGTAATAAAACCAGAAAAATCACTCATTTTGGCGCCCCTATGGACGAGTGGCGCCCCTAGCATTTGCCTATTCCGCCTATGCCACTGGCCGGCCCTGAAGATATTTTTCTAAAAAATATTTCTCAGTATTAAAGAATAGAAGAGTTCACACCACAGCTATAATGATAACGGCTCAGAGAAATGATAACGTTGGAATCACTTTCAGAACGATTTAATACAGCTGATAAATAGGAGTGTAACGGATTGCAGTTCGTATCACAACCCACGGTTCGGTACGCTCATAACCCGCAGATTTATTGCACTTTTTTTTTTTTACTTGCGGATTAATCTTAATTGTTTAGTGGGCCCAGAGTAAAATACTGGTTTGAAATACAGATATAGCTTTTTAAGCAATTTTTTTCTTTTAAAATCAATGTCAAGTTTCAGTGAAACTACACACAGCTGTCGTTCAGTGAACAAGGCATAATCAGTCAACAATGGCTAGTGGAGGAGCAGGAGAACTTGAAAAGCCTCCCGCATCATTCAAATCGCATGTATGAGAACATTTTGGCTTCCCCCGTAAAATATAATGATGACGGAATAAGGGTGGTGGACAAAACTATAATAGTTTATAGGTAACGATACTGTGGCACGAGAAAGCCGTATGAAAGTGGCAATACATCAAGCATATCTATCTGAAGCGACACCTGCTGACACCAGTTTCACACGTACTCTGTTTGCGGTGCATATTTTTTTCCCTACCCATTTTATGTTAACAGATTACAGTTTTCACACTCCAGGCAGTTTCGGTCCATTAGTGTGAAGTGCGGCGAACGTTTCCGCACTGAGTCTGTTTTTTGCTGTACTGGACGCGCTGAATTAAAGGGGTACTTCAGCACTGGGAAGATGAAACTGTATTTAAACTGGGTTAATGATGTAGTAGAAATGTCAAATTATTTTTGAATTTGGTGCCTTCTAGACTGATATAAGACAGAAAATGTATTTTTGTCTCATGGGGATGAAAGACTACTATTCCCAGAATGCTTCGCTGCCCTGTGAGGCCACTCCCAAAGCCACCGCTACTGAATCACTGTGACTGACTGGATCACTTTCCCACCGCGTTCATTTTTTTATACAAAATCAGTTTAGTTAGAGACAGACGCTACAATTAAAACTGAACGTGTCTGTTCAATATAATGTGATTTAGCTGCTGAGGGAGTGTCACAGCACTAACGCTGCAGGAGTCAGATAACATTCACCGTGATGAATGAGCTGAATGAGCTCTTGTGTTGAGAGCTGCGATAAACGTGTCTGCTCTCACGGCATATACATTCCAATGCACTTTTTTATTCTGGCGCGTTTTCAATTCATGCTTTTGGAAGCTTAACTTTTAATAGGAATTCATTTGAGAAGTTGAAACGCTCACTTTACTTCACCGGCCACTCCGTTTACATGAATGCCCGCAGCTGCGAGCTGAGCTGTGAGTGTGATCTCCCACCCCCCATGCACGGATTGAAAACGTGTGGAAATAGCTCCCTCTGAAGCATGATCATTCGAATATACTCCAGGGTTTCTGAAAGCCATATCCTAATTGCTGAAGTAACCCTTTAAAGTGACAGCACATGGTCCACATTAAATCATAAAAATGTTTCAATGCAATCACAATTTCATAAACACAATCAAGCCTAGAGAAGAAAAAAAACACGGAACCACCCTGCAAACTCCATTTGCAGAATTGGCATGCCAAGTTGGCATCTTTTCCTTATCTATGACCGCATCCATATTCTCCTCTTTCACTTCCTCTTTTTCAGCGCACTTAAAAACCACAATTGCCAAAGTGCGTTTCATCTTGCTTTATTTGTTTACCACTAGAACAAGCTAATGATGTTTTATTCTTCTATATTCTTCTAGCCCTATTCAATAGGGTGTCATCATTGTCTACATACATGTCATACAGTTTATTAGATCATAATTTACAGTGTGATTTGAAATGAGCTTAAAGGATTGTCAAAATCACCAGCATTAGTCTCTATAGCAGGCATTAGAGTTAAAATTTGCAGTTAGCATGATAAATTCATTACGAGTCCAATTCACCTTCTGTGCTTGGATCCCACAGTATAGCGCAGCTGCTAAAATGTCATACAGAAAAACCTTCTCCTGAACCTCACCTTGACTTGTCATATAGCACTTTATACAATGAAGATTGTTTCAATGTAGCTTTACAGTGATAACAGAAAAAATATTTGAGAAAATGAGAGGGTTTTTTTCATATATTTTTTTTTAATTCATGCGTCACCATTTCTGAACAAGCTTACGATTAGGCAATTTACACAACATGCTAATGTTATAAGGTTTTAAAACATTAAACAGTATGTGTAAACATATATATATATATATATATATATATATATATATATATATATATATATATATATATACTGTAAAAAAAAAGAAAAAAAAAAGTCTCCAATTGATAATTCACATAAATTAAATTTGGCCAACTGAAAAATTTAAATGTGATTAGTCACTACAAAATTTTCAATTGGAGACCGGATGTGTGTGTGTGTTGTAAATATAATTTATTCTGAAGCAATATTCTCACCAGTATTCAGTCAGCTTTGACATATTTAAATCTGCATTTTTGTGATATTTTTATCACATTTTTCCCTAAACTTCTTAAAAATAGGCTATGCTTTAGGTTTCATTTTATATGGTTACATTTGATCAATACATTACATTAAAATAAGACACTATGAGGGCTGTTACAAAGCAAATTAATAATTTACACTGGATTAAATAATGTTTTGAGATTTGTAGTTTTGAATAGACAAATAAGAAAAGTAATAATAAAAATAATAATAATAATTCTAATAGTATTTTTAGTTTTCAAATATTAATTACAGATCGAATATTCGTGCGCGCCCCTAGGGGAAACCAGGCTCAATCAGGGGGCCAACTAACGAACACAGTGTCTTTATGATTTTTTAGTGTAGTTGGCAGGATAGAATAACAGATAAACTGTATTCTTCTGTTTCTCTTACAGTAAGGGACGAAATGACAGGCCACACAGCCTACTAAATCCACCACTACTGACGTGGGGATTCCATCAAATCTAACAAAATAGTTCGTCATTTTTATCCTATTGTTTGTATAGTCCATTTATTTGCTTGTCTTTGTGGGTTTTGGTTCATTTGCTGTTGTGGGCTGTAAGAACGTTTGAAATAACTGAAATCATTTGGAAAGTGATATGGAACTGCAATGTGGTCAAGACCTGCCTGGAACTATAGCTGTGCTATTAGTGGAAAATAATTGCAACTATATTAATAATAAATTAGTGGAAAATAATTGCATTTTCCAAAAAATAAATTCATCTTTTATATAGTTTTTAAATTATAAAAACATCTATAAAATGATAATACCAGGAAACTGATAACAAATACAAGCACATCATTTTCCAATGAATCTATGTTCTGGTTTATGGTATTTGCAGATGCCATTTGGTTTGATAGGTTAAGTGTCATTCATGAAGTGTGGCTTTAGCGTCCACATACTTTCCAGGCCCGCTGCTTATAAAATAAATAGTTTCTGAGATGTTAACACACTTACATCTCTGAGCATTCAGTTACGCAGTATGTGACCGCTCATCCAATGGCTTCAGTTCTGATTACACAGAGCTGAGGAGGATGGCCCAACGTTAGGGTAGTCAGACTTATGTCTGGTGAACCAATGTACCCTGACATCAGTGCAGCTCAGAGTGACTGTGTCCCTGAAGGGTTCTGACACAGAGCTTTCTACTTGCAGCTACTGTGCCAGCATGCTTCATCGACGAGAGGAAATCACATTTACTACAGACTCCTCCTTCAGCGCTATACCTCCTGGGTTCATGGGTACATGGGACACTCTACATTATCTTCTTCTGAAAGACATTTATCTCAGTCCTTGTGAGTTGATTGATTTATTCTCCAGACAGATAGACATGTTTTGATTTATGTGTCCGAAATACACTGTAAAAAAAAAAGAAAAAGAAAAAAAGTCTCCAATTGAAAATGTTCTAGTGACTGATCACATCTAAATTTTTCACTTGGCCGAATTGAAATTCTGTGAATTGATACATTTTTCAGTTGGGCGAATTTATTGTGTTCGAATTCTGTGAATTTATGCAATTGAATTCACTGAAATTCAATTCGGCCAACTTAAACATTTTGATTTCAGAACATTGAATTTTTTTACAGTGTAGTAGCTGCCACCTTTGTCATATTAAATGTTGTTTTTGCAAATGCAGTTGGCATATGTACATTCTGAAAAATCTTTTGAAAAAAGTTTTATTCTTTATTATATTATTAAAATTTTATTTTATTTAAATTGTGTGCATTTTATTTTAAATGTATACAATTATATAATGAATTGTATAGAGAGAGATAATCTTCACTTTTATGTTTTATATGTAAATATGATCATTTTAAAGAAGCAATGCTCATATTTAAATTAAATTATCATTTGTAATAACTATATATATATATATATATATATATATATATATATATATATATATATATATATATATATATATATATATATATATAATCATTAACAAGTAACATTATTATTCTAATAATTATTCTATAATAATAAAATTAACTACATTGCATTACAATTAAGCCATCACATAATAAATTATGAGTCTCTAAATGAGGATAATTCGAATAGAATATTCAGTCTGAAAATCCAAGTCTGAGATAAATTGTCAGAAAGTTGTCAGGAGCAGTTCCAGTGTCTGACAAGAGTCTATAAGAACTGCCTGAAGCTATTCCAACGGCTTTGGAGGTCTCTGAAGGCATAGAGGAGAGGAAAGGTTGCACAGTCTGAGGGGATATTTATACCTAAAAAGGAGAACTCTGAAAACATTGATCAGTTTCAGGTTATATCCTTACTCAGTGTGGAAGAAAGATCTTCAGGGTTGCGGCAAAGAGACTCCAACATCCTACTGGTCAACAGAAACATCTGTTGTAAAGAAGGTAGGCACATTTGGTGTGCCTGGTGGGAATTTGGTTGGATCTCACCAACAATACCTCATAAGCTAGTTTAAGTGATGCTGGAGAGACACCATGTAACCCAGAAGGAGAAATATCTAATCCTGGACTACTACAGCAAATACACTCTGAGAGTCTCTGCTGGCCTGATGTATTCTGACTGGCACCAGCGGGAAGTATCACTGTGTGTGCTATCTCAGTGACCCCCTTCATGCTGCCAATACATATGCTGGTCATAAATGTAAAGTCTGAAGCCCTCAGCAAGTCTGCAGTGAGCCAGCCACCTATTAGAGCCTTCATGGATGACCTCACGGTTACAACGCCAACAGTGCCCAGAGCCAGGTAAATCCTCTAGAAAAAGCTCATGTCATGAGCGCATATTAGCTTTAAATCCCTAAAATCTTGGTCTTTAGTGTTGAAGAAAGGTGTAGTGAAGGACAAGTTCCACTTCAGGATGGAGGAAGACCTGATCCCGTCTGTCAGAAAAAAACAGTAAGGCCGGCGACACACTGCAAGCATGGCATGAGCGTCTCGGCTGCGTGGCGTGTCCATTTTTTATTTCGCCTCCAAGGTTACAGGTTAGAGGTTGCACACTGCCTGGATGACACACACCTCGAGCCATGCCGAAAACGTGTGCATGCTAGGAATAGAACCGACGGCTATTTTTTCACACGACACACAAGCATGTTGGAAGCATTTCCAGGCAAAATAGAATAGGAAAATATGTTTAGATGTCATTTTGACACAAATACATATTAATAAATGACATTTTGATGTTTGAAAGTCTGTAGGTTTTTGTGGTAATTTAAATTAATAATAATAATTATCGATTTTCAAATATTGCACGTCAATACAGAAATATTATGCAGCCTATTTTGCCGTCAATACCATAGATATGTATGGTCAATAATGCAGACGTTGTCTTTGCTGTATCAGTACATGAAGTAAACATGAAGTATAGGCCTTCCCTGGAGTCACTAGCAGCAGCGCCATGTCAGACACGCTTCTGGTGTGCAAAGACATATAAAACGCCACGCAACAGAAACGGCACGCTCACGCCATGCTTGCAGTGTGTCGCCGGCCTAAGGAGTCGGGAAGGTCTTCAGCTGCAGCCTGAAAGACTCCATCAAGCCCACTTCATCCAATCTGGAGAGGTGGCTCAGAACTGTGGACAAGTCTGGGCTTACTGGGAAATGAAAGGCCTTGATCTACCAGGATGGAGTTTTCCCAAGGAACCCCGACTTATCTACAAATTCGCTATGATGGTAGTGGAAGACTTTGAGTGTAGAGTGAGCAGTTATCTGCACAGATGGTTGGGCGTGCCACACAGCTTGAGTAGTATCGGGTTGTATGGAAACAGCGACAAGCTCAGGCTTCCATTCAGCTTCATTAGGGATAAATTTTTTGTTGTACGGGCATGAGAACATCTGCAGTATTCAGGGACAAAGGATGCTAAAGCATCTGGTATAGGTATCATGAGGACAGGGAAGAAGTGGAGGTTAGCTGACTAAAATTCAATTGGCAGCTAGGCTGAAGCACAAGGTTGGACTGTGGCACAGGGCTGGACCCAAACGTTCACACTAACCCATTGCAACAGTGCCTGCCAGCAAGAGGGAAGGTTGAGGCTGGTACCAAAAGAGGTGTACAGCATCCTCCATAGCCCAGCCAACCTGTTTGTTTGGGACAAGGTAGAAACTCCAGCATGCTCCCTTTGTTCCAAAACAGGCTCTCTCGAGCAGCTGCTCCTAGGCACTGGGCGATGGCCGTTATCACTGGAGACAAGACCGTTGCTGAAGCAATCAGCAAAGGGATCAGCGAGAGCAGAAGAGCCAAAACTACAGCCAGGATGATTGCATTCACAAGGAGGGAGGGCAACTCATGAGGAAAAACAACCCTGTTAGCTAGCTCTGCACAGCACGAGACTGGGTTATGACAGTTGACCTGGATAAGCAGCTGAAAATTTCAGTCCACACTTAGAGCGGACAGCATCCTGGTTTCAGACTCTACGAAACAGCTTGTCCTGGAACAGCTACCTGGAAAACAAAGTGCATGCCAGTGTAGGTGGATTGCAGAAGATTTGCAGGTTATCCCCTAAGCAAGGGAATGTTGGGTACAAGCTGAGTCAAGAGTCATCAGCAACAGCATGGAGGCTACAAAGCGGGCATCAAGACAGGAACGCAAAATTCCACTTGGATACAGGCAGAGGCTTGATCAACCTCGGTTGGGTCGTCTAGAAGAGGGTGTCTGTTGAAAGACCCCGAATAGGAAACAACACTGATGATGTCTCCAAGTTTGTGCATCGGTGATTGCATACATAACTGAATAATCCTCATTTAGAGGCTTTATAAAGATTTATAATTTATTATTTGATGGATTAATCATCATGTGATGTAGTTCAGTTTATTGAAGGTTTTAATCTTGTTTTTTTTTTGTTTTTTTTAGTATATAACTTTAAATTATCCAATGCAGTATAACTGAAATTACACTCACATGTTGCTATTATTTAGTATATATTTACCCAAGTCATTTTTAGGTGTCTCATTTTATTGTCTGACAATCATATAACGCAAGCAATGACGTATACACACTAACGGATATGGTAACAGGTAATCGTCTTTAAAAATACATTGAACCTGTGGACATTTAAATGATATGTTCTGCTGTGCAGTGCTTTGTATATGTTTTTTTCACTGCTAAGTATTTCTCACACTTATCTTAATGTCACAGGCGGCTGATGTCATTTATGCCTGTAGGTGCATTTATGCTTCAAAATCTCATGGATGTGTTGAGAACTCACCATCTGGAATACTTCACACACAGAGAGAGCAATGAGAGTAGGTGGATCCATCCTGCCCATAAAACTGATGTGAGAAAAGAACGTGAGCACAAGATCCTTTCCTCTACTGGTTTAACAAAGTTTATGGTCAAAACTGGGGACTTTTTTCTGCCTCGTTTCCTATGAACGATTGTGTCGTTGAAACGGCTTACAAGAGAAGTAAAGAAAGCACCCCCATTTCTTGAGCACAAGTTTCCATTAAGTGTGTGTAATGAGAGGCTTGCGCTGGAATGTGTTATTTTTTTATTGCTTTGCTGAGTAGTCGTTGCAGTTGTCATCAGTGACGGAGGCCGACAACAGCAGTGTTCTCTCATGCAGACAGCTCTGTCAGACGTGCTCCACTTCTCTGCTTTTCTTTGAACTCGCTTTCTGTTTCAGTGAAATGACAAATATAAAAAAAAAATGTGTTTTCTGTTACTGATATACATCCGCAAATGTGCAGATTCAATTTTTTGGTTCATTAAAACAAAAAACGTATTTTAGGGGATTTGAATTTCAAACCATTCATATATGTAAAGTGAAAAGTGGTCGATGGCAGTGATTGCTCCCTCAAATCACTTTTTAACGAGACCTTTTATGTCAAAAAATAGCCACTCGGGCGGTGTGCTATTAAGATATATTAAATTATTTTGTGTAGCCTATTTTATTTCTATGATTTACATGAAAATTGCATGAAAAGGATTGGAAATGGTTTTGACTTGGAAATTAAGTGGAAATGGAAAATGAAAAAAATGGAACAGAATTGGAAATATACATGAAATAAACTAGCCCTATGCACATTACATAGACTTTTTTGTTATTTCAAAACAGTAAAATAATAATATTTGAGAAATTATCTAATTAATATTCATGAGCTAAGCCAAATGGCATCAAAACCAGATCTCTCTCCATTTTTCAGCAAAGTCTTATACTCACCAAGGCTGCGTTAATCAATTTATTAATCATTCCGTCAGGGGCGTGGGACTGGGGGGGATAAAGGGTACTGAGTAACCAGGGCCCGAGGCAGGGAAGTCCGTTTTCTATACATACACATACATGGTACGGGGGCCCAGCAAGATGGTTTGTACCCAGGGCCCAAAATTTGGTGCTACGCCACTGCATTCAGTACCATGATGTTTATCAGAGTATTGAATTATTATTATTTTTGGCTATGCATTTGGTATCCATACCACTGTGCACTGTACAAGCAAAATACCACAGTTCAGCTCCTATACATTTTAAGTGAATAGGAATTTATTTTGTTCAAACGTGACCTGAATCACGTCATTGGCCATGATCGACTCCAGTTTGCCCGAATTTGGTAGCACTTAGCTTGTGACTCACAAGCGGGCGTCAATATCAGTTTGGAGACTGGAGACTGTTTCTGCGCCAAAACCAGTGCTGGTGGGAGGACCTTGACATTTTAGGTTGCAGTGAGAAAATGGGATTATTCCATACTAATCAAAGGTTGTATTTATAGAAATGATCCTGTGTATGTCTGAGTACGATGCTTGCGGTTAAAAAAAATAACTGATAAAACATGTGGGAAGATTTATTTGTTTATTGACTGCTGTCAACACTTAAGCATGTCGATAAAGACAAGATGATAAATCTTTTGGGCATGAATATGTATATGGACAATTACATTATATAATCATGTATATACACTGTGCCATCAAATTGTACATGAGATATTACAGTCGCTGTCATGTGTCTCATATATTTGTATCAATTTTGTGCTCACTTAACAAGATTGAATAGGAAGCCAGATGCTTCAATGTGTCATAATAATGTGGACTAATGAAAATCACTCTGTAGCTGATAAGAATATTCCAGGGTCAATACACGTTAAGCTCTACTGGCAACTGTAGCATGCTGTTGATTACCTGTGACCCATTGCTTAGTTTGTAAATACAGTACAATAATAATAATAATAATAATAATAATAATAATAATAATAATAATAATGCACTTAAAATTAAAGTATATGGGATAAGTGTACCAGATGGTTTAATAGCAAATGTACTGGCATGTTTGTATTTTTATAATACCATTTACCATTACCATTTTTAAATGGATTCAGTAAAATGATTGTTATTTACACTCTTAGTGCAAATCTTTTACAAGAGGTGGCATTACTTGCTTGCTTTTTTCCTTTTTTTCTTTGCATGGGGACTTTTTCAGGACAACCCTCAAAATGTTTTTTAACATGTTATTGAATATGGCAATGTTAATGTATTTGGTCTTGGCGGACTAGATCTCCTACAAGCTGCTGCTGTAGATTAATGCTGGACTCACTATTGCTAAGATACACAGACACGCTGTTGTAAGTATGTAAGTAATGCCGATGTAGGCAGGTGGAACTGGGGGAGGTGGAGGGTTTCAGATGATCTCTAATAGCGTGCTGTAGGAGTAGCTCACATAAAACAAGTTACCAGAATGTTGTGACTACTTGCAGATTGCATGTAAAAGGACCTAACAGCCTGCACCCTATAGAGCCCTATTTTAACAATCTGAACACGTGGTCTGAAGTGTATGGTGCAGGTGCACTTAGGTCAGAATCCACTTTTGCTAGTTTAACGATGGAAGAAACTGTCAGTGCACCAGGCTCATGGTCCAATAGGTTGTACCTAGTCTCTTAAAGGACAACTCCGGTGAGAAATGAACCTAGGGGTAATTAAAAGATGGTTACCGAGTACATCGTTCTCTGGGATGCGTTTTCATGAAAATCAAATGTAAAGAGGTTTATCTCTAAAAACAGATGAGCTTATAACACTTGACTATGGGGCACAGGGTAGACACAGGGTAGTAAAATTAAATCCCT
Source organism: Pseudorasbora parva (assembly GCF_024679245.1). Classification (NCBI taxonomy): domain Eukaryota; kingdom Metazoa; phylum Chordata; class Actinopteri; order Cypriniformes; family Gobionidae; genus Pseudorasbora; species Pseudorasbora parva. The sequence goes on from NC_090174.1 coordinate 50,947,555, forward strand.
AGTAAATACCACTAACAAGGCTCAAAATAGCCTCACACTAACACGGTAGCATAATGAGGGTCCCTACATGCAAACCGAAGCATTGAGAACTTTATAAGTGAACAAACAGTTTAATAAGAAGATACTTTATAAACAGAGCGCATTACGCGTTCACAGCAGGCGCCATCTTGGAAAACAGTCTCGACGAATCGATCCACGAGCGCTGTTCTAAGTGAGCTGGTTGATAGGAATTAAGTTTGTGAAATGTAATAACATGGACATTTTTATTTTTATTTATTTATTTTCTCTGTCGCGTTCAGTGTTTTCTTTCGGAAACAACGGACCATATGATATTCCACGTCACAGTTCATCACTTAGAACAGCGCTCGTGGCTCGACTCGTCGAGACTGTTTTCCAAGATGGCGCCTGTCTGTAAGCATGTAATGTACTGTCTTTATAAAGTATCTTCTTATTAAACTGTTTGTACAAAGTTCTCAATGCTTCGGTTTGCATGTAGGGACCCTCATTATGCTACCGTGTTAGTGTGAGGCTATTTTTAGCCTTGTTAGTGGTATTAACTAGCGATTTAATTTCACTACCCAGTGCCCTACACTCTCAGAAAAAAGGTACAGTTCTGTCACTGGGGCGGTAGGTTTATTTCTCACCGGAGTTGTCCTTTAATGGTGTGTTTTAACGTGCAATAAACCAATCAGAGTCTCATATCCCATTCCCTTTAAAAATCATTTGTTTACATGGCGGAAATTGCAAGCAGAAAGACTGAAAGCTCCTCCATGAGGAATCCTTTTATTTTTAGTAATTAAAATGTTTTGTGTGCTGCTGCTGCTGCACATCCCTGTGTGTATAATAAGCAGAGTGTACTTGCGTTGTGTATCGGCATATTACTAACGCGCCTTTTAAATAACACAAAAAATCTGCAATATTGACTTTAGACCAGGTTTTTGTTGGTCAATATAGCACAGTTGTTTTCAGTTGCTTTAAAATAGCAACACGCCAATAATGTGCCTGAACACACCTCGTTTTCAGACCATCATGGGTGAGCAGATGGGTGCAAGTGCATTTACTATTTAAACAACGTGGCACTGGATGTAAAAATTATAACTACGCTGGGCTGAAAATGCATGCGTCTGCATTATAATTCAGAGGGATTTGTTATCAGAGGTGACCGTTTCTTAGTTATGGATTTCAGAAATGTACATGTACAAAACACACAGTTAGCTATCAATGTACAATGAGCTCATTGAAGTTAAGAATTAATATTGTTTACAAATTGCAAATTATTAGGATATATAGAAAAAGAAATGTAGCATTGCTGCATGTTGATTCAGAGCTTTCATCTGAAGTCCTGTCACCCCCCCTCCCCCCATTTCTCCCTTGCTATGCTTGATACTTTTTTTCTTTACGCTTTTCCCTCATTGTATTTTTTCTTCAGTAATGAGTCTCATTCCTATTACTGTAGTATGAAAAAAATATATAAAAATTTAAATTATTTGTTCATCAAGGTAGTGTTGTACTGTTTTGACTTAAAGGTGAACTATGTAGTATTTTTGCAGTAAAATATCCAAAAACCACTAGGCCGGTGTTATATATTTTGTTCAGTTGAGTACCTACAATATCCCAGAAGTTTCCAACTATTTGTAAATTGTGAGAAAATTGCTATTTTAACTAAGGACAGGGACGTTTCAGCATTGCATTTGAGGGAGTCGCCTGTCAATTGCGTCATATCTGCGCTACCCTGGGTTTCGGCTTTTATTTGGCAGGAGCGCTTTACTCTTAGCAGTGTGAACAAGTGAACGCATGGAGTAACGTCATAACATCGTTTTAAACACACTTAAATGTATCTAATATGATAAACAGAGCAGCATTACCTCAAAATCATAACCGGAAGAGCGGATCAGTGCAGGCGCCCGGCGACTGTGTCCCGTCCTGTCATAATAAAAGTCCCGGTATTCGCGAGGTGGATATTTGTTTAACAATCGCTCCAGCAGCTGTGCTCAGGTCCATAACACTCGGTCCTGCTCTGCTTTAGACTACAGTAACGTTAATAACCGCATGCATGAACGTGATTTCTGCCCGAGTCCTATTTTCCACCGGCTGTGATGAGAAGACCACATGTCCCAAGATGCTGCGCTCCCACTTTGCGTCATCAAACTACGCATTTGTTTTGAATAGGCGCCCTCCAGTGGACGGAAAGTTCCATAGTGCACGTTTAATGTTAAATAAGAAATAAATAAAAATCTGTAAAATATTTGGGGGGGGGGGGGGGGGGGCTGCTCATGCATACTGACTTGTTTACAGTGTTAAAGACTTGGATACCCATGCTAAACACGTCATGGACAAAGTTAAAAAAAAAAAAAAAAAAGAGTTGTTTGATGGAGTATTTCTGTGTCAAAAATACTCCTTCCAGTTTCGGAAAGGTTTTTTTTGTTTTTTTTTTTGTTTTTTTATGATTTAAAATGAAGATTGTATTCTACATCTATATATATATATATATAGGCGTAGAAACTACGTCTTCTTTTTTGTATGGTTCCGTTATCAGCAATACAAATATATATATATATATATATATATATATATATATATATATATATATATATATATATATATATATATATATATATATATTTGTATTGCTGATAATAGAACCATACAAAAAAGAAGGCATACAACACACAACATCGACCACAACGACAATAACTGAGGCAACCATAGAAAGGATAAATAAATGAAAAAGGGAAAGGAAGGGAAAGGTCATTACATCACATACAAATGTTCGCATGAAGAGATCAAAGGCAGTGCAAATCCTAACAGTCCTAACAGTTATAGCTTTCTTATTGGTAGATACTAAAATCGCATTTAAATAATTTTCCATTTTCTTTAAGAAGACAGAGAAGACAGGCTTACAGTTTATACATTTACATTTGTGAATGTAAAATTTGCTCAGGAAAAAGATTAAATTAATAGCAAAACAGATATTTTCTTTTGTGGGGTCTGAGTCAAAATACCCAAATATAATGTTCCTCATATGTATTGAGAAGCCTGGCAAAATTTTACACTTGACAAATACAGCAATATCGTTCCAGAGCTTCTGGGTATAATGACATGACCAAAATAAGTGAACCACGGTTTCATCAGAATTCAAACAAAAAGAGCATGTTAATTCTTAGCAGGATAGAACCTGTGTATGAGCTTAAAGGAATTATTTTTTTTAAAATAGTTTTTAGCTTTCCATTCAGAGAAACAAATTTGACCTACAGGGGTATCACAAGGTCTGGGAAGGGATGCAGTAGATACTGAGGTGGTGTAATTACAGTTTTTAAAAAGCATACATAACCCAGAGGGAATAGCTCCCATAACTGTGGCAAATTCTTTTGGGGTTATTTGTATTTGGTATTCGGAAAGAAATTCTGAGTATCTGAACAAAAGACCTTGCTTATTAAACAACTGCTCCACCAAAAATAAACCATTACTGAAACAATTAAAATACGATACTGATTTATTCTTGAATAAAATGTTCTTATTGTTCCAGATAAAACATTTCTGCGGTGAAAAGTTATGTTTATAAATTAAAGCCCAAGCTAAGAGAACCTGGCGATGGAAGTTGTATAGTTTGATAGAGAGTTTGGATATATCATAATTACACATTAAGAGAAAATGAATTCCACCAAGTAGTGAAAAAACAAGTTGAGGAAAAACATTCCAAATAGAAGATGGTTTGGTTAGGGACTGATTCAGCCAATTAATTTTAAAAAGTATTGTTGAGGGAGTCAAAATCAATAAAGTTCAGACCACCATTATTATAAGAGTTTAGTATGACTGATTTTCTCATAATGAGACTTATTTTTCCATAAGAATTTTATTAAAATCTCATTAATTAATGTAGAAGTGGGCTTGTCAACAAACAGAGACTGAGTTGCAAGGCCAAGTGAGATAGACCGTCTGCCATAGAGAGAGCAGTGTTCTGCCTTTTAAAGACAGATCTCTTTGTAACCAGCAGTTACGTTTTTGTGTGTGTGTGTGTTTTGGTAATGATAGGTTTGAAGTTTGTTGAATACCTACATTCGTCTTTAGTAATTTGAATACCCCTATTTTTAATAGTAATATTCTGAATTGAAGAAAGAGAGCAAGTTTTAATTGCAATTCGCATTTATTCAGATTTAGATTGAATCCAGATGCTTTAGAAAAGGGCCAAAGAATTTCCAAAGCCACTGGAATTTGTGTCGAATCATTCAAGAATAAATCTGTATCGTCTGCTAATTGAGTCATTTTTATTTTAGTGTTGCCAATTGTGATACCCTTAAAGAGACTACTATTGATATGAGCGCTATGGAACTGTGTTGCAGTTAGAATTAGGTAAGGGAAAACTGGGCATCCTTGTCTTGCTCCTTGTTTTAAAAGGAATCTTGGTGACGTACCATTACTTAATTTAACTGAGCTGTTTTCGTTTATGTATAGCGTTTGGATCATCCTGCAAAAGGAGTCGCCAAAGCCAATTTTTTGAAGAACTTGAAACAAAAATTGTGTTCCAGAGTGTCAAAGGCTTTGTAGTAATCTAAAAAGAAAATGAAGCCATCGCTGTCAATTTATTCTGAATAGTCTAACATATCTAGTACTAATCTACTAATCAGATATTATTAGAAATCAAATGTCTTTTCTGCATAAACCCAGACTGTTTCATCAATTATAGAGTTCAAAACATATTTTAATCTTTTTGCTAGGACTGAAGCTATTATTTTAGAGTGACAAACGCTGTGCTATTTATTTTTATTTATTTATTTATGTAACTTTATGGTTAAATCTGATTGATCTCCATGGTTGATGTAGGACACCGTTTTCTTTTCCATGTTTAAGGATTTCAGATGCTCTCAGCGCAAGCTGCACGCGATCGTGATTCTTTAGCTACGCCCACACAATATGCCTCCAGCGGCAGCCAATCTTTTTTTTCTTTTTTTTTCTTTTTCGGAAAGACTCAGTACAGCGTATCTTTCTTTTATAAATATAATAAAACTAAAGACTTTCCTGAGATAAGAAGGATGCCGTACTACTCTATACGTACTCAAGATTGACATGAGATTGACTAAAACTGAGTGTTTGAATAATATGAATATGAATAATTTACAGGCTTCTTTACTGTAATGTTGCAAATCATTTTTATCATCATTATGATCCAAAAAATTAAAAATACAATATCAGTCATGTTACAGTAATCAGACTTGGGGTGAAATTGTCACAATGCAACAAAAAAACAACAACAAAAAAACACATTAATTGCAAAATGTCATACTGGACAAAAAAAACATAATCAGTTTCTTAACTGGTTGGACTTCTGTTTTCAACTTATGAAGAAGGCCTTTTGTAGTTCTTGCAAAATGCTTACTCTATGTCCAACATCATTGTCATGCCAGCTACGCTCTTTTCGTAAGTTGAATACAGACGGCGGTACACCGGGAGCTAGATATTTTAGCGTTTATAATGTGTTAAATATGAATATTTTTCTTACAAAAAGGTTAACTTCAAAAGGCCTTTATTAAGAGTCGTGTGGAGTACTTTTGATAATAGATGGAAACACTTTTTTTGGTCTTCAAATTTTAGGCTGTCATTAACTGCCATTATAGTGCTTGGAAGAGCCAAGAGTATTGTACTAAGTACTATTTGAGACCAGAAAATCATTTTAATACTGATTGCCTCCCAGAAGAAAATGAATTATATTCTAATGCTTTTCTGTGCAAACTCTTTTTATAACTGCACTATAAGTGACCCTAGTCTCAAATGACAGCGTCGTCAACCCAGATATGAAAGTGTGATGTGTAGTGTTCAGTAAACAAATATATGTATCTTTCTATGCTTCAGCACACATAGATGTACCACAAGGTCTCATGTGGGCAGACACAGCATGGAGGTCACATGGACGATCAATGAGCCACAAGAGATCTCTTTCAGAGTAGTCAATGCTGAATGCATCCTCTTCTTTAACAGTAGTTAGTTTATTTATTTGCCTTGATCAAACTGAATATTTATATGCCAATAACCTTTTCTCATAAGATCTATAACATGATAATAGTGTAAAACTTCAGTGTTTAAAATTAACTGGAATATGATTCTTATTTTAAGTAGGTTGTTACGTTGCAAATGATAAATAACTTGTATCTTGAGCTTTTAATGTCTACCAAACACATGTACAGGTCCTTCTAAAAAAATTAGCATATTGTGATAAAAGTTCATTATTTTCCATAATGTAATGATAAAAATTAAACTTTCATATATTTTAGATTCATTGCAAACCAACTGAAATATTTCAGGTCTTTTATTGTTTTAATACTGATGATTTTGGCATACAGCTCATGAAAACCCAAAATCTCAAAAAAATAGCATATTTCATCCGAACAATATAAGAAAAGTGTTTTTAATACAAAAAAAGTCAACCTTCAAATAATTATGTTCAGTTATGCACTCAATACTTGGTCGGGAATCCTTTTGCAGAAATGACAATGTGGCGTGGCATGGAGGCGATCAGCCTGTGGCACTGCTGAGGTGTTGTGGAGGCCCAGGATGCTTCGATAGCGGCCTTAAGCTCATCCAGAGTGTTGGGTCTTGCGTCTCTCAACTTTCTCTTCACAATATCCCATTCTCTATGGGGTTCAGGTCAGGAGAGTTGGCAGGCCAATTTTACCAGTGGTTTTGGCACTGTGAGCAGGTGCCAGGTCGTGCTGAACAACGAAATCTTCATCTCCATAAAGCTTTTCAACAGATGGAAGCATGAAGGGCTCCAAAATCTCCTGATAGCTAGCTGCGTTGATCCTGCCCTTGATAAAACACAGTGGACCAACACCAGCAGCTGACATGGCACCCCAGACCATCACTGACTGTGGGTACTTGACACTGGACTTCAGGCATTTTGGCATTTCCTTCTCCCCAATCTTCCTCCAGATTCTGGCACCTTGATTTCCGAATGACATGCAAAATTTGCTTTCATCCGAAAAAAGTATTTTGGACCACTGAGCAACAGTCCAGTGCTGCTTCTCTGTAGCCCAAAGTGGCTTGACCTGGGGAATGCGGCACCTGTAGCCCATTTCCTTCACACGCCTGTGCACAGTGGCTCTGGATGTTTCTACTCCAGACTCAGTCCACTGCTTCCGCAGGTCCCCCAAGGTCTGGAATCGGTCCTTCTCTACTATCTTCCTCAGGGTCCGGTCACCTCTTCTCATTGTGCAGTGTTTTTTGCCACACTTTTTCCTTCCCCCAGACTTCCCACTGAGGTGCCTTGATACAGCACTCTGGGAACAGCCTATTCGTTCAGAAATGTCTTTCTGTGTCTTATCCTCTCGCTTGAGGGTGTCAATGATGGCCTTCTGGACAGCAGTCAGGTCGGCAGTCTTACCCATGATTGCGGTTTTGAGTAATAACCCAGGCTGGGAGTTTTTAAAAGCCTCAGGAATCTTTTGCAGGTGTTTAGAGTTAATTAGTTGATTCAGATGATTAGGATAATAGCTCGTTTAGAGAACCTTTTCATGATATGCTAATTTTTTGAGATCATCAAAAAAATCATCAAAGTCATCAGAATTAAAACAATAAAAGACCTGAAATATTTCAGTTGGAGTGCAATGAATCTAAAATATATGAAAGTTAAATTTTTATCATTACATTATGAAAAATAATGAACTTCACAATATGCTAATTTTTTAAGAAGGACCTGTAGTCTGTGTGGAACTGCATGCTGGCTCTGAGACTAACTAAGAGTCTCAATTCCGGTTTAGATATGTTAAAAATAGAATTAACCCTCTTCTGCACTTTTCCACTTTCATCTTTAAACACCAGTATATACACTGAATTCCTGTCCTGCTGTGACCCTCTCAGAGCTTCAGCTCTCTCTCCTCCGGGCTGTGTGTGTGTCTGTGTGTCCTCTGCTTCTCTCCATCTCTTGTTATAAGAACCCATCACACACTCAAGTCTGCCCTGTCATTTAAAGGTGAAACTACTTAAGTGGGTCACAGAAAACTGCGCTTTTACACGTTTTATCACTTGCCCGTTGCCATATATATTTCAGTGCATGCATTTGAAACTGGAATACTCAGACCTAGAGCTCTGCATCATGCAAATCATGCTTAAGGAGTTCAAAGGTTTCACCCACAACAGCTCTTTAAGCTATTTGTATTTCAGTAATGCCCCATGCAGCACTCCTTGTTTTTTAATCCTTTTTAATGTAGGTTGTTTCAAAATTACAAGTGAGGAAAAAAATGTGTGTGATCTGAAAATAAGTAAATATTACAATTCATCACTGTGTTTTCCAACATTTTATATTTTATCTTGATAACCATCAGGGAAGGCTGTAACCATGCCTTTAACATTTAGGGGGACAAACGTTATTTATTTAATTTTTTTAAGGAGAGGAGAGGCGGGGTGGGGTGGGGTGGGGTCTTTTCGTTTGAAGAAATTTAACGGAATAAAGATGTTTGGGGTCTAATTATAGCCCATAGTTTTGAAGTAAACTATTTAAACTCTTTGCAAATAATATTTTATTTAAAAATATGCATCAATTCACTCTTGTTTCCTCTGTCTAATAGGTAGAAAATGTTAAAACAAAAAAAATAAAAATAACAGACATTATTTAAATTATTGCATATTTTCAATTAAAAATGGCGAAATTACATAAAAACGTTAAGTATTTTGCATTACTGTATGTTAGGCTACTGTGGGTCATTAAACGTATCTGTTATGGCCCTAACCCGCTAATACTGTTAATCACACACACACACACACACACACACATGGATAACATTTTGAGACGTCATGTACGCCTTCTTTTATACATCCGAATTGGACACTTTATACACTCACAAATACTTAACACACACCTACTAACTGTAATGAAAACACAAACAAAAATACAAAACAGTAAACTGGTAGGGTAGCTCAAATAACAGAGAACGCCTGCCTACGCAAAGACAAGTGAATCTTCCGGGCCTCTGCTCATCTAATAATGACAAACGTTCCAAACAGGCGAAGTGAGAGCGGCCGCCATGGTGACAATGGGCCATGACCAGAGAAGACGAGAGAACGCCATGACGCTGACAACGACCCTTTGTCTGATATCCCTGATGACATCATGCTTTCCTACAGGTTGGGGATCCCCTCAATGCCACCTAGGGACTCATAGGGATTAAATGTTTAGAGACTTAGGGTGCGTTCACACTTGTAGTTTGGTTCGTTTGGTCCAGACCAAAAAACAAAAACAAAACACATGTTTTGGTCTGCTTTGCGTTCAAACCGGCATTTTTAACAGCGAACCTTAAGTTACTGAAACAAAGGCACAGGGAGAAGGTCACAACCTGATTGGTCATTTGTTTGGTGCGCACAAGGGTTCGGATGGCAGCGTTCACATATGTTCAAATGAAACGCACTAACCTAGTAATCGCACCAGAGTTCGTTTTAATCGAACCAAACATGACATGTGTGAATGCACCCTTATCTTACCACACACACAAACACACTTTCACTGGAAATACTAAAAGAGTCACATTGGGATTCAAACTGAACATTAAGCCCCACCATCTTTGATCTAATTGGCCATTATTTTGTCAATTGAGCGCGTTTACATGCTCACCAGTAAGCTGATAACTCACAAATGTCATCTTATTGAAATAACCAGTTTTCCCCATTTACATGCACACCAGTAAACTGACACTGTAAGAAAACCATGTTTACATGACTTTATTAATAAACCGGGTTATTTTCAAGCAGTGATGTCAAAAAATCCTTCTTTTCGTATCTGACGTGGAGTATTCCAAAGGTGACGTCAGTTGTGATGTTAAATAAAGCTCGCAACATTTCAGCGGGAGATTTACGGCTCATATTATCCCTCATGCAGTTAGAGATGCAGCGTTTTGACTAAACCTCATCTACTTTTGCTGCTTGAGATGAGAACACATCTTTACACTTTTCTGGATCTTAAAAGGGTCTGCGTTTGTGATATATGTCCTTATTTCATGCAAAACGCAAGCTCGCTCTGTCTGAATGCAGTTATATCTGCTCTAAGTTTGTGTTTTTTGCCACCTATCACACATGCGCTCCTCAAAAAGCTGACAGAAAGCAGGTTAATGCCGTGTGAAATCGGAGTAAGAGACAAAAAATGACCTGGCCCGACCGGTTTATGCTTAAGGACATAATTTATTTATATGCTTAAAAAAAGTGCATGTAAACACACTCATTGATGAGTGCAGTTAGACTACTTAGACGGACCAGCCTAAAAAATGTAAAAACCTAACAACAAACAGAGCAGTGCAAAATGGAGAGAAGCATTAAAAAATGTCAAATTTTTTTGTATTTCCAATTATTGGGGGTGACTCCCCCCTCAATGCCTATGGCGGTTACAGCACTAGAAACGTTATACTACAGCACGTTAGGCTCCCTTTATTATACTTTAGAATTTTCACCTATTAGCTTTAAGTAGCTTTTTTCTTTTCTTTTTTTTTCCGTCCAAAAAAAAACTATAAATAATATAATAAACACCCACCAAGCAGGTTCTCCATTTAAAGGAACTGTTTGTAAGAAATGTATTTCAATTAATCATAAAATAGCCCTGAGATGTCACTATAGACATTATGAAATCATGATAATTTCAAATACTTATATCACTGACAACAGTAGTCTGGGCAGGATGTTGTCATTTAAAATTGTTGTTGCAGCCCTCAACTGATGTTGATGTTGACATGTTGTGTTTTGGCCTGAAGCGCCACCCTCCACCTATCGACCAATCACAAAGTCAGTAGTATTTCGGCATCTGGGTTGCCAGATCTGCTCTAGTTACCACAGCTGCAAACGTTTCTGTTGATCCTGCAGTCTATCTGGCAACCTCGAGTCAGGGGGGAGAGGGGAAAGTGATTGCAGTACCAGTTTTGGCCACAATCTTACATACACTTCCTTTAATGTTAAACATTTATGTGGAATTAGAGAAATGTTCTCGAAAATGTCCCACCAGGAATTGTATTGATCCAGCTTTACCAAAGTAAAATCGAAATATTCCAAGTAGCTACCCCCTACCTGTTGTATGACAATCAATAAGTATGTTTACATGTGCTACAGCTTTCATTTGTTTGACCATGTATACGTGATTAAATGCGTCAAACCTTATGGGTATAAATGAGAAAAACGTACTCACAGTACATTGAGACTGAACCCACGGGGAGTAGAGTAGCCTATATACAAGACCAAATGAGGAACTAATGAGCTAATTAACAATTAATCTTATTATACTGCTTGTAATAAGAAATGGAGAGAAGCAGAGGAGACTTATAGACTATGTAAAGTATTATTTCAGTGTTGTGCTTCACTTCTGTCTTTTGGAGCAAACATTAAAAAGTGGACTGCCGTGATTTCAGTCGGATTGAAGAAGATGCTTTTTAAGAATAGTTATTTTAATTTTTTTAATAATTATTTAGATATAGACTAAAAGTAGTGTATGAACTTATTTACTCATATATAGAAGATATTGTAACATGTATGCTATGTTTCATTGTGTTTATCCCTGCTTGCCTGTGTGTCATATGCTGCGTCCCAATTCGCCTACTTATACTACGTCCTAAAAGTATGTCCTCTTTTTGTGAAGAAAAAGTACATACTTTTGAGTGTGTAGCAAAAAAGTATGCCAGCTTCGGGACATACTACTTCGCGGACTCTGTCACTTAGTTACGTGCATCCCATCACCGTTTAACTGCCCTGTCAATCATCGTCAGATTCGTCAGCGTTCAAATCCTCCACATTCAGTTTAATTTCCTACCATATCGGTGAGAAATGTAGCCGCTCGTTGATCTGCCATTTGTGTGTCTTTAATGCAGAGACTCTCCTCATGTGTTTGCAGTTTAAATAAAATGATGCATTTAAAACTTAATGGCTACACGTGTCATTACAAAAGTTCACATTGCTGCTTCAGGTGAAATATAATGTGGACAACACTGAATAAATAAACATATTTTTGTCAGGTGAAATAATGATAGTTGGTCACTCAAACCCCTTTATATGAACCTCTCTACTTAACTGTCGGACCTGCACATCCATCATGTTTGTAGTTTTTTAACGCTTTTTATCCGCATTTGTAGTTCTAATCGAATCCTCGTCCAACTTGCAATGGGTTGTGGGCAAGAGCCGTTAAGAGTGCGCATTGATCCGCATTTCGAATTCGGACCGGAAATAGTAAACCATCCGGACATCTTTGGAATGCTTTTTTCAACATACTACAATTTGGGACATACTAATTCTATTTTCAAGCACTATTTAGCAGAGGTGGTAAAAGTACTCAAAAGTTATACTCGAGTGAAAGTATATATACCTAAATAAAAAAATACTCCAGTAAAAGTAGAAAGTCCTCCATTCAAACATCACTTGAGTAAAAGTACAAAAGCATCAGATTTAAAACGTACTCAAGTACCGAAAGTAAAAAGTAAATATTCAAATTAACTGTAAATATCAATAATTAAGCAGATAAAATCTTTTGGGACTGATATGCAATGCTTTAATTGAACAAATGATAAGATTAGATCCTGCAATTAAGAATTTGTTAGATTTGCAATTAATAGGAGACAATGAAGCACCTTAAGGCAGTAAAGGGGTTAAACTTAAAATAGACATGTTCCATAACATTAGCTCCATCAAACAGATGAGGAGCAAGATACTATTAACTAATTCAAAATCAATTCAAAAGCCATAACCACAATGACATATTACATAACAATTAGTTAATAGTCATGTGCCTCAACAAGTAAAGTCATACTATAATTTTGCCAATTGTTATGATTAATGATTAATTAAACAGACAACTGAGAGTCGGAATGCATGGCTTTGAATACATGAATTTACATTATTAGTTAATGTAATATGTTATTAGGGAATTATTGATGTCATATTTAATTAATAGCAATTCATATATTACTTAATCTATTAATCATAGAGAATGTGCATTAGTTGCTGATGCAGTAATCATTAATACATGGTTTAGTTCTTCATTAGTAATACATTAACTCATGGTTATCTGTGCATTAGTTAGGCATGAATTATAATAGTGCACCTGTATTATAAAATGTTACCGATGTTTTCATAGTAAATAGTGTGCCGCAAAATAAAAAAACGTTTGGGAAACACTGAGCTAACGTTAGTGTGGCAAACCTGACTTGTCAGCTTTTCCAAGTCTATACCCGACTGGATCATCCATGACCGACCAGACCGGTTTGGAGATCAAGTGTAATAAATACTTAATACTTGGAGCGGGCATGGGGAAATGTATTGGAGTAAAAAGTAAACTTTGCCTTTAATATTGTAGTGGAGTAAGAGTAAAAGTAGATGCAAATAAAATATACTCAAGTAAAGTACAGATCCCCGAAAAAAATACTTAAGTAAAGTATCAAAGTATTTTACTTGATTACTTACCACCCCTGCTATTTAGTATGGATAGATATGCGAATTGGGACGCAGGGCTAGTTTCTAGTCTCTGTCTGTGTAATTCACCTGTTGTTCGTTAATTAGCTCATTAGTTCCTCACTTTGTCTTGTATATATACTCCTTGTTTGGTTCAGGTCGTCCTGTCTTGTCAATGTTAGTAGATGTGTTTCCCTTGTGAATTGATTAAAGACTGTGATTCTAAATTGTCCTTTGTTGTGAGCTCATTTATAGTGTCCACACCGTGACAGAAATATATACAGAACTCGTTTTTTTTTTGGTACATTTTCTAAAGAATTGTGAGCTCATTCTGTAATTAACCAATAACAAGTTCAACAATGAGTAAGCACAGTATTATGCAATAGAAAAACAAACCAAACAAAAAACACAAAACACATTAGATACAATTGCAAATGAATCACACACTCAAAAAAAGTAATTTGTTGGTCACATCCTTTTCTTGGGATCTTGTTCAATAAATCATAAAGAAGACAAATTATGTATCACACAATTAAAATAATTAAAATCGATGTTGAAGGGATTCTTTTGATTATTCACATGCATATTGCTGTCACTGGTGTGCAGGCAGGAAGGCGTAGACGGTTTTCAAACGTAGTTTAAAGGGGTGATGAATTGAGATATCAACTTTCCCTTGAGCCTTTGATATATACAAGTTCCTCGTAATATAAGAATATCCTGCAAGTTGCAGAGCTAAAAACGTCCTTGTTAGTCAAAGAGAAGCTTTTATACCAAGCCCAGAAAACACTCAATCTCAGACAACACGGTCTCACTCCCAACTCGTCACTTATTGACGCTTGATCAAGAGTCCTCTGCATCACATTTTAGCGCACAGGGTACCCCTTTAGCGTAATTTTTTCAACGAGCAGGGTGCTTTATTCATTTCAATGAGAAACCTTTGGCGTCATACACAGACGCGTTGGGCATATCATCATAATGACATTATATATTGGGTTATAATTTTGCCATTATGACATGTTGGAGTATATTTATTTACATTTAATTTTATTTATGCTAGTTAGACACGTTTTAACATGCAACCCAACCCCATCCCATCCCTAAACCTACCCATTTTTGTGTTGTATGATATAAAGCACAGGGTATAACAGTCAGGCAGATAGGGTTGTATTCAAGACCACCTAAACCAAGACCAAGTCGAGAGTCGAGACCAAGGTAGGGTAAGACCGAGTCAAGACCAGACCAGCACTCGTTAAATTCATCTAAAAGATCCATATCTACTATCTGAGAAATCACTTCTATTTAATGACTAAATGTAATTAGAATAGTAAGACACTATAGCGCTGTTTCCAGTCAAATCACTGACAATAACATTTATGACACAGAAGTTGCATCTGAATTGGTACAATTACACCTTCATAAATAATGTTAATATTAATTTAACATTACAACATTAACATAATTTAACATTCACAGAATTATTTATTCAACCAACCCGTTCTCACTCCCAAGGCGTCAAAATCCGAAGCATGGTCAAGTGCCTTAGACACGTTTTAACATGCAACCCAACCCCATCAATGAAGAAGCTAAAGGTGCCCCTTGTGCAATTCACAATATTTTACATAAAAAATAAGTTGTTCTAGTAAGTAAATATTACTTAGAATAGCCTGAGTAAAGATTACAAGCACTTTCTGTGTGGAAAAAGTTGCCTAGCTTTTTTTAAGTAAATGCCACTCCAAATTTTTTTCAGTGCAGATAAATATGTATGCCTGCGTCTGTAGCCCCGCCCACCGACTCGTGCTCCACGGATCGTGCTACCGAGCAATAAACATGCCGAAGATGATAGCAAGATGTTGCGCTGTGCCTGGTTGTGAAAGAACAAAGTCGCTGCATAAGCTTCCTTTCGGATTCTAATATTGGAAATGTGTGGTTAAACTTGTTTTTAATGAATAGCCATCTTATGTGGTGAAGACATTGCACGTGTGCTCATTTCACCAGATTTAAACAAGAGATTTGCAGACAGGATGGGATTACATGAATGAATGAAGCAACACACAAATGTGAGTAAAAAATGTTTTTATATATGATAATATTGCATTGATACAGATTAAATACAATGCTACATTGTATACATGTCTAACTAAACATAACTTACCACACTGTCACAGGGCTCGCAAAGCCCAACTTTACGGGGCTATGTGTTTTCCAGGCTACCAATATGCACATCTTAAATAGTGAAATAACATTCGTTTCTTGATGCACGTTGTTCACTCTCTTGACTTGATATTTGAAGAAAAATTACAATTGCGGAAGTCGTGATCTTGCTTTCTGCAACGTACTTGACACGCCCATATATCATCTGATCGCGCGGGCCAAGTAATATAAAATAACATTCATAGTATTACTGCTGGATGAGAGATATATTATTGTGTTTGTTTGACGATTTGCGAGTCATGAGGGAAGAATCATTCGATATATATATATTAGGGCCGGGACTCGATTAAAAAAATTAATCTAATTAATTAGAGGCTTTGTAATTAATTAATCGAAATTAATCGCATTTTAATCGCATATAAATATTTTACCTGAGAACAATGAGAAGTAATTTTTTACATGTATTTTTAGTATACCATTGAATAATGACTGAATACATAAGCTTAATCAACAAAATATTGTTTATTTATTTCAGTCCAGCAGACCAGTGCAATGTTTGCCATTAAGTGTAGCAAAAGCATATTTGTGATATTTGAGGCTCGATGTGCTGCGGTGATACGCTAATTCCTTGTTGTATAGCAGGGGTGTCCAATCCTGCTCCTGGAGGGCCACTGTTCTGCTGAGTTTAGCTCTAACCCCAATTAAACACACCTGTACCAGCTCATTAAGGTCTTATTAGGCATACTAGAAACTTTAGCAGTGTATTGAGGCAAGCTGGAGCTAAAATCTGCAGGACGTCAGTGGCCCTCCAGGACCGACTTTGGATACCCCTGTTGTATAGCTTGCACACAACCATGCTCTTGTCGACGCTTCCATCATTTCGTTTTTTAAAACTAAATTTCCCATCCACGGGGCCAAGCAAAGCGGTCTCATCAGCTTCTTCGTTCATGTTCACTATGGTTTGTTGTTTTCATGGTTGTTGTCGTAACTCATGAGCGCTAGTTGGTGTTCCAGTATAATCGGTCCGTCAAAACTCATTCATTGAAAAACGTTCCGCGGGGCAAAAATAAGTGCGATTAATTTTTTTTTTTTTATTTGCGTAATTAATTAACGCGTTAAAGTCCCGTAGTTAATTAATCTTAATTAACGCGTTAAAGTCCCGGCCCTAATATATATATATATATATATATATATATATATACACACACACACAAATATATATATATATATATATATATATATATATATATATATATATATATATATATATATATATATATATATATATATATATATATATATATATATATATATATATATATATATATAATCATATAATCAAAGGTCACAGATGTTTTTCAAAGAACTAGTTCATGTCTCTTAAGCCTAAGCTTAAAGCAGCACTTGGCAACTTTTGCTCTCGGGGTCCCCCTACAGTTGGGAAAAAATAATGTCCTCAACTACTGTCGTAAGAGCTGTCATCCTACAACAGTGATCCTACATCGTATGTCAATGATACGTTTCCAGACCAAACATCTTGATGTGGGTCTGTCTTGTCAGGCTAATGTACTAACATTTTATTTAATCATTTAATACAATGCACATTTTTACATTTTACTTACATTTCAAAAATGACTTTCATGTAATTACATCTGTAATTAATTTCTGTAATTACATTTATAATTACACAGTTGACCCTGTGGAACTTACCCATACTACCACACCTGTCCCTTGACACCTTTCCCATCTCAATCTCAGCAAAAGTGTTTACTAGCTGGTTTCCACTACACTCACCCCTCCTAAATCTTACTCATGGGAGGCAGGAGCACTAACAAGGACGTTAAAGACCACGGCCTCTAGCGTCAGTCTCTAGTGCACCTCTTGAGGCCAGGGGAGTAAGGTTTTACTCACACGGTTCTTACTAGCTGGTCTCCATTACACTACCACCCCTCCCCCAAACCTCACTCCCACCCGGGTCACGGCATCAAATGTAACCCCTCCGTTTCTACTCTTTTTCTCCAAGTGGGATTTGAACCTGCATCTCCCGGCATGGGTGGTTGGCGCACTAACAAGGATGTTAAAAACCACAGCCTCTAGCGTGCCTCTTGAGGCCAGGAAAGCTCACACAGCTCTTACTAGCTGGCCTCCGTTACATATGTATGTAAAAACTTTCAACCTTTCTTTTTAACCTTGTAACAAAGAACAGAAGGGTCAAAACTTTGACTACTGTTAAAAAAAACACAGTTTAAGAGCATTTTGACAGTATGGTGTCCTTTTTAAGGCCTTCTTGGATGTTTTTTGGTTGTTGGTGGTGGTGGTGCACATATAACATTTTGTTTTTTTGTGCAAATCTCATTATATTCCTGTTCCTAATATAGCTATAGATTGGCGCCTTCCTTCAGATTGATTTTTTCCTGACATTATCTCCTAGACAAAAATCGAATCACTTATTAAACTAATAGCAGACCTCCTCACAATCTGCATTATTTGTGGTATCATTCATGTCTGCATGACAATCCAAAAGTTTAATACTTGGGGTTAAAAGTTTGTTCAAATCCGTTAGCATAAGTATGAGGCATAACGGTAGTGATCCTTGCCTTGGCAAGCCCCTCTAATAACACCTAATCTCTAATAATAGAGCAGCTGAAGTGTGCTGTGGTTTGCACTCTGCATAGAGTTATAGAGGATGTGAGACTCAACACAAACATGTATTGTCTTTCTGATTGCTTTGCTCCCTGTATACATCATCCACCCCTCTTGTCTAAGTGCCCATCAGAACATATGAATGAGGAGCACATCTGCCACACAACTTCTGAATAAAATATTTCCCTGCAAGCCGAGAGAAGAATAAAAGGCCTTTTTGGGTCATAGTCTTCATTCTACGTCTTTTAGAGGCTGAGATTTTTTTCCAGGCTCCCAAAAGCTCTCTGTTCCTCCCAGCTTTGTTATTAGACTTAAAACCTCTCAACTCATGAATTATTAACCGAATGTGATGTTTCTTTTGGAATCTCTTCCAGGAGGTCATTCAGCCAGCGGAATCCACCGAGAGAGCAGGCGTCTCGCTTCTCCAAGAGTTAATGTCAGCAGGAACAATTGAGATATTTGTTTCTGGTCGTTGTTTTACGATGGCAATCTAGTTCACAGTAAAGACAGCTCAGACCCAAGGGTGTGTGTGAATGAGTGTGTACACAGTATGTGTTATGACAGCTCACCATAAATGCAATAAAAAACATGCTGTCATGTTTACCAAGGTGGTGACATGCAGACATAACATAAAAAAAATATTCCCGGCTCATAAACTTGTTCACAATTTTATAATTTCATATATAAATATAACGAGGTAGATTAAGCACTTTTTCAGGTGATCAGATGTGACATATTATACAACATGACTGTACAAAACCAAATATAAAAAAAATCCAACTTCACCCACATCCTGTTGACATAAAAGTTAGTAGGAAGTACTTCATGCACCAAGTGTGTTTCGCCAGCCCTGTAACTTTAATAACAAGCAGTAGGCCTATAGTCTATAGGGTTATGACTAGGTTTGTTTGACCAAACACTTATACAAGCAAGATTCATTACGAGCAGTCATTTAGATATGACAGATGTAAAACTGCACTGCAGTTATGTGTAACGTATATGCTGCATGGGAAAAAGTTCTCAGGAAAAAAGGAACATTTATCCTGTATCTTTCTGAATATGTGGCATTAATTCAAAGGATGCACTGATGATGGCAAATGCTGAAGTTGCCTCATCCTGTCACATCAGTTTGAAAAAAAACGTTCAGCATTCCCTGAACACATTGTGCTTTCAGATCTCAAGTTGGCACCATCTGGCTGGCTTTTCATATTGTGTTTGAGCACAAAGATGTGCTTTAGCTGACTTTAAACACAGTTGTTCCTTCCAAAAAAGTCTTAAAACAGTTGAGATCTGAATACAATTACTAGACAGCAAAGATTATGTGCCATGTCAAACAAAGGCAAGGAACTTAGAAAACATTATTTGATTAATTTTAGATTGAGAGAACATATTTCACATGAAAGAGCTGTCACTGGGGCAGTACCTTTTCAAAGGGTACACATCTGTACCTTATTAGTACCATAAAGGTGCAGTGACTAAATTTTAGAAGCATCTAGTGATGAGGTTGTGAATTGCAATCGCCCATCGCTCACCCCTTCCTTTCAAGGTACATAGAAAAGCTACGATGGCCGCCACACACACAAAAAAAAATGTTGTCGAAGAGAGCAGAGAGAGTAGTTTTGCGCTCTGGAAAGCATTTTGTCTATTTAGGACTACTGTAGAAACATGACGGCTCAAAATGGAAAAACATATTTTAAGGACGGTTCACTGGGGAAGCCAAAATGGTTTGTCTATGACAAAAAGTGATGAAAAATATGAAAATCTACAAGACTCCACCTTGATCCATGAATATACTTCCTGCTCAACTCTCTTATGCACAGAAACAACCACTTTAAAGTTACACTGTGTAACTTTTTTAGTTTATTCTTAGTTAAAAACACTTAGTTCTTTCACAAGTATATGTGCTCATTAATGTATATTTACTTCTTTCAAGTAATAAAGTATTCTCGTAAGTTTATAATATACCATTGAAAATGTGAGGGGTTCGAATGATGGTCGCCATGTTGCTCCTCCATCTTGAAAGTACATTAGCCAAAGAGGGACATATCCGTAAATTCAAGCTTCGCCTTTCGCGTTTTAACACTCGATGGCCGTGTCGAATGTGAAGAGGGGGATTGCCATGTTAATCTTTGACTAAATCAGCCACCGTAGGAGTTAAAACGAAATTAGAATTGAGAGGAACAGAAACTGTTATTCACTGGATGGTCATATACCTTTTCACCGCTAGATTGGGGAAAATATCACAGTGTAGCTTTAACACCTGACCTAATAGATCAGTTTGAAATTTCACAAATGTGTCTGATAAAAAATAAATAAACTGATGCCATAACTAAGTAAACTAGAAATACAGACGATAGTGACCCTTCATGATGAAGTGATATGTCATGGTAATACCATGAGACTTTTCATGGAGTCCATGTTTTTTTTATTTTTTTTATTTTTTATAAAAATGTTATATATTATATATTACACTGTTCAGAAGTCAGTGTAATTCAGTCAGTGGGGCCTTGTGCTCTCTAAGGCTGTATTTATTTATATGTATTCTTAAAAAGAGTAAGCTGATATTGTAAAATATTCTTACAATTCTAAGTAAAAGATTTTAATGCTAATATATTTTGAAATGTAATTTATTCCTGTGAAGACAACGCTGAATTTTCAGCATCATTATGCCAGTCTCACATGTCATGGTCCTTCAGAAAATATGCTGATTTGATGTTTAAGAAACATTTATTATTATTTATCCATCTTTAAAAATATTTGTGTAGAAACCATGTTATTTTTTCAGGATTCTTTAATCAATAGAAAGTTCAAAGGAACAGCATTTATTTACAAAAAAAAAAAAATTGTAACATTGTACACGTCTTTTGGCACATTGACTGCATCCTTTCTAAAAACTAGTAGTGTGTATGTATATATCTGTATATGCTCAAATTTATTGAGTTTATTATCTCACGCTTAATCCATTACATTACCATGTTACTTTTTTCTAAACCACAGACTGGTCGATATCAACGAGGCAACAGTACAAACTAATACATTTCACAGATTTCTTGAGATAAACGGGTGCTACAACTTTTGGCAGACACAAATAGACTCCATCCATTTGCCATCAAAGCTGTGGCACACATCAATGAACAGCTTCTGTTACTACACAGATAACAGTGTCTTTGCTGTCTGGATTTTGAACACAATCCATTTTTCATCCGCACAAACTACTTTCGTGATCCATTGTGGCTCTAGAGCAGCACCAAATCATTGGTCAGCAGGTTCAAATCCATTTATTTCCAATCCTTAGCACATGCAATATAACTCTAAGTACCGCCACTTTACCTGATAATAGCATGTCTTAGGCTGCTATACATCAATCATGTTTCATTCTTTTCCGTCTCCCGTTGTATGTTGTTCTATTCATAGCTATTGAATTTTATGGCCTTGAATACTTCTGCACTGCATGAAAACTATGGTCCTCTCTTATTTGATTTAAAATTTTTAAAGAAAGGCTGTTTTCACAGCTGGTTCTCTGTTTCTTTTTTTTGCTTCAAATGGTCACGCATGTCTCTTCTTACATCGTACTTATGGATCCATTGTACATACGGCATGTTTAAATCATTATTACAAAAACTAGTAAATACTGCGTATAACAACTCAGGAGATGAAGGCGCTAATTATTGTCCCTTTAGATTTACCACCAAAATGGCACTTTGTCTGCCATGAATGTTTAGCAAGAAATATGCCAAATGGGCACTGCTTTCCAAAAGCAATTCACAAACATGCAGAAATTAAAAATTAGCATTATTCTTTAGGAAGTGTGACTGAAAATGAAACAACACTTCATTTCCTAGAATGCTTTTCATTGAATTTCAACTCTTCATGTCATTTAACTTCCTGTGCGTTGTGGCCAATTCCGTTCAAATTCCAACTAATCAACTGAAAGGAAGCCAATTGTTAGTGTTGGCATTTTGCAATCCAACCAAACAAACTGAACTCTGGAACAAACAATTAAATTGGGTCTGCATCAAAAGCTCTAGTGTGAAAGCACACTTAAAGGGTAACTTCACCCAAAAATGAAATTGATGTCATTAATGACTCACCCTAAAGTCGTTCCACACCCGTAAGACCTCTGTTCATCTTCGGGAACACAGTTTAAGATATTTTATATTTAATCCGAGAGTGTTTGTTCAAACGGTTATGAATCAGCGGATTGATTCATGATTTGGATCGTGTATCAAACTGCTGAAATCATGTGACATTGCGGATCCGAATCATGAATCAATCCGCTGATTCATGACCGTTTGAATCTTTATTTGAGGTTTGAAAACAAACGCGAAAGAGAAGACAATGCTGAATAAAGTCAAAGTTTTTGCTATTTTTGGACCAAAACTCAAACATGAGTAAGTACCAATCTTTTATACCCAAGTATTAGAATGTGATTGGATAGAAGTTGAAGTGACATAACAATTAAGTCTTCCCAGCAGAACTTATGCTAAAGCTTTCATTTCTTTTTTGCTTTTAAAAGAACTTAAAGATGCAGTAAGCGATTCATGAGAACCGATGTTGAAAGTGGATCAGACAGAGCACAACAATACAGTTGTGGCCAATCAGCAGTAGGGGGCGTGTCCACTCAGGAGAGAGAGTGAGCAAGAGAGAGATTTGAAGAAAGGCTGGTGAAGGAGAGATGTCTGAGAGACATTACAAAAGAGAAAAGGTCAGAGGACTATTACTAGAAAAAGAAGGGTTATGATCAGGCAAGAGCTTTATAAGTAAATGCAATATTTTATTATTGTTGCATTGTTGTGTGAAATTAATGCACAGTGCCATCATAGTGGTTTAATCCAGTTATTGATTCTCCATCTGACATGCTAGCATACCTTTAACTCATACTTTTTAGTTACAAAGCTCTTATCAAAGTCAAAATCATATAAGAAAATAAAGGTTTCTACATTGCCTTTATTTGACAAAATCATGCTAAAACATATATCTGAAAGGACTTCAGTTAACATTATTAGCCCAACTGTTTTTGCATGCTATCAAACGTCACTTTACCTACGCCTTAGCGGTGTATCCACAAGGCTATGACAAATTGGTTTTTGATCAACCATACTTCATACCAGGGTTTATTTAGAGAGCAAATTTGGATTTAGGTTTAGTCATTTTGGGGGTTTTTTGTTTTCTAAAATGTCATTTAGTTTTAGTCACATTTTAGGCATCTGAATTGTTTTAGTTTTAGTCTAGTTTTAGTTGCCTAAATATAATAAGATTTCTGTCATGACAACTCTAATAGTGTTTGGCATGGTAAAGGTATTTGGAATTTAGTATGGTTTGTTTTAGGTAGGGATGCACCGAATCCAGGATTCGGGTTCGGATTCGGCCGTATATTGGGCTTTTTGACTGGGTTCGGTTTCTGCCGAACCTTAGAATTTTTTTCCACCGAACCGAACCCGCTTGCACTACGCGATACTGGTCGAACATGATGCCGTGGTTGATTATGGCTACGTGTTACTAGGTGGACCGTTCGAATGCAGTAGTAGGCTGTGAGAAAGTGAAAATGGAACTTGTGAACAGAAAATGTGTTGTTTTGCAGTACTTTCAGTCACAAGAAGGCAATTCAAGTCGAGCTATATGTTAAATTTGCAATGCCGATTTGTCTCGTGGTGGCAAGAACCCTAAAGCATAGCCGCTGGATGTCCGGTTCGCAAACGAATCGTTCTTTTTAACCGGATCTTTTTAGTGATCCGGTCGAACCAGTTCACCAAATCGGACTTAATCGTTCTAAACGGCTCGCTTCTCAAATCAGCGCTTATCTCACAAGTTACTATAGTTACTCACTTTCTGACATGAGTGACAGTCCCTCAGACTAGAAATAAACTAATATCTTGAAGTATATGTTGTAACTCCAACAGTTCACTGAACTGAGACATGTTTTGCTGTGAGAACCGGTGAGCTGAGATACTGCATGCGTGATAGCGTCGTCTTGAACAGAACTGTTTCTCTCGGAGTGGGACGGCTGCTGTTTCTCTCGGAAAACTGATGCTGATAATATATGAGCACGGGTGAACCAAGGATTTGTGTCAGTTTATGTTATGTCAATGTAAGTTTATTTAATCTGTGTAAAACATCAGTGTTTGCACGACAGTGGCTGTATTGAGTGCTTTTGCAAAACATGAAGTAAAAAACGCATCCAAGATGATGATGATGACAATAATAATTATTACTATGCTAAGTTTTGATTACAAATACTTTATATGAATGTGTTTGAATGTATTTTCATCCGCCGGGATGATATAGGCCTAAATTACGTCATCACGTGAGGACGTAAAAGAACCAGTGATCCGTTTTTTTTAACCGGTTCATTGAAACGAACTGTCCGAAAGAAACGTTACGCGGAAAAGAACCGAATTTCCCATCCGAGAGAATAACCCAGACGCGTGAGACGCGGAGGTTGCTGCTGCTGCTGCTGCTGTAGTTTATTGCTTGCTACTGCCAATACATACACAACACACCAATGTGAGCCAGTAAGACATGCTGCTGTACTAAAAAGCGTACATGAATTACCCGAAGCAGATCTATACAGGTGGAGGGTGTACCCTAAGTATTACGAGCAGCTAGTTAAAGGACCTATTAGCCTGCACTAGAGTTTAATGAAAAAACGTTATGTATTTTGTATTTTAGTAAATTAAATTGAATAAAGTTCACCACTTTTTCAGAAAACTGTGTTGAATTGAGCTCTCTTTCATGTCGTCCCCCTTTTTCAGACTTATCCAGATGTCTGCTCTTCTCGCTCTCCCAGACGTTAACATTTTGTTTTATGCACATGCAGAAAGTGTATGCCAAATTATATCCCGTCGAGTAGATCAGTATGTTACAAATCAAATGTGCACATATCACACACGACACCAGTTCTGACTGGATCTCTTCCTAAATCATCGCTCCCTAACATTTTCATCTCATTTTTATTCGTTGGCAAAAATGTTGATACATTTTGAACACTGAGCTTTTAAAGGCTGTGATATGGTTTGTTTTAGGCAAACAAAGTAAACACTTCAAACTAAATGAATATTTAATCTTTTCAGAAAATTGAAACATACTTTCTAAGTAGGCTGGCCATGGGTGCCAAGAGTTAAAAAAAGTGGCTACATAGAAATGATTTTCGATTTCGAGGACCTTGATAAAAAGTACAATATTTGTCTTTCAAATGTAGTGAAGTAAAAGTCTAAGGTCTCCAGAAAAGTACAGATATTTCAAAATTGTACTTAAGTACAGTACTCAAGTACATGTACTTCATTACTGTCCACCTCTGAACAAATGCATCTATACATTAGTGTATACAACAGTTATTAGCTGTCTAGCCATTTTTGTATTTTTCACAAATCACGTGCAACAGTAAGATGATTCTGTGGAATGAAGCAAAGACACATTGATGATCAGAATGATAATTTCCTCATAGAAAACCCTAAAGAAGTCAAAACTGTCAAAATAGTACCTTGTTTTCTTTTTCTTCTTATTTATTTCATTTCTTAACTTTCTTCATTCTCTCTTTGCTTTGTTTTACATCAACAATCTTGGCAAAACACTTAGTGTAGTCCTTGTCGGAAAAGGTAATACACAAAAATGCACTGGCAATTTCAGTGTTTCTGGTGCAGGGTTAAATTCTGACAAGAAACACTTTGTAAGCTTCTCACAAAGATTTGGCAACACACAAATAGAACTGTACATCAAAAACTTTTCACTCCGTGAGTAAACAAACACATCAAGTTGTTCCGTCAATAATTTATCTGTTAAGAGTCATTAACGCTTGAGATTTAACAGGAATTCCGTCCTCAGTTAATGTTGCTTACCACGAGTTTTGTCATTCATGGTTGAGGAGACACTTAAAGGCATTGAATGTCTTTTTCAATGGCCACATCAGGTCAAAAAAGGGTAAAAAAACTGACAATGTCAGATCACAGCATATTCACAAAGGCTCGCGGAGTCAGATGTTCCATCAAAGACAGGAGGCTATTCCATGTTCTTAAAGTTCTTAAAATAGATGGAATGAATCATCGGAAAAGCAAGGTGAGTGTCCTGTCTCTTGTTGTTTCTAGGCAGGGATTCACGCTCACGCACACACACATTCTGATGGATTTCCAATATCAGTCAAGCCTCATAGTGACAACTGCCCACGAGCCCTTATTTTCCTCCTCTGAAGACTCGGTCGCCAGATATGTACAGAACATCTGCTTTAAGGTGGCCGCATACGTCTTCAGAACACTCACAGGTGGAGGAAAATCAATATGATTTCAGCTTAATGCAGATAAATGAAGCAGCAGCTTTAACGAACGACTGGCTAAAAACAAACTAGCAAGTGTGAAGATTTAGGCTACATTTTTGTGTCACATTGCAGAATATATTGGGATGATGAGAAAATGAACAGCTTTGAGAAGATAACAGCCAAGAGCATCCCTATAATCACACCCCATTTCTTTATGACAGCAAAAAAACAGCTGATTGCTGAGAATTCATAGTCAGAAATAGCAAACGTACTGTTGCTAATGTATAGAAGATATTCCTATTTCAGTGCAAACTTTCAGGTCATTTTGGGCAACTTTTACCATTGAAAGTGTCCCATTTGACCTGAATTTACTTCATATTTCAAAAGGAAAAATATATACCCTGATTCTTGAGACTTGTAGCCAGAACATGAAGCATATTTTAACTTGTTCAGAAAATAGCCAATTCCCCATGTTGTAATTTTAATTAAAAGTATAATTATATTATAATTCACTGTCCTATGACTATAAATCAATACTTTATGTAGGTTAAAATATGTACTATAATGCTCCAAAGTTGTCAACATAAGTATTTTATGGTCACCAAGGCTGCATTTATTTAATAAAAAGTACTGTAATAACAGTAATATTTTGAAATATTAATTCAACTTAGTTTTTTTAATTTTATTCTTGTGGTGTCAAAGTAGAATTTTCTGCATATTGCTCCAGTCTTCAGTGTCACGTGATCCTTCAGAAATCATTTTAATATGCTGATTTGCTTCTCAAAAAAAAATCGTATTATTATCAATGTTGAAAACAGTTGTACTTCCTAATATTTTTGTGGAAACTGTGACATATATATATATATATATTATTTTTTTTTAAATAGAGAATTATGTTTATTTGAAATAGTAAAAACATGTATTTTATATTTATAGGTATTTATGATTTTAATAAATTCAACTAAATCAGTCTTTTTTAGACATATTTACTCAGTTTTGTAGTGTTTTGTCAATATTCAATACTCAATATAGTTTTGTCTGAAGAATCAGTGTTTTATAATGGGGGTGGGTTTCGAGAAAAAAAACTACTAACCAAAGCTTTGCCTTAATTGAACTGCAATATGAGTGTTCTGAAGAAATATGAGGCTGGGATTCAGATTTTTTGTTCACTTTTTAACTATAAAAAACAGTAAGTGGATGTAGCAATGCACATTGTTCGGCTTTTGTGTGTAAACCAAAACTGGGCCAGACTTCCTTTACATCCTTTATCACTATACTTTAAACCTTCAGTGCTTCATGCACACCTACGGCCGACAGTCTGCGGTTTATATTCCGGTACCTGCAACGGAGCAAATCCCTGTAAGTGGAGCGCAGGTCCCGGTTAAAGAAAGCGTAAATGAAGGGGTTCATTAGTGAGTTGGCATATCCAAACCATAGCAGCGTCCTCTCCAGCCAAATTGGTATGCAACTACACTTGACCCCACATATAAAGGGTCTCGCTGTAGATAGAATAAAAAACGGCAGCCAACAAGTACCAAAAACTCCAACTATCACGCCCAATGTCGTAGCTGCCTTTTGCTCTCGCTTAAAAATTGAGATATTCTGTCGTTCACGGCTGAGAAAACGAGAAAAAGCAGCGCACTCCTCAGCTACGCCAGGTGTGTGTTGAGGTTTAAGGCCTTGCATCCTCAGGGCTTCGCTGGCAACGGTCTCCAGGCGATCCCGACGGGGGAAGTCGGTAAAACGATGTTTGGCGCCGCTTTTTCTGGCGGCCTTGAAGATCTTGTAGTACATGAAGAGCATCACGATCATGGGGATGTAGAAGGCCACGGCGGTGGAGTAGATGGTATAGCCGAAGTCCTGGCTGATTAGGCAAACACCAGCGGTGTTAACGTTCTTCGCCCAGCCGCAAAATGGCGGCAGTGTTATGGAGGCCGACACAAGCCACACACCAAAAATCATCTTCGCCATCAGCTGCCCATTTTGACGGGCAGGGTAGGTCAAAGGACGGGTGATGCCAAGATACCTGTGATAAAAAAACATACAGTTATAAGACATAATGATGAGATTGTCACTATAAAGTCAAAATTGAAAACACCAAGCAAACAACCCAATCAATTCCCTATGGACAAAATCAAGTCCCACCCTATTTATTTTTTCTTGTTTGAAAAACCATTTCACTTGGAAATACGTTACAATCAAAGACTATAAAAAAGATGGACAGCATGTCTCCGCTTCCATCTACTGTAAAAAAGGCCAATATCCCTGTAACGGTCATTGACGATTATGTCATTAGGAGTAGAGTCTGCGCAGTTTTGATCCTAAGGTGGGGCTGCGTCATCAAGGCCCTGCCCAAACTCCTGCTCCTACACAATCAATTGCAAGCGTAGCTGTCAATCATGCTGTTACACCCTGTTTTTTATAGCATCAAATAACTAACTACAGCCAAACTTACTGGGGAAATGAACACTTGAACATAAATGTGTGATGAGAACACATCACATAAACCATCTTTGGGAAAAAATATTTGATATGTAATTAGATTTTTTTAGGTGACTCGTGTCCCATTCGATTATTAAGACCTATACTGCAGCCAGCCACTATGGGGCGATCAAAATGCTTCACTTTTCAGGACTTTCAGGACAATAGGAAAGAAAAGACAAATAAAATGTTCATGCCGACTTTAAATACGCTGCCACCACAAACACTGATACATACAAAATACAATCATGCACTGTATGCACTACTGTTACTATCACTTTCAAAGTGCTCGTTGGAAAGGAGGCAAGCAACATAAAAGGACACGTGAGACACAAACGCAATTTAAAGGGTGATGAATTGAGAAATCAACTTTCCCTTGAGCTTTTGATATATAAAAGGTCATGGTTATATAAGAATATCCTGTAAGTTTCAGAGCTGAAAAGTTTCTTGTTAGTCAAAGAAAAGCTTTTATAGACACCAGGCCTAGAAATCTATCGTGTGCGCATCTTGGCGTCATTGCGTGATGAAACCTCCTCTACATCTAATTTAGTAGCCCCGCCCAATGACTCATAGAGCTGTTTGGATCGTGCTAGCCAGCAGCAATAAACATGCCGAAGAAGATAGCAAGATATAACGCTATTCCTGGTTGTGAAAGAACACAGTCGCTGCATAAGCTTACTTCGGATCCTAATATTAGGAATATGATTTGTTTTGAATGAAGTTCCAGCTCACATGGGGAAGACATATGTGTGTTTGCTTCATTTTAGTGCGGAATCATTTGTAAACTATTCTCGGGTGCTGAATTTGCAGACATATTGAGATTAAATACAACGCTGTGTCTTCTAAATTGGATCGGATAGGAATGGTGCAACACACTTATGTGAGTAAAACATGCTTTTATAGGTGATAGTATTGCATTGTTATAGATCGTTTTAATTATGTGTACATGCCTAACAGAACATACCGTTGGTTTGGAACATACCGCTGGACTCAATGTGGACATGTATGGGCCAGGGTTCGCAAAGTTGATCTGTGCTGTTCACTCACTCTCTCTTGACTTGACATTTGATGGGCATGCGTGGTTCGTGCTTATATCCATCGATTGGGCGGGCAATGTAATGCAAAAATAATATTCCAATCAATCACGGGTGATTGAGGAATAAATCGTGTTTGTTTGATAAAAGCGTTTATGAGCCCTGTGATCGAAAGAATCATTCCGGTGGCGGCTTTCAAAACAATCCCTCCCTCATGTGAACGGAACTGACAGGGGAGCTGAAGCTCATTAAATATGCAAATCTTATCCAATCCTAGCCGTGGGCATTTACTTCTAAGTCTTCACTGTGTCATGCCAATCAAAACCCAGCGTTCAGACAAGAGCCTCAAAAGCAGTGTAGAAAATAGCCTATTATTTATTGGTTATGCCGCCTTCACGTGGTATCGGATATTTGATAATTCCCACTTCTGAAGTCGTAATTACGAGCTCATCGCATTCAAATTTTGAAATGAGAGGGCGTTCACGTGCAATTTTTACCTAGGAAACTCGTATTTACAATAATTCAGAGAGCACGTGAAGGCAGCATTATGTTTTTGAATGTAAAACCACACAAATGTCATTAGTTGACCTCAGACAACTATTTATTAACACCTTTAACTATTTATTTATACCACTGCACTCACGTGTCACCGTTTAGGCAACTGGTGAAATCAACTCACTGGCACAAATACTCTTAAACAAACTAAAACACGAACCTAGAACATCACAAGAAACAGAAAAAAACACAGCTAGTCTGCTGTCGTTCTTGTCTTAACATTAACAGGATGCACACAAAGCTCATTAGAACGCAGCTCATCATCCAGAGCGGCCATAGCTAATTTCACATAGATCACTCACAACCCGCGAAAAGTTCAAATGGCTGGGCCTCTGGGGAGTTCTATCACTAAACATCAAAATTTGATTGGCTGATGACCCACGTCAGTCAAAGTTATGATCCAATTGAAAATACAAGCTTCAACAGAAGGCTAGCTATACTACAAGTGCTGGTCCACGGAGCTGTGATGCGTTTAGATGAGGACATATGGAAAATACAGCTCAGCCTCACAAACAAATAACCACATTCTTTCTGGAAATATAATTGTAATGGACGGAAATAGACAGTAATTGCATTTAGACACATTCAGACACACATTTAATTTATTTAATTATGAAAAGAGAAAAAAAAAATATTTTGAGAGGGCCAGCAGAGAAGGCTCTGATGGCCCTGGCAGCCCACCACTTGATTTCTGCATACTAGTTTTGGCAAATGAAACTGCAAAATAAAGGCCATGATTTACTCTCACACAAACACACACACACACACACACACAAAAAAACATTTTTCCATGAAACTCAAAAAGATGTATATTAGAGCTATTATGAGCTATAGTCCAATTCTCAACGATAATCTTTTCCTTCACAGCTCTCAAACCTCATTCACATTTGCATGTATATTCAAAATGCCACATCCAGATGCCACACCATGTTTGACGTCAATAATGCCAAATTACATTCATTCATCTGTGTCTTGCAAGTGATTGTGATGCACTACATTTGAATATTATGTACATATTCAGATCGTACTAATGAGATTTGATAATCAGAGGGAAAGATTTTCAGTGACTAACTACTTAAATTTCATATGACTGCAAAAGAATTGGAAAAAAGTGCATTAGTCGTTGTTCATTTTCATGTTCTCTTTTTGTGTTTCCCAGAAGAAATAAAAGCTATGCAGGTTTAGAATGGCATGGGGGTACGCAAATGACAACTTTCATGTTTGGATGAACTATAAATCAAAAAATCCAAAGTGATCCAAAATCATTGTGTACTTCAGACAAATTAACTTGCCTCAAGCTCGTTTCCTAGAATTCTGCTCAATATGTGGTACTTTACAAGATGATTGAGAGGTGAATGAGAAGCGAGACATCCAGCATTCTAAAAAAAATGTAGTTCACATCAGGGGCATACTACAGCGCGTCGAACGCATGGTGGTGCAAATTGCATTTGTCTGAGCAGCTCTTGTCTGGACCAATCAGCACCCACTCGAGTTGAGTTGAGAAGGAGCATAGAATTTCAGGAAAATGCATGGAAAAAAAAGATTAAGTATATTATTGCCACTTCTGCTGCTAAGGAAATTGACCGTGATGGTGCCATTGTGGCTAAATCGCAAGTTAAAGAGCAGATTACAGCACTTGAAGCTTTGATGAAGGATTCTCATTGCCATGACCCCTGCCCCCAGGAGACACTTAAGTAAGAATGCGCTTTACATAAAGATCTAAATTAAATCTCTGTGCAGTTTCCACTCTTGCTGGGGTCATACTGATCTCATGAATCACAACAAAGCCAATGAGTTTAGAATGGCTCTGCACAGTTAGTATAGGACCAGGTATGAATGATATTAACTTCCCCTCCCTCTTGCAGTGACTTCTCTTTCTTCTCTTCTCTTCTCTTCTCTTCTCTTCTCTTCTCTTCTCTTCTCCTCTCCTCTCCTCTCCTCTCCTCTCCTCTCCTCTCCTCTCTTCTCTTCTCTTCTCTTCTCTTCTCTTCTCTTCTCTTCTCTTCTCTTCTCTTCTCTTCTCTTCTCTTCTCTTCTCTTCTCTTCCCTTCCCTTCCCTTCCCTTCCCTTCCCTTCCCTTCCCTTCCCTTCCCTTCCCTTCCCTTCCCTTCCCTTCCCTTCCCTTCCCTTCCCTTCTCTTCTTTTCTCTAGCTCAAGGGCGGGACATCCTGTCACTCACATGATATCACACCAACAGCACACCACAACCATCCAATCAATTAATGATAGACAAAATCAAGTCCAGCCCTACATTATTTCTTGTCCGAGAAACCATTTCTCTTGAATAAACGTCCCAGTGGAAGAAAAAGACTTCTTCCATTTGATGCTGACAATAAAATCCAGAGGTCCATGTCAGAGGTCCATGAGGTCCACTCCATTGCAGTGTGTCCTGCACCCCTTTTCTGAATCTACACCACCGCTGCTGCTACACCACCGCTGCTGAATCCCCACGGTAAAAGAAGTGCTATTTTAGAGTTTGTTTGCAGTCAACATTAAATGAGAAACGATCCGAAAGAACCGATTTAAATGAGTAATTTATGAGTAATTTGTTCCTGTAGTCTAATTCACGAACAAATGACTCAAATGATTAATGAACCAAATCTTTTTAGTAAATCAAGTAAAAATAAATTAAGCATTGTAGTGTAGTAAAAGCTGCAGTATGTAACTTGTAAAAACATTTTTTTACATATTTGTTAAACCTGTCATTATGTCCTGACAGTAGAATATGAGACAGATAATCTGTGAAAAAGTCAAGATCCTCTGGCTCCTCCCAGTAGTCCTATAGAGGGAATGCATGTGACGTCACCGTCAGCAAATGAGCAAGGTTACGCCCCATTGAGAGGCCAAAAGAGAGTTAGCATTGGTTTACAGCATGAATGCAGCAAAAACACTGGCCCGGCGCCAGAGAGGGGTAGGGGGAGGCAGGTCCACGGACCCTATGGACATCGCTGTTCCGGACTTGATAATAGCGTGTAATTTTCTTATTCAAACCACTGCCACCTGCTGCTGCTTCTGCTTTTAGAGAGAAAAGCTGCCTATAACTGCTTGTCTAGGATCTTCATTGTATACCAGCTTCACTGATTAATATAGCGGAACTTCGTGAGATTGCGTTTATTGAATGACAGCTTTAAAGTATATTACCACTAAACACTTCAATACATTGACCCATCTGCATATACATGCGGGATTCACTCGAAAAATGTGATGACTGACACTTATATTCATGTCGAAATTAGGCTCATAAAATTTTTTTTTTTTTACAGTTTATGGTTCAAATTCAAGATTACCAGTGTGCCGCAGCTTTGTTATGGTGGACAAACAATCAAAACTGCCAATTCCTCGAGTGGCTCCTGCTCATAAAATAAAGACAGAATAAAATGTTCTGCTTGACAAGTAAGTATCCCTGCTTAGCTCCTCGAAGTCGCTGTAGGTGTGAATTCCTTGTCGGAGCCCATTGACTCAGTGTCAAAACTCTAGCCGCATAACATACAGATAAAATTTCACGCACAGTGCAAAGCAACTTTTGAAACCTACTAATTCACTGGCTTGTCATGTTGCTGAAATAATGTACAAGCAAACCTTATTTAGCATTACATATTGATAGAATAATTACTTGCATACTGTAACTTTAGTTACCGTTATATTATCTTACTAGCTATTTCTTACTTATAGAAATATTATTACTTATAGAGCTTTCCTGTAGCTCAACCAGTAGAGCGTGGTGCTAGCAACGCCAGGTCATGGGTTCGATTCCCAGGGAAAGCAAGTACTGACAAAAACGTAAACATGTGTACCTTAAAAATACAATGTAAGTCGCTTTGGATAAAAGCGTCTGCCAAATGCATAAATATAAATAGTGCAACGTCATAGTTACATACATGTATTGCAAAATACATAATGTTTTGAGGACTAAGTTGTAGTCAAAGTATGGGCAGGCCATAGTCAATGTAAATCATATTGTTGATGCTTGGTCCGTACCAGTGAATGTGCTATAACTGTTTATCGGCCTCATTGGTGGCCCTGCTTGTTTTCTAGCCTGGTCGTTCACGGCAGGCTCCATTGTGATGGTGGAGGAGCTGTGGAGTGAGAGCGCAGCAGAGAGCAAGGGGGTGTGACTTGTGAGTTGTGCTTGTTTAAATTTTTGGGCCAAGTCAACATTCTCTTAAAGATCTCTACTGCAGATTTAATGTAGTCTGATACACTAAAAATGACAGTTCTTTTTAAAAAAAAAATCATAGCAAAGCTGACAAAGCACTTGAATCAATCGGACAAGTCCTTCGATTAATCAACTCACTGAATCCATTAGAGTGATTTCTGAATCAACATTATCACTTCCAGTGACGGAATGTTTTAATGTATTACACAGCTCTATGGAATACTTTATTTTTACTGGTCCTATTATTCACCATCGTCCTTTAATATCCTTGTTAGCGCCCACGTCCCATGCCAGAGACTGGGGTTGGAATCCTGCTCAAATTGGGTTGAGTAGGACTGGTTATATTTGGTGCCATGACCCAGATGTTAGTGAGTTTTGGGGGGTTAGTGTAACAGAGTCAGGCTAAGAGCTGTGCGAGCAAACCTCACTCCCTTGGCATCAAGAGGCATGCTGGTAACTGATGCTATGATGGAGAGAAGAATCCTGAAATGTTTCCCTCCAAAAACTTAATTTTCATCTTTAAGTGAACTAATCCTTTAATGTCTTTATTAGCGTGCCCGTCTCCCCTGCCTGAGACAAAGGTTTGAATCCCGCTTGAAGCGGGTCATGCAGGACCAGTTGCATAAAGATGTTGTTAAGTTCATGTATAACACTGAAATAAAATTCCTGAAGCGCTATATTCTATATGTAGTGACAACTCAACCATACAGATCTAAATCTCCATGGCACCATCTCTGGGTCAGACATCATCAGCTGCATAAAATAAACGATTCTAACGTCCCTGTAAGCTGCTTAGCAGTCAAATACCCATTGGTTTATGACTCCCAGGGCAACGTAGAGGTCTGCGGGTCATGTAAATAACATGGCCATTATTTATGTAATAACACTGAAGGCACAGAAGGTTCCAAGGCTAAAATAATTTTAATCATAATTCTAGGTCATATGGAAAATGCAGTCTGACCTTTCCATGTAATCCTTTGAACAACAAGTACAATTTTCCACTTCAAAATGAAAAACAAAAAGGTCTAATGAGACCTTATGAGTTCAATTGAAGGTGTAAATGCAAGTTAGTTCAGGGTACACTAATCATACCGATTGCATGTGACTATAATTTGTCAACAGAACCATTGATTTCTTGACTTATGTATGGCATATTCTCAAATATTGGACTTCATGTTGTTATCATTCTTAGGCTTGAGGGTTCATGAAAAAGAGAAAATGAACTCTTTCACTTAGCATCAAAACTTTTTCTGCTTTCATTGCATCCATGGCTTTTCCAAAGCATCTAAATGTCAGTTTGATATAATAACCATGGGAGCCACTTGAGTGAAAGTACACTAAAATTAGCTTTGATGGATGTTGGTTTCTCATGATGGGTCAGCATTGTATATTTCAGATGTTTATGAGTAAGGAGTGAGCTCCTGGCTCTATCTTTCATTAGCTCTATTACTCTCATGGTTTTGTTTGTCTTGTGGGACCCATTCTGTGATATGTGATGTACATTAAGGCAGGGTTAATGGAGAGGATGTTTTACTTCCAATATGTTGCAGAAGAGTGGATGAGAATTGATCTCTATTTGAATGTTTTCCAAGTATTATGGCTTATTTTTTAAAAGTTGCATTCATGTTTTAGTGTCTGGGATGAGCAACAGTGGAAAAAAAAAATTAAAGTCAAGTAGTGCTTTTAGATATATATATATATAAAATTGTTATCAAAACAACAATTTGTACCAGGCTATAAATGTTTTTTTCTGCTGTAAAGTTGGGAATTTTAACATGGGGCTCAATGAGATTCTGCTCCCTTCTGGACCCTGTCCCTAGTGGCCAGTCGAGGAATTGCAGTTTCAGTCACTTCTGTATTGGCTTCAACAGAAACTGGGGGAAGTTGCTGCTTGGCTTTAAGCCGAGGGTATACTTCACTTTCCACCCCCGGATGCGCCACGTGTGCAGCCCTGTCCACGCGTCTTTCACAGTATATTACACCACGGATGCGTGCGGATGATTGCATTTGACACATGCGCAGTAAAAAAAATAAAAAATGCTCTACCAGACATGTACTGCCGGTGCATGCACTGTTGCATGCGGACTGTTGTCCGTGTGCGGCCAGCCGCGAGCCCTCTGCATGACAAAAATGACATCATGCGGACAGTGCACAAACGCAGACGGCCAAAGTATACTTTATAATGATACCAGGCATGACATGTTTCTGTGAATGTTGACTGCATGGGAGCCCGCGTTAGAATGCTAACTTTTGATGATTTCAGGTAAAAATCTTAAGGCGCAAGTTGACAAAACATAATGAAATAACTATACTAATGTGTAATGTTGACATATTTTTTATTTTGACATGAAAGCTTACATGTTAAGGGAGCAAACTGGCCCAAAATCTCAAAATTGACCACTGCATGAAAAAACAATGTTTTCACCTGCCGTGTCGCGCCTTAACACAATTAATGCAGCATCCATTTTTTCTGTAATCCTTGGGCTAGCATTAGATTATATGATCACGCTCTTATTCATGCAAATTCTTTTAAACCATTCAAATGCAAGAACACGCTGTCTGTAAATGTCTAGTCTATGTGACACACACAATGCACAGAAAGATGCATGGCAGTATCGTGCGCACAGACAGCGCCAGAATCTAGTTGAATGAACAATAACACAGAATAATGCCAAAATGTTTTGTTGGGCATTCTTATAAGAGCAGTCTTAAAGGGTTAGTTCACCCAAAAATGAAAATTCTGTCATTAATTACTTACCCTCATGTCGTTCGACACCCGTAAGACCTCCGTTCATCTTCAGACACAAATTAAGATATTTTTGTTGAAATCCGATGGCTCAGAAAAGGCCTTCATTGACACCAATGTCATTTCCTCTCTCAAGACCCATAAAAGGCGCTAAAGACGTCGTTACAAAGCCCATCTCACTACAGTGGCTCTACAATCATTTTATGAAGCGACGAGAATAGTTTTAGTGCGCAAAACAAAACTAAATAACAAATTATATAGTGATGGGCTGATTTCAAAAGAAAGTTTTGAACGGTTATGAATCAGCATATCAATTTATGATTCGGATCGCGTGTCAAACGGCCAAACTGCTGAAATCACATGACTTTGCCACTGAATTGATACACTGATTCATAATGGTTTGAAGCTTTTTTTTTTTTAATCGGCCTATCCCTATATAAGTTGTTATTTGGATGTTGTTGTTTTTAGCGCACAAAATCTATTCTTGTCACTTCATAAAATGATTGTAGAGCCACTGTAGTGAGATGGGCTTTATAATGACGTCTTTAGTGCCTTTTATGGGTCATGAGAGAGGAAATGACATTGGTTTCAATGAAGGCCTTTCTGAGCCATCGGATTTCAACAAAAATATCCTCATTTGTGTTCTGAAGATGAACAGAGGTCTTACGGATGTCAAAGGACATGAGGGTAAGTAATTAATGAGAGAATTTCCATTTTTGGGTGAACTAATCCTTTAAATGAGTTAACTTCTTAAATTAACATAAAGAGTTGTGAGAAAATTTGATTGTGCTTGGCAGCAGCAGGTTATTAAAGGGGGTCTAATGCTATATTTCATGCTTTCTGACTGATTTACACTGTTAAATTTTATTTTTAGCACGCGTTAAACATGGTCAAATGTAAAAAATAAAAAATTCAAAATGTTAGACATATGTGTTCAGCACTTCATGATGAAGTGAGTGTGTTATATTTTGACTCTATAAAGCTTTCTTCTCTTACTTGCACCTTCAAAATGCTTTTGCGCCAATGCATTGCTAAAAGAATCAGAGTGTTTTGTAATTGTCCTATATAAAACTTTAGCAGCATATTTAAAAAATAGTATGATAAAAAGTGCTAATTCACAACAACATTAATACATCCTTTATTAAATCACTTTGTCGAATTAAATGCATCTTTACAGATGGTGTTAAATGCTGAATCGATTCATTCAGTTCTAATAGTGCCTCCTAATGCAAGTCGTGTTATTTAAAGGGGAGGTTCAAGCATCAATGACTAACAAAAACCACACATAATTAGTATTTATTCCTATTACTTTCATGTGAAATGTTATATATAATAATAATTATATAGCAATAATAACACATAATTATGTAGTTATGTCTGAGAACAATTTCTTAATATATATATATATATATATATATATATATATATATATATATATATATATATATATATATATATATATATATATATATATATATATATATATATATAGGCTATACAGGCATATGGCTACTGGCTTACTGGCATTATTTCAATACTTATTAACAAATATATACAAATATAGTTTGGAATGTATGTATGTATTTATTAATTATTAACAGTAATATCAATGTTGCTTTTTAAAATTTGACTGGGGGCACCAATAAGTATTTTACCTAGAGCATCAAAATGGCTAGAAATGGCCCTGCCATCAATTCTAGTTTATTGTAGTCTTGCTTGGAGAGAGAAAGAATGAAGTCCAGGCTAAAGTGCTGCAGAGACCGGGTAAATTGAGGATGAGCTATGAAAAAGAAATGCACACAGGTCCATCTCTGAATGAACTGATGAAGAGTGACATATAGAGGACAAAAAACAATCAAGCAAAGGCATTTAGAGTGGTCACTGCTCCTTCATCTTCCTCCTCCAGCTCAAGCTCCATCTTTACACAAACTCTCCATCAAAACACCAATGTCTGCACCATCTTTCTCTTTATCATTCCACTCCTACCTACAGCTTTAACCTCCATGTTGATCATTTCTGACATTCTCTTTCTCTAGTCATAAAGGCCACTTTTATGGCACTTTTGGTGAATTTGTGAATAATCAAATGTGATTATCGGTTAAAGGGTTAGTTCACCCAAAAATGAAAATTCTGTCATTAATTACTAACCCTCATGCCGTTCCATACCCGCAAGACCTCCGTTCATCTTCGGAACACAAATGAAGATATTTTTGTTGAAATCCGATGGCTCAGAAAGGCCTTCATTGACACCAATGTCATTTCCTCTCTCAAGACCCATAAAGGCACTAAAGACGACTTAAAGCTTTTGTGCGCAAAAAAAAAGTAAAAAAATAAATAATAACTTATATAGTGATGGCCGATTTCAAAACACTTCTTCCTGGAGACTTGGAGCGCTATGAATCAGCGTATCGATTCATGATTCTGACCGCGTGTCAAACCGCCGGACTGCTAAAAATCACGTGATTTCGATTCGATACACTGATTCGTAAAGCTCGAATCGGATCACTATATAAGTTTTTATTTATTTTTATTTATTTTTATCTAAAACTATTCTCGTCGCTTCATAAAATGATTGTAAAGCCACTGTAGTGAGATGGGCTTTGTAACAACGTCTTTAGTGCCTTTTATGGGTCATGAGAGAGGAAATGACATTGGTGTCAATGAAGGCCTTTCTGGGCCATCGGATTTAAGTTTGTTGTAACATGCTTTCTGTGCATGATGCATTTTGTGTCAAATATACAGTGAGCACACTTATGTAATTCACTCAGACTTTTGTAATTCATACAGTATACTGTAACAAAACTTATCACAAAAATGGATAAAAGCATTCACTTCATCAGCAAAAAAAAAAAAAAAATCTGCTTTTGCTTACGTATCTACGTATCTATTCCACTACAAAAAAGTGAGAATTGTCCGACTTGACAGCACCCTTTTCACTGCCTTATCCGCCTACTCTCGTCTACATTCAAGACGAGTTGTTTGGCATCTTAAATGAGCCTAAAAGCCAAGAATTGCAGAGGCTTGATGGAAAATGGACCGCAGCAGCATTTTAGTGTTGGAGATTAAAAAAAAAAAGCTGCAGCGATGTTTTCCTTAAGAGACGCTCTCCCGATTCATCATCTCACTGTACAACATTACTAAAATATTGAATGACATTTGTATTCTTTTGGTTTATCCCATCTTTGTTCCTTGTTCTCTTTCAGTGTATTTTTCAATAATTTATTCCCAAATCCAAGGAGCTTTAGTGGTATGTTTGGTCTCTGTCCAGGCTACAGCTAGCATTTTTTTTTAGGTCAGGGACAAAACCGGTGGCTATTTTCAGATTATAACTAAGACAGACAATATTTATATGAACACAGGAAGATTCTTTCCATGTGAGACTAACATCTCCCCTTTAGTTAATGTTTTTGTATCATCATAATACAAAAATACTGACCCCAAATGTTTTATATAGGGTCAGTAAACTAAGAAAAATATATCATTTATAATAATGAATTACAAAAGGTTTGGATTTCAAATAATTTCTGATCGCAGCACAATGGCATTATTGCGATGTGTAAAGTCTTGTTTGTATGATTTAACATGATTAAAACAAGATTTGCTTCATTTGAATCCAATTGCTGTCTGGAGAAACAGCTCGGACGAGATCTCTGATTTTTCTTACCAGCTTTCCTTATTTTTGTAGTGGACACAGTTGGCAAATACTGCCAGATTCAACTACACACCTTTATCTGACTTCATATTTGTATCTCTCTGCAAATGTACATAACCTTGAGCTTAAAAGCATTTTTTTTGGATGAGGCCTAAGCACTAGTGATGGACCTGCCATTGACTTTGTTTCTCACAGAACATTCATCAACAGTAAAATGGATGCAGTCGTATGGCAACTGTGTAAAGTGACTTTTAAGCCTTTTAGTGGCAATGACCCAGGTTTGAACTCATAAACAGATTGACCTTTTTCACAAAGCCTGACATTTTAAAGAGAGTAACTGAGTGGAATGAAACTGAGCAATGGGATGTATCGGAGACTTCACGTCCATTGGATGCATGCTATTATTTGGAGAAGAGCGCAATTTCAAACTCAGCCTTTCTATAAAACAGCTCTTAGCAGAGTTGGCTAAAACGACAAGCCTGTTTTTAATGGAATGATCCAGGTTCAATACAAGTTCAACCGTATTGACAACAGCTGCCTGCTGTCAATTACAGAGAATGGTTTCAACCTGTCTCAGTCGATGATTTTTGTAAGCTCGATTTTGTTTTTTGTAACATTAGTTTCACACAAAATCGTGTATTTGAACTTTAAAGTTGGTCATTATAAAGGTTAGACTACTTACCAAGGTAAATGAGCTTCTAGTTGTTTAATTACACTTATGATTTTGAGCATACATTTATGCAGTGCTTTTAAAGTATACATTTTATCAGTTGTGTAATACTGTTGGAATTCCTTTGAATGGATTTTCTCTGTGTAAACCACCAGGGGGCCCCGTCGCAAAGTTGTTTAAATAAGTCAAAATATTGGCAGGAAAAAGTCAAGGAATCAACTTATTGATACATCAACTGATTTATGGCCTGGCAAAATGAGTCACAATGAGCGCATTTTCAAAAACAAATTATTGTTAATTTCAC
The DNA here is from genome assembly GCF_024679245.1 of Pseudorasbora parva. NCBI lineage: Eukaryota > Metazoa > Chordata > Actinopteri > Cypriniformes > Gobionidae > Pseudorasbora > Pseudorasbora parva. The sequence continues at coordinate 50,989,596 of NC_090174.1, forward strand.
ATTCTCTATTAAAACATCTTCATAATGATGTATGGTTTGTTCATTTGGAGTCAGCAAAGTACATTTTTCTGTTTTGAAGTCAGTCAAAGATTTCAGAAGGTTCCAAAACAAAATCACCTATAGCAACCAACCATAGGCCTACCTTTAAAACCGTGGCAATAACATCAACCACAATTGTTCGATTAAAGGAACTGTTTGTAAGATTGTGGCCAAAACTGGTACTGCAATCACTAGCCCCTCTCCCTGACCTGAGGTTGCCAGATAGGCTGCAGGATCCAGCAGGAACGTTTGTATCTGCAGCTTTGGTAACTAGAGCAGATCTGGCAACCGATACCGAAACACTACTGACTTTGTGATTGGTCGATAGGTGGAGGGCGGAGCTTCAGGCCCAAACACAGCATGTCAACATCAACATAAGGGCTGCAACAGCAACGTTTAAATGACAATATCCTGGCCGGACTACTGTTGTCAGTGATATAAGCATTTGAAATGAACATGATTTCTTAATGTGTAGTGACATATCAGGGCCATTTTATGATAAATACATTTCTTACATACAGTTTATTTTACATTAATGAGACAGACAGCCTATATGTAAAGGCCTATTGTAATAAACGTTTCTAATATTATGTTACACATCAGATGTTTTTACCAAACAGCTAGCAAAATGTTCATTAAGGCATAACAGATAATAGATATTTTGAAATATTGTAACTGTGTAAATGTGTATATTGTGTACTGTCTGAGAGGCATCTTTGTGTGCACGCTTCGGATGTGTGAGCGCAAGTAAGATCGTTATATTAACATCAGCATGTGTTTGAAGATCACATTTCATTGGTTCAGACTCATGCCATTGAGAACTTGCTATGAATATTCACAGTTGGAATGCTGCGCTTTACAACAAAACCAAACTTGCGCTGAGGGGAAGCACCAGTCATCGAGAAGCGAGCAGAGAAAAAACCTCTCAGAAAACATACAAATAAAGATATTTTTAGACGTCTAATTACTATTTGGAGCATTAGTATTGCTAGACGAGGGTTTCGAGATTTTTTTAAAAACCTCAAATTCGACCAGACTTTAAAATGTTCACTTGTTTTGCTTGTAGCTCGTATTAGCCTGTGCGCATTCCGACTTATTTACTATTTATTTTTGCACTTATACTAAGTATACTACTACATTCCTATTTAGATATTAATTTTGTACTTTAATATTTTAACTCTTTTCCTGCCAGCATTTTTTTAATTTGCCAGCCGGCCCATGCATTTTTAATAATTTTCGTAAAAATTCATTGGCCCAGAATATTTTGTTGTATGAAAACCAGATTGGATTCAGAACAATGATCAAAACATAGACAGAGTTTGATTTATATACAGTTTAATATTTATTTATTATGTTACTTATTTTACAATTCTATTGCTTGTTTTTGCTGCTTCGCTTGTTGTTTTGATCTGGAGATTCTGGACTATTTCAGAAGATGCGTAATAGCACCCCCTACCGTATAAGAGTGAAAACATGGATTGTGGGAAAACTCTGTCAATAGCGGAAAATTGTATAAATTGTGTGGAAAGAGTTAAAGGTGGGGTAAGTGTTATTTCAAAATGGTTTTACAAAACGGACTCAGGCCGAGTCCAATAACAAGTTGCCAATCAGCAGATAAGGGGCATCTTTAATACACTGTCAGAAAAAAGGGTACAGTGCTGTCACTGGGGCAGTAGCCTAAGGTACAAAACCGATAAGGTACAAATATGCTACTCTTAAAGTACTAATATGTACCTTTTCACTTTTGTACCTTAGGGTACTGCCCCAGTGACAGCACGGTACCTTTTTTTCTGAGAGTGTAATGATGGTGAGAAGAGAGCGCTCAGTGCACATCATTATTCAAAACACGACACACACCGGACATTAGCTGAGAACTAACATATGCTGGCTTTTGCTTGACTATGCTCGTGTGTCATGTTCGCTTGTTTGTTTATTTGCGATGGAATTGTGGCTCACTTCAGCGATGATAAAGACCCGTTCATTTCCACACCGTATGGAGCATCTAAATCTCCTCACTGTCTGATTCAAGCGTCAACTCACAAAATGTGTCAGACTAGTAAGATATTATACTCCTAATATATGTTTATTTCCTCTTTTCCTAATCTATGTAACCCTTATCCGGTCGTAATTGTAATTTTAAGTATATTTCTGAGAAGTACATAAAAAATATTTTTTTATTTTGAGAGAAGCTGAAATATTAGATGTAATTGGCAGATGCTTATCCAAGGGAACTTATATTGCATTCATGCGGTCTCTAGGAATCAAACCCATGTTATTGCTAGCGCAATGCTTTGCTGTTGGAGCTACATGATTGATAAAACTGGTGTAATGGCAGACTTTTATTGTACAGTACATGTGTATTTTTTGTCTGTGTTTAAAATTGAGGGATGAGTCAAAATTAAAATCAGTTGTTTGGAATAAAAGTGTCTGCTTAATGAATAAATGTAAATGTACTGACAGCTACATGTATTACAAAAACAGCTGTATTTTCAATACAAAAGTTTTATTGAACCTGTATATTAAATATATAAAAGAAGAATAAGTCACTTTGATGTAAAATCAGATGGTTCATTGCCAAATTTATTCTTCTGTGACAGTAGTGGCTAAAACACACTCACGGTGGTCCTTGGGGGAAAGTCATGAAAACAAAAATCACAGGGAGGACAGTAGATCAACACTCCAGTCCCATTTGCAGCTATATTTAAACAGCCCTATTTTGATTTAATATTAGCTTCATAAAACTTCCCCACTTAATTCTGCAATGCAGATTCAGGGGCTAATTGCTCTATAAATATGTCATATGACACATGTCCTAAAGAGTTTATTAGCGACAAACACCAATAGCTTCTCATTTATTAAGATAATTAATTGAACAAATGTCCTAAGTGCTGCTAATATGTACACAAGCAGCAGCTGTCATCCTAAAGGCTTGTGCCAGACAGAATGAATGCATAATGCATTTGTGTTTGAAAATTGCGCTTTACATCACTCACACACACACACACACACACACATACGCACATGTTGGTCTATGTGGTTTACAGGAACTCTCCATAGGCGTAATGGTTTTTATACTGTACAAACCGTATTTTCTATCCCCTTACACTGCCCCTATCCCTAAACCTACCCATCACAGGAAACATTCTGCATTTTTACTTTCTCAAAAAAACATCATTTAGTATGTTTTTAAGGCCATTTGAATTATGAGGACATTTGATATGTCCTCATAAACCACATTTATAGTGTAATTCCAGTGTAATACCCATGTAGTTATACAAATTTGTGTCCTCATAAACCACATAAACAGGCTCACACACACATACACACATACATTTATATATTAACATTATGATATAGGTGAAGTGAAGGCTTGACAATTGGGTCAGAGCATCTCCAAAACTGCAGCTCTTGTGGGGTGTTGGAGAGCTGTGTGAGACAGCTCTCCCAGACTGCAGTGGTCAGTATCTATCAAAAGTGGTCCAGGGAAGCAACAGTGGTGAACCGGCAACAGGGTCATGGGCGGCCAAGGCTCATTGCTGCATTTTGGGAGTGAATGCTGCCAATAGAAATGCTGGTTCTGATAGAAAGGTGTCAAAAGATACACAGAGCATTGCAGTTTGTTGCATATGGGGCTGCATAGCAGTCAGGGTGCCCATGCTGACCCCTGTTCACCACTGAAAGCACAAACAGTGGAAGCAAAGGAAGAAGGTGGCCTGGTCTAATTAATCACGTTTTCATTCATTTTTGTGGATGGCCGTGTGTATGAGCATCACTTATCTAGGGAACACATGGCACTTTGGGAAGAAGGCAAGCTAGCAGAGGCAGTGTGATGCTTTGGGCAGTGTTCAGCTGGGAAACCTTGGGTCCTGCCATCATGTGGATGTTACTTTGACACGTAACACCTACCTAAGCATTGTTGCAGACCATGTACACCCTTTCATGGAAACAGTATTCCCTGGGGGCTGTGGCCTCTTTCAAAAAGATAGTGTGCCCTACCGCAAAGCAAAAAATGTTTCAGGAATGATTTGAGGAGCACAACAACGAGTTTGAAGTGTTGACTTGGCCTCCAAATTTCACAGATCACAAACCAATGTGCATTTGTGGGATGTGCTGTACAAACAAGTCCGATCCATGAAGGCCCCACCTCGCAACTGACAGGTCTTAAAGGGAAATCAAAAAACAAATTTTGTCTAAAGAGTCAATCAAATGTTTTATTAAATAAATAAAATAAACATGTATAAACTATACATTAGATGATATGTAGTCATGTAGTGTTGTCTGGCTATCACCAGACCAAACTCAATTTAAGACTGAACATTGTTCTGCTCTGTATTTTCTACTGGAAAAGAGGCGTGATTAACAAGCATTATTCAAAAGACGTATGCAAAAAAGTATGCAATTGGATAGTCCTTCGACCAATCAGACCACAAGAGGCGTGATCAACATGCAACAACCCATCGCTTCTCTATCCGTCGTCATGTTAAACCTGCCAATAGTGCGCCAGGTGGATAAGCCAGTCTGTGATTGTAACAGAATGTTAATGTTTAAAAATTCCATCTGATTATTTTTATCATTCTTAACATACTATTCTGGCATGCCAATGATAATATGACAAGGGTCCTATAGCATGTTTAGGTTTAGGTTTATTTAAGGTTTGACAAGGCAGGATAATGCAGTACAAAACTCTGAAATGTGTCAAACATAACATATACTCAGAAACAACCATTATATACCTAGTTTAAAAACAGCTAAAAATCCAAAAATCACACAATTCTGACATAATTCTATCATTAACTTCTGAGAGTACAGCACAAATACACACACACAAAAAAAGCAGAACTGGATTTCATACAATCAAACACCTAAAGTGTATTTGTGAAACAATTTAAGAGCACGTGGAATAAAAGAAAGTCTTTTTGTTTTACTTCTGGGCATGACAAATTTCCTTTGCTGCCTCAATTGATAACTGGGTGTTGGAGCCACAGACAGGAAGCAATGCAGTGGTGATGAACTGTCCTTAATTGATTTAGTAAAAGTACGTAATGTGGCTTCAACATGGCTTCATGATGAATTATCATAATGGAGTAGTTTTGGAATAGAACTTGTTGAACAAACATTTAGACAATCAGATGTCCCTGAAACATGCAGAGTATGACTAAACAAACAGTTAAACTGATAGGGAAAGATCCTTAAAACTAAACTTGAAGATTTGTCGTTGCTGAAGGTACTGCTTTCATGAGCAATACTTTGCTGTGACTAAACATAGTTTTGTTTAAGTGCTTCATCTTCAGTATTGGAGGAACAATTCAGTTCAAGAAACTTTGGATTCTTTGTTAAGGCAGCAGTGACATAAAATTTATACCTTTAATTTTACATGAGGAAAAAAAATATGAAGGGACAATGCTTAAGGCCTATAGATATCCCTAAAATATAACAATAACTATAATTGTTATGAGAAAGAGGCTTTAAAGGCTTTAGTGTGCTGTTGCACTAGCTCTTGACAAATGAAATTGCTGTTCAGCTTTAGGGCCCTTAGAGTTAAATTCAATGAGAGGTTGATTTCTGACATTGTTAAACTAAAACAAGAGGCCTAAACATTCCACATAGGGGATAGAAGACGCCAAAAAGACAATTTAATGACACTAAAATGTAATATATAAATATATTTGGGGGTTGGTATTTTTTTATGTTTTTAAAATAAAATAAAAATTTCTCACCACGGCTTCATTATTTAATCAAAACACAGTAATATTTTGAAATATGAATACAATTTAAAGGGGAAAAGTTGTGTCATTTTTCAAAGTCTTTTTGGTGTCTATAATAGAATAGGTTTTTATGCTTGAATGTTTAGTAATTATTCTTCACATATTTTACATTATTGCAGCACCTCTCTTCCCAATCTATCAGTAACGCTCTGGGATGTGTTTCCCAAAAAGCATCGTTAGTCAACTATTGTCGCAAGTTCCATCTTTATCAACATAGTTCAATCAGTCTGTGTTTTTCGAAACTATAGTTACTTCCAACAAACATTCGCAAACAGCAAAGTACCATGTTGCACCCTAGCGGCAGCAAATTTAATTTGCCCGCAAGTGTGGTCTAGCAACTCTCAATTCCTATCTAAGCTGTATTCCTCAGAATCTGGACGGCCCAATCACATCGTGTATAGAGTCGGCGGGCGGGGCCATAATGATGACGGCCGAGTTGCGTTTGCGTGCTTCTAGTAAACACAGAAACTGGTGAACGGCGGCGGTCTTTCGAATCAGCTCTGCCCGCGCCTCCGGAAGACTTGGAGTTAAGCTTTCCTCTGAGAAAAGAACAAAGAGCGGCACTGAAGTCATTCTTAAAAAGGGAAGATGTGTTCGGAGTTTAGCCGACCGGATACGGCGAATGTTTAATCAGTCAGCGAGCTCCCCTTCACCGTCGTTGCTCTGGTTGGTGTAGCGCTATCCTATCGCGTGCAGAGGGAGTTTGAAAGACAACCGTTTATCCCGCCCCTCGGATTGAGCCCTGTCTATGGTGAGTTTCCAGACCAAACATCTTGATGTGGGTCTGGCTTGTCAGGCTAACTTAAACCCTAATCTTGAGCAAAATGAGCAAGCTGACATTCAGTACAATCTATATCTTTTATTTCGAATACATACAAATTTAATTTACATCTTTTAGTTTTTCAAGAGATTTAAAGCATAGATTTTGAAGAATGCACATGTGCAGACATGCTACATAAGAACGAGCCAGATTGAATCTGGAAATTAACTGAGAAAAATAAAAAATAGTCCTTAGATGCCATGTCCATAATTTATAGCAAAACATCTAGCATGAATTTGATCTCAAAATAATTCATTAAAGCAGTTATTACTCCACCACCTGTGAAACATCATTAACAAACGTGGTTGAATGACAGATGAATGCTAGTTGATTTCTTCAACGATGCGTCACTATGGTGTGCGATACACACTATCGTTACCCCACAGTGGGCTCTGATTGGTCAGCTTGACCAGTGTTGCGATTGGTCAACCTCTACGAGTGTTTTGGAAATGTCACGCCCCTTACCAAAACTGTGAGTTTCAACCATAGACTGTAACAATATATGGATGTAGTGTTTGTGACGTCACCCAGAGCAGTTCTGAGGCGTAAAGAAGGGTTGAGCTGGCAGTTGCCATATTGGCAACACATTATCGTGCATCACTCCGATTTAACTGACAATGAGCAAAGATGTGGGACATGGCTGGAGCTGTGACGAGATGGCTAACAGACAGCAAACAAATGGCTATCCACTTATAACTCAAAGTGTCCACACCCTAAATTATGCAGAACTTTAAGGCTTTATATAATGTAAAAGAGTTATTAAAAAAAAAAAAAATCACCTCCTCACAGCTGTCATGAAGATCAAAATTAGCTATACAGACCAAAACCACATTTTGTACCAGGCTATAAACATGTTTTGTTTTGCTGTAAATTTGGGCATTTTAACATGGGGCTCAATGAGATTCTGCTCTCTTCTGGAGTCTGTGCCCTAGTGGCCAGACGATGAATTGCAGTTTAAATCACTTCCGTATTGGCTTCAACAGAAACTGGGGGAGGTTGCCGCTTTGTTTTAACCAAGCGGCAACCTCCCGCAGTCTCTCTCGAACTCAACATAATAAATTGTTCTGCATCTGTCAAAGTGTGGATGGGCTGTGGAGGTTACTACTGTGCAAACTCTGTCCCAAATCTGTGCAAGATGTCAACTGTGTGGAAGAACACAGTTGCTGAATAACCTTCCATCATATCCTAGGAATGTGTGGTTGAACTTTATTTCAATAAAGTTCATTGTACGTGAGTTTGCTAAATTTCACTGCGGAAACATTTGTAAACAAGTCTCAGGTTGATGCTGGATTTGCAGACATTTGAGATTAAAACACAATGCTGTTTCTTCTATATTGGATCCAACAGGAATTGTGCAACACACTTATGTGAGTAAAACATGTTTTTTTTTTTTTTATATGTAATAGTATTGCATTGTTATAGATCAGAACATACCTTTAGCACGCTGGACTCAGACATGTATTGGACAGGGCTCGCAAAGCCCAATGTCCCGGGCTGTGTGTTTTCCAGACGGGCTACCAAAACGTAAGCCTGTTTAATCTCAAATAGTGAAATATTATTCCTTTCTTGATCTGCGCTATTCACTCTATTAAAACATGCTGTTGTTTTGTCTCAAGATGCACACCAGTCATGTTTTTTGTTCCTAGTTTTTTTTTTTTTTTTTTTAAATGTACGTTTATAAAAGCTATTTAAATGTCCTAATTGAATTGATTGATAAGGCCTAATCATGGCTTAATCTAACCCCTGTCTGTGAAACCAGGCCATAGACTGTAAAGGGACTAGACTTTAGCCTCTTCTGTAAAATGGCTGAGGGGGGTGGGGGGTGACTTACTGATAATACAAAAAATTAAATAAGCAATTTTAAAGCTAATTCATACATTTTGTTATTTATGTTTTATTACTACATTCAGTAATATCTGGTTTAATCCATTAACCTCCATTTCATTTCCTGAGTGAAGCCACATTATTTTTTACCCTCAGGTGCATTAGCAGCGTATTTTATTCACCTGGGAAGTCCAAGTCAATATCTAGTTGTTTTTCTTGTCCCACTTCACTCAACAGCATAAGAATTTTCTTTATTTGTTCTGTTCCTGTTGTTTGTTTGCTTATGTTTTAATATGTCAGAAAAAAATATTGGTTTCCCACAGCAATAAGTCATTGGTATATATGTAAGCACATATCCAGCACATAAGAAAATTATTATTGGCAAATCTTCATGAATAGTACAAATTATGACATACTGTACTAATGGTGCATTCTAGACAAGGTTGGAGGTGGGAATATCCTAAATTAAATGTCCCACTTTTGTGTTCCAGTCAATCCCACGTCACGTTCACATGTTGAAGTTGTGATGTCGCCATGACACAAGGAGGCTTATTGTATTTTGGGGTCAATTATGGAAAAAAACTGTATAAAACAAAGCTGAAGGAATGCAAAAACGAGGATATCATTTAAATTTGATTTCTAATGTTAAAGGGTTAGTTCACCCAAAAATGAAAATTATGTCATTAATTACTTGCCCTCAGGTCGATTGACACTCATAAGACCTCTGTTCATCTTCAGACACAAATGAAGATATTTTTGTTGAAATCCGATGGCTCAGAAAGGCCTTCATTGACACCAATGTCATTTCCATTTTCAAGACCCATAAAAGGCCCTAAAGACGTCGTTACAAAGCCCATCTCACTACAGTGGCTCTATAATAATTTCATGAAGCGACAAGAATAGTTTTTGTGCACAAAAAAAAAAAAAAAAAATGATTCATAATGGTTCGAAGCTTTGTTTTGAAATCGGCCCATCACTATATAAGTCTTATATAAGACCTATAAATATATATATATATATATATATATATATATATATATATATATATATATATATATATATATATATATATATATATATATATATATATATATATATATTTATAGGTCTTATATAAGACTTATATAGTGATGGGCCGATTTCAAAACAAAGCTTCGAACCATTATGAATCAGCGCATCGATTCATGATTCTGATCGTGTCAAATGGCCAATCTGCTGAAATCACGTGACTTTGTCAAATCGAATCATGAATTGATACACCGACTCATAATGGTTTGAATCTCATCAGGTCAGAAACTCAAGATGCGGTGTGTCTGTTAATGTCTCATTCCCCGTCGAGTTGGGAGTGCAGAACAAGGGTGCGTCTACCCAGAGGACATATTTATCACTTTCTGATGAGGGGGAGATTAAAGTCTGGTTCCTTTCCAATCCTGGAGTGTGATTGGCCACTGTGGTCTGAAGTAGACACTGGCTGCATCCGAAAACCTAGGCAGCGGACTCGTTGCCTCGCTGCCTCATCAGACAATGACTCTGCAGGCAGCGTCTGTGCACAAAGGCACCTCACGGAACTAATTTCGGACAGACTTCTAAGGCAGTGTAACAGTTTAATGATCTACAACTAAATAGAGAGCGCTTTGGGGAGAACTAAACACATATTCAATTAATACAGTGGTGATTTCTCACTAGATGATATCTGATGATATCAAAAATGTAATATGTTGGTAAAAAAAGTACATTTACACACAAACTGACGCGCAAACGCAACTTCTGGACGCCATCTTTTTTCCCCAACTCAACTGTCACTGAATGGAAAGCACAGGATTGTGGGATATCAAAGGCAGCAAAGGATACATGAATGATGCCTTCAAAAATCGATCAGATGAAGGCATCTCAGGAGACAGGAAGTAGAGCAAACATTAGATTCGGACGTGGCTCGATGCCTTCCTGCCTTGAAATGTGCCCTCCGAAGGCAGCATTTTACAGGTTTTGGACGCAGCCACTGTTTTACCTGCCTAGTATGTAACTCACGTGCATAGCATAAAGTAAATGTTACCTCTTATACCAATACTTGCTTTTCGGCATGTGGCCATTGTCTTAAGAAGACACGATTTGTTTGTGCCAAGGCTGCGAGGGAAAACACAGCCGAAAAAGCATGCACAAGTGACGATACTCTGTCAACCAATGTTCTTTAGTAAGTCTAGCTCCACCCTTTAGTACAGGACTACTGTGCTAGCTACCCCAACGAAAGGGTGCCAAATAAGTGGTATGGTACAGTTTGGAATTAGGTACCATTCACAAATTCTGACAATGGAAAAGGCAAAAATGATGTACATTCTGCACTGAACCATTAGCCTGGATGCCAGCCGAACTCAGCCCAGCCCACAACATTTTAGCTAGGGCAGTTTGGTCTGTATCCTTAAATTCTTTTTTTTCAACACTGGCAAAGATAATTTATTCCAGCGTGCGTGCAGACAGAATTGCCAAGTTTTTACAACAAACCTGCCTAGCCCAACTACTAGCCCAAAACAATAGCTTCTTAAGGGGGGTTCTCCGTAAAAATGGCATTTGGGGGTATTGTATAACACAACACCATGGGTATTGGGTATAACACACATAATGTGTGTTATTTTGGCAAGGTTGCCTGCTAAAATACGCATTCTTGGGTCTATATATCACCTAATTGAGGTCGCTACAACCCGCAGAAAAAAACGCAGGCAACACAGTGCAGTTGAGTTCTGTTGACAACTAACGTTATGCATCACTACATTGCTCTGATTGGTTGTAGGTCTACCAATTCGAGGTTATTCCTGGTTCAGCTGAAACACGCCCCATAATTACAGCTCAATGGAGCAGTATCAGACTCATATTCTGACTAGAATTGAGTATGACCACCTCAGGCTACTAAACCGTACCACTCGGTGGAAACAAGCCATAAGAAGTCCTCTCTTTGGTGGAGAAGGTCCCCCTGCCGCCCCTGTAAGAGGTGTCTGGCAGTTGTCTTAGCATCTTATCTGATGTTGCTGTCCATTTGTTTATGTTCAATGACCAAGAATCCAATCAAAGTGTGGCACGTTCTTCCACACCAGAGAGGGGCCCCGCCATAAACTGGTCTTTGGAATCTTAACTGTTGTTCAACATAATCATAATTATGAGATACTGTGTCTAAACATACAGAGAGAGCAAAATCTATTTACAAAAGTCACTTTTGGCTTTACAAAGTCAAAAGTGTATATTACAATTTTATGATGCACTATATGCCTTTCTCCACTGATAGTCTAAGTTGTTCATTGTTGTACATTCAAGCTATTTTAATGCATTGTTTTTTTGTTTTGTTTTTCACTCAAATTTTATTTTTATTTTTTTAAATATCTAATTTTGGTGATCAAAGATTTAAGGGATAAAATTGACTACAAGGGGACTTTAAAGGCCCACTGAAATCAAATGTAAGTTTTTTAGTATGACTATATTAGCAATAAAGTTATGAATAAGCTGGTGTGTTCCAAAACAATCACAAAATTTGCATTTAGGAGATATAGGCATTCAAAACATACAGTCTCTCACTTCTGTTCAAATGAATCATAAGCCCCTTTCACACTGCGATTCCGGCAAATACACGGATAATGCGACCCGGCATTTGTTCCCGGGCCGCTAGATTTGGTCCATTCACACTGCCAGCGAAATACCGTAATATGTGCGCTTTCACACACAACCCGTAACGGTCCCGGGTCGAGTTGACACGTGGCATCCTGATGTGACGTATAATGGCGAGCGATCTCAGCTTCAGCGCGGATAGTAAGGAGCTCTGTGGTCTCAACTTGTGTCCAGTTTGCACACAATTCTGCTTGTTTAATTTTAGTTTCTTTTGTATACGAACACTCTCTGCGTTTAAAACACCGACGAGCTCTTCTGGCACTGCAGGGTTGTATTATTGAAAAAACAAGCTCTAGGAGTCGCACAATAACTACGTAATGTTACACGTTGCGGCATTAGTTCTGGCTTTTGTTCACACAGCGCTCGTCCCGGATCGAACCCCGCAATGTTACTAGGTCCCCGACCCGGGTTCCATTCGGTAATCAATTCCGGGACGTGGTTGCTTTCACACAGAAGGAATATTGTGGGTCCGACGTGCAGTGTGAAAGGGGCTATAGACTTGATGACCTTCTCATCAAATCTGTCCAATCAAATGCTCTCTAGAATCTAAAGCCCGCCCCCTACACTGCTGAAGCTACAGCTGAAATCGGTCAGTTGTTCACATATTTGCTCATTTCTACATGGTGAAAGGCACATAGCACACTATATATGCCACAGGAAATTATACAGTGTATGCTTTTTAATGTGAGGCGAATTAAGTCAGGTTTCACGTTAGTTTCACGCACCGCAGCAGCGCACACACTCGCAACGGCTCTAATGTTAGACTACACACTGAGAGCGCAGCGCGGATCATATGCGAGAGTCGGCGCAGACAACAAACATATCGGACCAGTTTGAATTCTGCACAGAATGCTGCATTTCAAAGCGATATGGAGGAGATTATGATGATAAACGGCTAGAGGAAACTGGCTTTACCAAACAGAAAAGCTCTAACAGCTGAAGCGTTTCAGGGGAAATTATATCCACACTTTGAATAATGCTGCTTGGTTTAATGCACTTCAGTGAGCCTTTAAACACAGACCAGGCTTAAAGGGTTAGTTCACCCAAAAAATGAAATTGATGTCATTAATGACTCACCCTAATATCATTCCATACCCGTAAGACCTCCATTCATCTTCAGAACACAGTTTAAGATATTTTATATTTTAGTCCCAGAGCATATGCAGTCTATGCCCACTTTATTGTCCATGTCCAGAAAGGAAATAAAAATCATCAAAGTAGTCCATATGTGACATCAGTTAGTTAATTAGAATCTCTTGAAGCATCGAAAATACATTTTGGTCCAAAAATTACAAAAACTACAACTTTATTCAGCATTGTCTTCTCTTCCTGGTTTGTTTTTAATCCTCAAATAAAGATTCAAACGGTTATGAATCAGCGGATTGATTCATGATTCGGATCGCATGTCAAACTACCAAACTGCTGAAATCACGTGACATTGGTGAGCGGAATTCTGAATCAATACGCTGAGTCTGATCGACTTACCAATCAACAAACACGTGAACTAGGCGGTTAGCAAATCAGAACACAGTTGGTCTAGCTAACCAATCTGAGCCCATTGCATATTTTTGAGGGACTGGCTTCATAGAACCCAGAAACCATCAGAGCGTTTTTATAAGGAGCAGTGTAGATTAAAGGTAAAATATATGAAAAATAATGCAATTTTTTAAAAACGAAGCAAGAACACATGCACCCCACAAACACAATCAGGCCTTCAAAAGAATGTGTTACCACCCCTTTAAAAATTATGCCAGTGCCATTGTTTTGTCTCACGAGGCACACCAGTAATGTTTTTTAAGACACTTTATGAAAGCTACTTAAATGTTCTAACTGAACTAAAGCATATCTGGCTTAATCTAAGCGCTGTCTGTGAAGCCGCAGGTCAGGACAGTGTCATATTTATTAAAGGGGGGGTGAAACACTCAGTTTCAGTCAATCTCATGTCAATCTTGAGTACCTATAGAGTAGTATTGCATCCTTCATATCTCCAAAAGGTCTTTAGTTTTATTATATTTATAAAAGAAATATGGGCTGTACCGAGTCTTTCCAGAAAAAACTGAGCGCCTGGTGGCGTATCGTGTGGGCGGAGCTAAAGAATGACGATCGCGCAAAGCGGTGACGTCCTCAAGCGTGGAGGAACCCCATAGCTATCGTTCTCAGCTAATACAGATATGATCCAGAATCATTTGGAGGCTGAAATAAATTGAACAGGAGAAACAGCAACAGCAGGACGTCCGTCTCTGTGGTATGTACTGTATTTAGTGTCCTGTCAACATTTGTGTGTCTTTACTCGCAGTTTATGAGGACATGATTCGGTTTACGGACTATTTTATGCGACTAAACCTTAGCAGTAGCAAGCAAAACGGTTTTGCACGTCAGACTAGTGTAACGTTGTACATAGAACAACAATGGAGTCCGTTAGCGCATTTGAATGACGAAGCAAGCGATCGTGTCGTTTACTGATGTTTACTCACGCGACGATAGCAACAGCATCGACATTTGAAGCAGTTTTACTCACCGGCTGCTTCCAAAGCAGGACCGAACCTTTATCGCTTGGACCGACCTGTCAAAAACACACTTCTTTGGTATGATTTGGTGAAGTCCTGACAGCAGTGAACGGTGGAGATCCACTTTGCGACGCGACTGAAGCGATGTTGTGAAGCTTCCCGTCATTTAAAATCGGTTCAAATGCACGCGCGGACCCTACCGGGAGAAGAGCCCATACGGCCCATACAAGGACCTTCCGCTCTATTAACGTCAAGCCGAGCCATACTCGAAAATAACTCTCCGAAACTTGTGAGAAACCGGAAGGAGTATTTTTGACACAGAAATACTCCATCAAACGTCCAACATTAGTTTTTGAAACTTTGTCTATGTTTAGGTTGGGAATCCAAGTCTTTAACAGTGTAAAAAGCTCAGTATGCATGAAACAGCATTTCACCCCCCCCCCCCCCCCCCCCCCCAAAGTAGAAAGTATGAGATAAAAAGTTACAATTATGAATTTGTGTCAATTATTTGTCATAATTGATTTAGTACATAATTATGATTTACAAAAGCATATTTTTTTCTTATGTGGCAGAAACGTTATATATGTGCTGTGACTATGTTATATGACCTTTGTGACTCTTCATATGGTTTCACATAGATATTCAAGCTAAGTTAATGATTATTAAATTCAGGTAGAATTACTGCATTGTCAGATATGCAACATTTGCATGTGTAATAAATTGCTTCATAAAGCCTATGATGGGACTTCCGCATTTCCCCTGCTATTGCTTTTACGTCACAAAATCATCTAACATTATAGATTATGAACAATCAAATATGCTTGTTATTAGTACTAGGCATAAAACAGTCTTCATAAGTAAGTCTGGCTGAACGTGCTGTCACAGACAACCTCCATGGACTTTTTTTGTTTTTGTTTTTTATGAAGCTTGAACATCTGTTGCTAATGCATGT
Source organism: Pseudorasbora parva (assembly GCF_024679245.1). Lineage (NCBI taxonomy): Eukaryota > Metazoa > Chordata > Actinopteri > Cypriniformes > Gobionidae > Pseudorasbora > Pseudorasbora parva. Next base: position 51,005,154 of record NC_090174.1, read on the forward strand.
GAGCAAACATGACCTTTGTGCTTTTCTAGTGGTAAATGCTCATGGTGTCTGTGTGACCGGAAAGGAATATATATATATATATATATATAATATATATATATATATATATATATATATATATATATATATCTATATATATATAATATATATATATATATATATATATATATATATATATATCAATAATTTCAAATCCTCCAAAAAGGCTCAAAGGCTTTACATCAAAAAAGCGTATTTTCCTTATTGTAATTTGTATTGTCCTTATGTTAATGTGTGATGTCTGCAAATAAAACAGACCAAAACAAATAAAAAATACAACAAAGAAATGAATACAAATTATGAGATTAATTAGTTAGAGAAAATGCTACATGCAAATAAACATACAGCAGTATATAGTATTAAATTTTCCATTATATTTGATTCGATCTCTGTCCTAGGAAAACTTAAAATTCCAGGATTTCATTAATTAAAAAAATAAATCAAATTAAATTTGAGATTTTACCATATTTTAAATGTGTTGTGTATTGTGAGTTGCGTGGGTCTATTAGTTGTTAATTACAATAACAATTAAAAATGAACTAAAGTTGTCATAGTATTACATTTCTGAGATTCTATGGGAAAAATGTCTGAAAAAGTGTAGCACTGTGGACACAACATGCTATGTTTATGCATTCCTGTATTTGCGACCCTGATGTCTAGCCTATAACCACTTGACTTGCATCCTAGCAACCCATCTGTGTAACTGCTATTTAAACATTATGTGGTCCTTATGAGTCATTTGGCAGGGAAAGTGTCAAGAATGTAAATAAATCTATAAACACAAAATTTGCTGGTTTATATAATTAAAGCATCCCTATCTACACAAACACACATTAACCCTCTGTGCTCATGAATATCTACATCTCTCTCTCTCTCTCTCTCTCTCTCTCTCTCTCTCTCTCTCTCTCTCTCTCTCTCTCTCTCTCTCCCTCCCTCTCCCTCCTCTCTCTCTCTCTCTCTCTCTCTCTCTCTCTCTCCCTCTCTCTCTCTCTCTCTCTCTCTCTCTCTCTCTCTCTCTCTCTCTCTCTCTCTCTCTCTCTCTCTCTCTCTCTCTCTCTCTCTCTCTCTTCCTTAAAGCTACCTTAAAGCTTACATTTATTTATTTGCCAAACAATGGTCATTTTAGTCAATATTTTATTCATACTTTTAATAAGAAAGTACAAACCCGATTCCAAAAAAGTTGGGACATTGTACAAATTGTGAATAAAAAACGTCTCGGTTACGTATGTAACCCTCGTTCCCTGAGGAGGGAACGGAGACGTAACGTCAGTGACTGACGAATGGGGGTTTCGCCTAGAAGCCAATCATCTTCGAGATCTTAGAAAGCGCCCAATGGCAGTGCCAATGCCATGGGCATGCGAATTTGCATGCGTAACTCCGCCTACCCACCTGGGTATATAAGGAAGTAGCTGGCATGAATCGCATTATGTTACCTGCTGAGGAGCCAAGACTGAACTCTCGGCCGTTCCAGCGGTACAGCGGAAGTGGCAGTGGGACGTTACGTCTCCGTTCCCTCCTCAGGGAACGAGGGTTACATACGTAACCGAGACGTTCCCTTTCGTTCAGTCACTCCGACGTAACGTCAGTGACTGACGAATGGGGGTCCCAATACAATCACGCCACTCGGCTGTCTTCCAGTGCCCTGCGCAAGCGTGAGAACCCTGATGCAAGCAGAACGGTCAAAGGCCTCTACTTAACGCAGGAATACCAAGGTACACTGGGAGGCATATTCCAGGAGGAGATATGCGCCAAGATGCCTACCCGTAGGGAGGACTTAGGGAACACGTATGACCCCGGTGGGCTGCATACGGAAGATCACTGGGGTACCAGCCGAAGGTGGATTTTTAACCCAGGAGGTGGCAAGGTTGCCAAGGGAATACACCCGCTCAGGGAGGCTTACGGTGGAAATACACATGTGGGGGTCGCCGGAGGGGAACCATGCACATGGGGCACCTGGCCGGACACGAGTGTCTGGGCTAAGGGCAGACTTACTGGCGTCGGCGTCGTCAGTGCTGGAGGAGCTCAGGGCTCTCGGGGAACTCACCTGAGAAGAATATCGCACGTATCCAGTCCGTGGAGTGGAATGGCGAGCAAGCGAAGACACCTGAGCCAATCCATTACCGGCCATTTGTAGAGGCGAGTACATAGTCGGATACAGGCTCCACTCGGAGGTTATAAAACCTGGCGAATGTGTTTGGTGTCGCCCAGCCTGCAGCTCTGCAGATGTCTGTCAGCGGAGCGCCATGTGCTAAAGCCCAAGAGGAGGCCACACTCCGGGTGGAATGGGCCCTGACCCCAAGGGGACATGGGCGTCCCTGCTGCTGGTAAGCCAAAACAATGGTGTCCACTATCCAGTGAGACAGCCTTTGCTTTGAGAGAGCCTTCCCTTCAGCTTCCCACCATAACAGACAAAGAGCTGGTCTGAGGTCCTGAAACACTGCGTCCTGTCTACGTAAGCGCGAAGGGCGCGTACTGGACAGAGCAATGCCAAGGCTGGGTCTGCCTCCTCCAAAGGCAGCGCTTGCAGGTTCACCACCTGGTCTCTGAACAGAGTGGTGGGAACCTTGGGCACATATCCAGGCTGGGGTCTCAGGATCACGTGAGAGTCAGCCGGCCCGAATTCCAGGCACGTTTCGTCAACCGAAAATGCCTGCAGGTCCCCTACCCTCTTGATGGAGGCCAATGCGGTCAGGAGTGCTGTCTTCATAGACAAGAACTTAACATCTACTGACCGCAAAGGCTCAAATGGGGCCCTCTGCAGAGCACTTAGAACTACTGAGAGGTCCCAAGAGGGTATGAGAGGAGCACGAGGAGGAAGTAGTCTCCTCGCACCCCTCAGGAACCTGATGACCAGGTCGTGCTTACTTACCGTTTTCCCGTCCAAGAGGTCATGGTAGGCGGCGATAGCGGCCACATAAACCTTCAGGGTGGATGGAGACAGCCTTCGATCCAACCCTTCCTGGAGGAAAGAGAGCACGGACCCGATCGGGCATTTCCAGGGGTCTTCTTGGCGAGAAGAGCACCAATTGACGAAGAGGTTCCACTTCAACGCATAGGCCTGTCTCGTGGACTCGGCCCGAGCGGAAGTGATGGTAGCCACCACCGGAGGTGGTAGGGTACTCAAACCTGCCGCGTCCCGTCCAGGAGCCACACGTGGAGGTTCCAAAGATCGGGACGCGGGTGCCACAGGGTGCCCCGTCTCTGAGAGAGTAGGTCCTGTCTCAGAGGGATTGGCCAGGGAGGGGCTGTCGCAAGGAGCACTAGTTCTGGGAACCAGGTCCGGCCGTGCCAGTGCGGGGCGACCAAGATGACCTGCTCCTTGTCCTCCCTGACCTTGCACAGAAAACGTGCAAGAAGGCTCACTGGGGGAAACGCATACTTGCGTAGGCCCCGCGGCCAGCTGTGCGCCAGTGCATCCGTGCCGAGCGTGCCCTCGGTCAGGGAATAGTACAGGCTGCAGTGGGACGAGTCGTGAGAGGCAAACAGAACTACCTGTGCGTCCCCGAACTGATCCCAATCAGCTGGACCGACTGGGGATGGAGTCTCCACTCCCCAGGGATTGGCTGAACCCGTGAGAGCTCGTCGGCTGCACGGTTCAGGATCCCCGGGATATGGACAGCACGAAGGGACCTCAGGCGCTTCTGACTCCATAAAACGAGATGGCGGGCGAGTTGAGACATGCGGCGGGAGCGTAGACCGCCCTGGCGGTTGAAGTACGCTACTACGGCCGTGTTGTCCGATCTGACTAGTACGTGTTGACCCTTCAGCAACGCTCGGAAGCGGTGCAGGGCGAACCGTACTGCCAGCAACTCGAGGCAATTGATATGCAGGCGGCTCTGGCTCTCTGACCAAGAACCGGCGGCTGCATGTCCATTGCACATGGCACCCCAACCCGCGGTGGACGCATCTGTTGACACAACAACATGCCGGGAAACTCGTTCTAAGGGCACTCCTGCCCGTAGAAAGCTGAGGTTCGACCACTGGGTGAGTGTCTGTCTGCAGGCCTGAGTCACTGGGACCCGGAGCGTGCCAGACTGCCATGCCCATCTCGGGACTCGATCGCGAAGCCAGTGCTGAAGCGGTCTCATATGAAGCAATCCGAGCGGCGTCACCGCGGCTGCAGATGCCATATGCCCCAGGAGCCTCTGAAATAGTTTCAGTGGAACCGCACTCTTGCTCTCTATCTGCCTGAGGCAAGTCAGCAGCGACTGCGCGCGCAAGCCGGTAAGCTGCGCGCACATGGCGACCGAGTCGATCTCCATACCGAGAAAAGAGATCCTCTGCACGGGGCAGAGTAAGCTCTTCTCCCAGTTGACCCGAAGGCCCAAACGAGCTAAGTGGTGGAGAACCAGGTCTCTGTGTTCGCACACCCGGTCCCGAGAGTGGCCCAGTATGAGCCAGTCGTCGAGATAGTTCAGGATGCGAACCCCTTGTTGCCTGAGTGGCGCAAGGGCTGCCTCGACAATCTTCGTGAAGACGCGAGGGGACAGAGCTAGCCCGAATGGTAGTACGGCATACTGATATGCCCGCCCTTCGAACGCAAACCGCAGGAACGGTCTGGTGTTCCGGTGTTGGTGTTCCGGTGTTCTAGATGTTCCGGTGTCGGGGCGGCAGTAACGGCTGCGCCCTGACAGAGGAGACCAGGGAAGGACTCGCGTTCCACTGGGGTCTGCTCTGAGAGGGGGCTGGCGACAGAGAGGGACGAGAGCGGCGTGGCCCGGGGGCGGCGCACACTGCCGTCACCGGTCTCTGGGTGCTCAGGGATGGGTTAATCAGTTCTTTCTACAAAGGTTGCTGCTGACCCGTGGGCCAGCAGCTGGACAAAGGATTCTCCCCCGGCCCTCCACCGGGGGAAGGGGCGGACCTGCCACCGTCCCATGAAAGAACTGCCCATCCCAGAGCTGTCCGCGTCCGGAGCGCCGCTGGCCTATTTTCAGCAGGCTGCGGGGCTAGCGCGGACTGGGACGGCTTCCTGCAGCGCGCCCTGTGGCGTGGCCAGGGTGAAGGCTGCTGCTGTGGCCACGCGGGAGGGGGTCGCAGGAAGTCGCCCAGGCGGCGAGGAGGCTGAGGCAACTGTGCCGGCGGCGCTTAGGTGCAGCAGCGGGCCGCCGGGGCAGATGGCCTCAGTCTGCCTCTGGGGACAGCCAAGAACTGTTGGGCGCAGTCCCTGACTGTGCCGCCGATAAGGCCGGCCTGGGATATGGGCGAGCTGAGGAGGCGGGCTCACTCAGCCGTCCCACATCGACCAAGTAAGGCCAGTTGTCTTTCCCGGACCACAGCTGTGGACATCTCCTGACCCAGGGGGCGTGTGGTCACCTATGCCGCGCTGGGCGGGATTGGTTGGCGGCACGCCTTCCTCGAGGCAGTGTTACCGGCCCGGACTCGGGTGGCATAGCGGCCCGGTGTCGAGGCACTGGTAACGACTGCGCCCTGACAGAGGAGACCAGGGAAGGACTCGCGTTCCACTGGGGTCTGCTCTGCGAGGGGGCTCGTAAGCCCTGGATCAGCTCTGTCCTCGTGCATACGCATCGGGGCGGCAGCTTACCCCATAACACTGCTGGACTACGCCACCGAAGTAGACGAGCCAGCAGGCTTGGGAGGGCGCTTAGGATAGCCTCACCGCGTCAAGTCAAAGCACTCAGTGGACACCGAAGTGCGCAACAGAGCACCTGACCGAGGGGGAGGGACCCCAGTGTACCCTTAGGCCGCGACCCCTCGAGGGCAGAGAAGGCGGAGGAGGCCACCAAACGGTCGCGGGAAGACCCGGAGATCTCCCGGACCGCGTGCACTCCTCATGCATCTCGGGAGCGAAATGGCATTGGGGGCGGGGCCCGCAGCTGTCGGGTGCCACCTCCAAAAACCAATCGCCCAACCGCGAGCACTCGTGACAGGGCGGAGATTCACACCAGCCCGAGGCTCGCGGCTGCCCGAGATAACATGGCTGTCAACTCTAGGTCAGATTCTACAGTGCTACCACACCCGGAGGCGGAGCATAGCCGAATCGTCATCCCCAAAGGACTCTAGCCCACCTTGAGATGCGGCAATCGACCTCTCGCCGCTATCTGGAGTATGAACTAAACGAACGGGGCGTCAGCAGACGGTCCCGCTGTTTCAGTCCAACACTCACTGGAAGCGATGTGCAAGAGGGCGGGAGTGGCCCGAGGAATGATCGTCGGGGTTCTTAATACCACAGCACCGCCCTCAGGTCACCCTGGCCACCAGCCAAAGTACCACCTCTCTCAGAGATGGTAGATCGGGGTGTGGCAGAGGGGACTCTCTCTCTTTACAGAGATCATTGAGTCTCGACCACAACATCGCGATGGTCATGTTCCCACAGAGGGCACACAGCACATCCACAAACACTGTCCGAACGTGCTGGGCCCAGACACGTCGAGCAGTGAATGCGTCCCAAAGACAGCAACAGATATCGACCGCACCCGGAAGTGCGCGGGCAACCCGTCTTGAAAAAGACGTGCCACACGCAAGCTCTTTTTGTGAGAGGAAGCTCTGCAGAGTGCCGAAGCGCCCAGGGAAAACACACACAGCTGTTGCAGATCACTGCACAGATCAGCAGGCAGGCAATGTGAGATCGCTGGAACGCGCCGTTACACCAACACCCTGGAGAACCGCTCGTCTCGAAGACTGAAGAGAGGACTTCAGAATTCAGGCTTGCCGGAGTGAAGAGATGCTCTTGGCTCCGAAGCAGAAACATAATGCGATTCATGCCAGCTACTTCCTTATATACCCAGGTGGGTAGGCGGAGTTACGCATGCAAATTCGCATGCCCATGGCATTGGCACTGCCATTGGGCGCTTTCTAAGATCTCGAAGATGATTGGCTTCTAGGCGAAACCCCCATTCGTCAGTCACTGACGTTACGTCGGAGTGACTGAACGAAAGGGAAAGAAAATGCAAATTGCATCATTTACAAATCTCATAAACTTTTATTTATTTTTCACAATGGAATATTCATAACATATCAAATGTTGAAAGTGAGACATTTTGAAATGTCATGCCAAATATTGGCTCATTTGAGATTTTATGAGAGCTACACATTCCAAAAGAATTGGGACGGGTAGCAATAAGAGGCCGCAAAAGTTAAATGTACATATAAGGAACAGCTGGAGGACTAATTTGCAACTTATTAGGTCAAGTGGCAACATAATTGCACTGTAAAAAAAAAAAATAATAATAATACAGGTCTACAATTGAACATTTTCTAGTGACTGATCACATCTAAATTGTTCAGTTGGCCAAATTGAATGTGAATAAAATTCCATTAATTCACATAAATTCTCATACAGTGGCAGTGTCTCTCAGAAGTCAGGATCACCAATTCCTCCAATGCTGTGGCAAAAAATAGTGGAGCAATATAAGAAAGGGGTTTCTTAGAGAAAAAATTGCAAAAAGTTTGAAGTTATCATCATTTACAGTGCATAATATTATTCAAAGATTCAGAGAATCTGGACAATCTGTGCATAAGGATGTGCGTAAGGGTCAAGGCCGAAAAACCATACTGGATGATCTTCGGGCCCTTAGAAGGCACTGCATTATATACAGGAATGGTACTGTAATGGAAATCACAACATGGGCTCAGGAATACTTCCAGAAAACATTGTCAGTGAACACAATCCACCATGCCATTCGCCGTTGCCGACTAAAACTCTATAGGTCAAAAAAGAAGCCATATCTAACATGATCCAGATGCGCAGCCATTTTCTCTAGGCCAAGGCTCATTTAAAATGGACTGTGGCAAAGTGGAAAACTGTTTTGTGGTCAGACAAATCAAAAGTTTTTTGGGGAAAACTGGGACGCCATGTCATCTGGACTAAAGAGAACAAGGACAAACCAAGTTGTTATCACCACTCAGTGCAGAAGCCTGCATCTCTGATGGTTTGGGGTTGCATGAGTGCGTGTGGCATGGGCAGCTTACACATCTGGAAAGGCTCCATCAATGCTGAAAGGTATATCCAAGTTCTAGAACATGTTCTCATACAGATGTCATCTCTTTCAGGGAAGACCTTGGATTTTCCAACATGACAATCCCAGACCACATACTGCATCAATTACAACATCATGGCTGCGTAGAAGAAGGATCCGGGTACTGAAATGGCCAGCCTGCAGTCCAGATCTTTCAATCATAGAAAACATTTGGTGCATCATAAAGAGGAAGATGCAACAAAGAAGACCAAAGACAGTTGAGCAACTAGAAGCCTGTATTAGACAAGAATAGGACAACATTCCTATTCCTAAACTTGAGCAACTTGTCACCTCAGTCTTCAGACTTTTACAGACTGTTATATAAAGAAGAGGGGATGCCACACAGTGGTAAACAGGGCCATGTCCCAAGTTTTTTCTAGATGTTTTGATGCCATGACATTTAAATACAACTTATTTTCCCCTTAAAATTATACATTTTCTCAGTTTTAAAATTTGATATGTCATCTATGTTGTATTCTGAATAAAATATTGAAATTTGAAACTTCCACATCATTGCATTCTGTTTTTATTCACAATTTGTACAATGTCCCAACTTTTTTGGAATCGGGTTTGTATCATGTTTGCCTCATTTAGGAACAAAACATTACAATAAATTGCTCTACCAACAGTGATTAAATCTAACGATCGCTTATGTAACATCGAACTGTGCAAATTATTATTATTGTTATACTTTCACATCACTATACATGAGAACCAAAATAGACCACTATTAATAGTAGTCTTTTCTATTTCCAGCTCTAGCCACATTTGCACACATACACCTGACCAATTTGCCCTTGATTTTTAAGCACAAACATTCTTGTGAGCAAAATCTTATTTGACAGGATATGTCAGCAAACGCTCACATGGATGCCACATGGTAAGGCTAGCTGCTCCATTTCACGCACACCTGATGCTAAGTATCACAGATGCCACTAATAGTCTGCCCTTCATCCAGATCAGCAAACATATTTATTCAAACAAGGAACAAGGCAGAGCATTCAGCTGCAGTATTCATCTTTGGAATAATGCCATTATATATTTGACACTTGTTAATGATGATCTGCAATATTCCCTTTCAGGGTCTTTATATTTAATTTGTGATGGTTTGTATGCATTTCATTTACTCTGGGCATTTACACATCAAATTGGCGATATAATATCAAGAACCAGTCCACATACATTTTTATGACCTTCCCAGATGAACAAAAAATCGCACAAATGAAAAATATGAAATCTGTTATGAGAAGGCTAAACCTATTGTTGTGAAGATTGATGAAACACAAGTGGCAAAAATAAACACAACTCTACTTTCCTATCAAATATTCTGGTTGTTAAAATGTAAATTTGTAGGACAGATACAAATCACTCAGTAGCTGAAGTAGAACTGTAACAAATCAAAAGCTTCTTCATTCTCTTAGATCAGCCACAAACATTTTGTGAAAACATCCTGTCCCCATTTATTGGGAACCAAGGTATATACAACCCTAGATGGCATTGGCTAATATGTCCTTAACTCAATCTGCTTTCAATCACAACATTCTCTATAGGGGGGTATGCATTGACATTACTTTCTCGCCAGAACACGCCCCCTCAGCTGCACTGGGTGGCAAAAGAGCTGCTGCATGACTGGGTTTAATAGGGAAAACATGAGTAAAACAAACAATTATAAGTTTAAACTAAAGGTTAGGCTCAATATAGAGTTTCTTACAACTTACCAAAGATCCAGTGATCCATGGATATTGATATGCAGCCAGGAATCATGTTTTTATATGTCCCCTAATTTTGACGCTGGGGAAATACATTTATTAAATTTGCCTGTGAACTTAAATACAAAATGGATAGGTCTAGTGATCACTTATATCAATGATATGTATATATATATTGTCATATTGTCCATCCTTAATGTAACAGTAGTCACTGTGCAAGTAAACCACACTCATCTGTCCTCAAGAGACGCTCTAGTGACTGACGCTAGAGGTTACAGCCTTTAGCCTCCTTTTTAGAGGGTCTTACTTTCATGCCGGCGGACCCGGGTTCAAGTCCTGCTTAGGGCGGGCGGTTGAAACAGGAAGGTTTACATTGGTGTCGTGACCCAGATGGGTGTAAGGTTTAAGGGGGTGAGTGCAATGGTAGTCACTGTGCAAGTAAACTTCACTCCTCTGTCCTCAAGAGACGCTCTAGCGATTGACACCAGGGGTTGCAGCCTTTAGTCTCCTTGTTAGAGCGTCCAACTCTAATGCCGGTGGACCTAGGTTCAAGTCCCGCTTGGAGCAGGCGGTTCGAACAGGAGGGGTTACACTAACTCTTGTCTAGTTTTTTTTTCAGTTTTTATTTAAAAACGTATGCAGAATATAAGATGGCAAATATTTAATTGATTAGTTGTCGATAAAATATATATGGTATGAATTTACCCCAAAATCCCCATATTGACACAAAATGATAACTGCAAATCCACGTTTTGCTGCCTTGAGTCCAGTTATTTCTGTGAATTGCAGCAATCCATTTACGTCTCTTTTCTGTAGCTTTCGGCTAAGTCAGATTTCTTGTCAAATCTATAGTCAATCTCAAAGTTTTAAATGTGTTTTGAAAACCAATGCTGCCGCTCAGTCTTTTTGCCACTGCAGTCACTTCGACCGACGGTGACGTAATGTGCATGCTCTCTATAGGGCACAGCTGATTGGTTCCTGGCTGCTGTATCAGTAGCAAATGAGCTCAATTCTCAACCTTCAAGTACATGGTCAGAAACCCTCCACTTTCCCAAGCTCCACCTGTATAAATCTGCTAAAGGTAATTCATGTACAGTTTACTATATTGTACAGCAGTTGCATGGCTTACTTTCTCACATCAACATGTCGTCTATGTATTGGCAGTAGCAAGTCTCGTACTTGCTCTGCAGCAGCACCAACAGCAGCAGTAATAAAAGCAGCAGCGTATAGCAGATTTATTCCGCCAAGACAAAACACTTTTATATTCATTACCATGCCAAACATGACAAAATGTACATTGCTTGAGATTTAAAACCTACTAAAGGTTATGTCAAAAAATATATATATATACACAAAACAAAAGTTGGGGTTATTTTTTTCTACTCATATGCTGGGTTGAGCATTTTGGGTCTTTTTTTTGGGGGGGGGGGGGTGGAACCCAGATCCTGGGTCAAACATAACTCAGAGTTGTGTTATTTAACACAGTATTCGCTGGCTTTTTGTGACCTCCTTAGGAGAGAGCAGTGCAGCTCTGTTGAATTGTGCATGTCTTCAGTAAAATAGAGATTTGTGTACATTTTATTTTATCTATAAATCTGTTCTTGAGCAGTATATTGTTTAATATGCAACGCAACATACAGGGGCGTGACATGAGTCATGTAAAAGAGTGTCACGTCAGCCTTTTGCTGATTGAAACGCCTGTTGCCTTGCATAAAATGTTATGTTTTTAGTCAAAAAGATGCAGAATATAAATACTTAGGATGTTAAAATATGTTCTCAGACCTGTACACCGATTGTGTGGACAGATTATGGAGTCAGTCACAGCATATTTCGGCTATGAGAGAACACAGGACGGCAGTCTAGAGTTTGAAGTTCCCCTGCTGAACGTGATACAAGCTCCAGCATGAGATCCAGCGTCGTTATGGTGGAAATGGGACAAGACTTTTTGATTACACTTGAATTGCTTCTCAATTATTACTTCTAATATTTATTAAACAAGCTTAATTGTAGGCAATATGTATTAAAAATGTAGCCTGACAAGCCAGACCCACATCAAGATGTTTAGTCTGGAAACTCACCATAGACAGGGCTCAATCCGAGGGGCGGGATAAACGGTTGTCTTTCAAACTCCCTCTGCACGCGATAGGATAGCGCTACACCAACCAGAGCAACGAAGGTGAAACAGAGCCTGTTGATAGATTAAACATTTACCGTATCCAGTCGGCTAAACTCCGAACACATCTTCCCTTCTTAAGAATGACTTCAGTGCCGTTCTTTGTTCTTTTCTCAGAGAAAAGCTGAACTCCAAGTCTTCCAGAATCGCAGTCAACGCTGATTCGAAAGACCGCCGCCGTTGGCCAGTTTCTGTGTTTACTAGAAGCACGCAAACGCAACTCGGCCGTCATCATTATGGCCCCGCCCACCGACTCTATACACGATGTGATTGGCCCATCCAGATTGAGAGGAACACAGCTCAGAAGGGTATTGAGAGTACCTAGACGACACTTGCGGGCAGATTAAATTTGCTGCCGCTAGGGTGCGTCTAGATTTCTAGGCTATTAAAAATGTGTCTAAAAATATGAAATAGTTATACTGCAAAATATGATTTAAAAAAAAATTCAATATGGGTTTGTGTAATTTACATTATTTTAGGAAGGGGGTCCAATAAATGACTAATTATACTTACAGAATCAATTATGTAATAGCAGTTTAAAAAATCTGGATAAGAGGGCAAATTATGTCTTTCTCCAAGGAGGTACAATCATCCTTATTTAAGTAACTGTCTTTTCAGGTATGTGTCATGGGGGAAAGTGAAAATGATTAAAGAATCGATAAAAAAATGACACTAGGGTAAATCATAAGGTCCTTAGAAAAGCACTAGACTTTTCCAAGTAAAAATTGATTAGATAGAATCTATGTCTCCTTCTCATATAATTTGGATGAAAGAGACAAAGACACAGTTTTGATAAATGAAGCTTTAGCAGTTTAATAAATGAAGATAAATGAAGCAATTTTTCTGTATGTTTACAGACGTTTTCTGCTGAAAACTTGACAACTGAATTAATAAGAAGAAACTTATCATATTTGGCAGTTCTAACAATTAATGAGCCTGAATATTCATTAAAGGCCGCTATACGCAATAATGTTGCAAAATTCACTCAAATGAAATTTAGGACATCTGCAATGAATACTGACTGAAAGTCTCAGACAAGCACAATAATGGCTTTTGTGATGGTTTACGCCTCATGTAACGTGAGAGATCACAGTTTATTGATCCGTGTCAAATCATTTTAATCGAGATAAGATGGTGGGCAGATGTGTGAAAACTATAAGCCTTCAAAACGATTTTCATTCAAAAAAAATGAATCTAATCAAAATGCAGTTACTGAACTTTTAATGGAGTTTAGATGGAGCATGACATGATGACACTCTCCTGTCTGTAAGTCTCCTTAAAAAAATGCAAAGGCCTAATTTTAAGAGGTTACTTTGTTTAAAAATCCTTCATATGTTAGAGCTTTCAGCGGGGGCAGCGGTCAGCATGGGCACCCTGACTGGTGGTGCAAACTGCGACGCACTGTGTATTCTGACACCTTTCTATCAGAACATTAACTTATTGAGCAATTTGAGCTACAGTAGCTCGTCCACACGGGCCAGCCTTTGCTACCCATGACCCTGTCGCTGGTTCACCACTGTTCCTTCATTAGACCACTTTTGATAGATACTGACCACTGCAGACTGGGAACACCTCACAAGAGCTGCAGTTTTGGAGATGCTCAGACCCAGTCATCTATAGCCATCACAATTTGGCCCTTATCAATCTCGTTCAAATCCGTTTGCTTGCCCATTTTTCCTCCTTCTAATACATCTATTGATCACAAAATGTTCACTTTCAATGTTCACAAAATGCAGTCTATACATCCCACCCACTAACAGGTGCCGTGATGAAGAGATAATCAGTGTTATTCACTCCAACTGTCAGTGGTCATGATGTTATGCCTGGTCGGTGTACTGTATAGGGATGGTCTTGAATTCACATTGACTTTATGCTCAACCAAATGTCCTAATGAAATATTTGCATGCACTCTCACTATACAGTAGTTTTACATGGTTTGTTTTACAGTAGCCTAAAAATAGCAGCCATAAAACCACCCATGAGCCAGTAAAAATTATGTTAACAACAGAAGGTTCAATATCACCTGTCGAATGACAGTATGAGGATATAGCGAATTTTTTAAAAGGAACCCTTTGAGAGTTTTGTGTTTGTTAATTTGGAACTTTGAGCACTGAGTCTGCTTATGCTCCTCTGTTTTTAACTCACCTGCACCTTGCACTTTATTGCACCATGCAATTGATAAAAATAAATGTTGTGGGTTTTTTTGGATTCAGTGTGTAGTCAGCCATTTCTTCTGTTCTGCTTAACTTAGAAAGTAAAGACAACTGTTGCCACCTACAACTGAACTGTGAGCAGAACAGTAATCCTCTTAAGATAGTTAAACACTGATGTAGTTTTATATCAAGGTATGTGTTGTAAAAGTTACTAGATGTATCACTCAGGATGAATCAATAATGTATTTTTCTCAGGTCATTTTTATCACACCATTATATTTGCTTCTGTATCATAGATGCTTTTATTTGCAGGCTTCATTGGCAATTGATTATTCACTTTACCTATAGGCTGTTATCCTGATTCCCAAGGAAGTACATGTGTGACCCAATTTAAGCCCATTATATATACTAGATATAGCCCAACTTGATATAGCACATATACCCTAATTGTAGTATCTATGGTGAATAAGCTACTCAGATGGCAAAAGGTTCATTATCTATTTTTCAATAGCGTAGATGTGTGAACCACAGTTCACACAGAAGTAATTTTCAAACCAAGCAGGTTTATATTGGTCAGTGCGACAAATTCTCATGACTACCTTGAAGACAAGCGACATATTTTTCACCCTCACATGAAACTCACAATTGTGTGGACTAATTTGGAAAGACTGCGTATGTGTTACTGACATTATTTCTGTAGTTTGCAAGCAATTTAAGAACTAACAGAGGAATCAAAATTATTTTCTGTGGTAACTAACAGGATCTGTGAGCTGAAAGTCAGCATGAAACTGCAAGTTAGTCTTTGCTTCCCCAATTCTGACATATATCTGAGTGAAGCTAGCCTGACAAGCCAGACCCACATCAAGATGTTTGGTCTGGAAACTCACCATTGACAGGGCTCAATCCGAGGGGCGGGATAAACGGTTGTCTTTCAAACTACCTCTGCAAGTGATAGTTTAGCACTACAACCAACCAGAGCAACGTGAAGCGGAGCTAGTTGAAAGATTAAACTTTCACTGTATCCACTCGGCAAAACTCCGAACACATCTTCCCTTTTTAAGGACTTCAGTGCCGTTCTATGTTCTTTTCTCAAAGAAAAGCTTAAAGGTCCCATGGCATAGATTTTTTTAATAATTTTATAATGTTTCCTGATGTGTACTTATATTGTTAGTATGGTTTTTACATTAAAAAAATCATAATTATGAAATAAAAGGCATTTTTTTCTATACTGATATTAGCCCTCTGTCTTGAATGCTCTGTTTCAAGGGGCATGTCTGCTGTGAGTCATCAGTGAAAACACCCACTGTTGTGATTGGCTGACATCTTTGCATTTGAAATGAGATTATGTAGCGGAGGGGGTGTGGCATAGTGAGGAACGAGCAGCAGGAGCACTCACTGCCAGTCCAGAGAGAGACAGAGGGAGCTGTGGAAAGATTACTGAGAAAGTGTTATTGTACCGAGTTGTTGAGAGCAAGTTTATTTTGTTTGTATTTGAGAGCTCTGAATAAACACAAGTGAATTTTGAAACGTTATTATTATCACAAAATGCCTTCACCACAGCTAACAACAAACACGACATCGACATGAATAGTAAGAGCTTCTGTTGAGCATAAAGGCATCATTCATTGTAACGGCAGTTTGGACTGTGTGTGCACATGTGTGCACTGCAGATAAACGTGTGAATGACAGATCCAAACATTATAAAGAGTGTTCTTTGATCGCTCTCTGTAGTTTACTCATTTAAATAACAGATTTGATTCATACTACTAACAGAAATGACATGGAGTTGATCCTTTTAGTCACTGGCTTGATTCACGGATGCATCAAGACGGCCAGCGGCGGGACTGACAGTATTACACGATTTAGAAAGAAAGTCTGTGTGAACTTGAATGATTACCTACACATCAGAACTCACTGATCCCAGATCAGGCATTAATGAACACTGTTACTCACTGTTTGTGGCGGTGCTGTGAATCCACGGTAAAGCCTGTGCTGAAATTGTGAATGATAAACTGAATCCATTCTCCACTAATTCTCTGGGTGGGCAAAGCAGAGGAAGGGGAGGAAACCTTTCCTGGTATGACGACATAACAGGAGAATTCAAGATCAGCTTGTCTGAGCTCTCATTTTCTCAAAGGTAGAGAAAGACAGCCAGAACCTGTTTTACAAATTTCTAGCCACTTGGGGACAATATACAGACTAGGGGAACGCATATTAATGTTGAAAAGCCTAAAATGAAAATGCCATGGGACCTTTAACTCCAAGTTGTCCAGAGTCGCGGCCAAAGCCGATTCAAAAGACCGCCGATCGCCAGCTTGTTTGTTTAGAAGAAGCACGCGGAACCTCCGCAACTCTGCCGTCATTATGTTAAGCCCGCCCACCGACTCTATACACAATGTGATTGGCCAAACCAGAGTTTGGTTTTTCCATCTCAGAAGTCTATTGAGAGTTAAGATTTGCTGCTGCTAGGGTGTGTCTAGATTTCTAGGCTAGAGTGAAGCGCTTCTCTGAGAAAACGTAGGGTGGGACTTGAAACACATCATTAGAGATGACAATGCAAGAGGGGAAGCATTTTGATTAAAGATTACAAGTAAAGGGCACATAGATTTTATGATCCTTTATAATAAATACTGCAATTCTGGTGACTTTAAATGCATAGTTAAGTCCATCCATTCTTGTTCCAAACTTGTATAACTTTCTTTTCACAGCAAACCACAAAAGGAGAAGTTAGACAGGTTGTTTGCACTCCTCTTTTCCATAGAATGAAAAATGGTGAGAGGGCTTAAAAGCTTTAAAAGTAAAAAAATAATAATTAAAAAAGCACCCAACATTCAACTTTATGTTGCCTTTACTATTTTTGCAGCTCGAAAGCAAGTGGCCACCATTTACTTCCATTGTTCCATAGCAAAAATAAAGTCCTGTGGATTTGGAAGATGGAATTAAAATGAGGGTGAGTACAAGATTTATATAAGAAAACCCCCTGTATTCTCTCTGTTGTGTGCTTATTCCCTTAACTACATTTGAAACCTCCTGTAAGTAACTGTATAAATTTTCAGCCTCCCTCCTGTGCGACAACTGTGTCAACCTCCCTCGTGCTTGTCTCACACGCTGCTCTAGCACTCGCAGTCCCACCCCGTACAACGTGCTTTCATTTCCCTCTCCTCCCTGACGAATAAAGCATATTAACACTTGTCATCATTTCGTAGTGTCTCACACTCAATATGATACTCAATCATTTTTGGGATTCAAGCATGTTTGCTTGAGTGTATATCGACTCCTTGCAGCACATTAGAGATGTGCAATCCTCAAGTGATTATATAAAAATATTAGTGTGAAATTCACAATAACGCTTTCTCCTGTCCTTTCTGCTCCTGGAGAAATCGGTGACGGTCAAAAACACTTTGGACGACACTGACAGGTGTGACTCAACATGTCAGGCGCATCTCAGGTGAGTTTTACCACAGAGCAACATCTCTCTAGGCCTTGTGTTGCATGGCCGTGCTGTCGGGAGAGCAGAAACAGTGTCGTATGCTACTAAGACTCAAGGAGAGTAGTCACAAGAACACTTGAGACCTGAGGCTAGTTCCTGGGCCACTGGGAAAACCTGCTTTTTGAACCTGAACTGCATCTGTGTCTATTTCCATTTCTAAATTCTAAAAGACAGCCAGACCATGTGTGTCTTATTTGCAATTTTAATGTGCATCTGTCCCTTCCCATCTCCATGTGCAGCATTCCCCCGTCCAACATATATGGGGCTATTTTTTCTTGCACAAAGGAAAGGATAGAGTTACTGCTAAGAGGATATACTTCCTCCACTTACCCTGACGTTTAAATATTAATGTCACTCTCGTGAATAATTGATATCACAATTTATTAATCTCAACAGGAACACCAGACCTATAGCTGCCAAGAAAGAAAAAAAGATATGAGGAACGTTTTAACCATTTCACAGATAAAATGAGTTTAAACAAAGAGTAAATGTTTAGGCTGCAATTCACATGATTAATAGTACAAGGAGACTATAAAGTCCTACATTTACAAGAGGATTAAATTAAATTTAGTGTTATTTGTAAAAATGTTTTTTTTTTTTAAACAAAAAATAAATAGTTCCAAAAAATAAATATGCAGTAACATTAGCAAAGTAGGTCTATTATAAATTGCCAATATTGCAAGAAGGTAATTTAGGTAGCAGTGTGTGAAACTCCCTAAAAAATCCCAAAATGCACTGTGAAAACCAGGGAGCGACTCATACCATCTCACCACCACCGAACGCCAACGCAGGATATCACAACATCTGTGCCTTTATTGTGGGGGAGATGGACATGGCACAACAACCTGCCCCGTGCGACCCACTCGGCCAGCGGTGAGTACCATCCAATTACCTCCTTTAACGGCAAACCTTACCAAGACGCCAGTATTCGTTTGTAATTCTCACTCATCTGTTGCAGCACAAGCCCTCATCGACTCCGGGTTGGCGGGAAACTTCATTAGTCAGCAAACCCTCAAAAAATTAACCGCCCAACGTCAACGTTGTCCCGTTGACCTAAGAATCACCACCATTCAGGGAAAACTGCTGGGCCGAGGTCGTGTCCGCCATTTCTCCCCCACACTTACACTATGTATTGGTGCTGGAGGAGTCAACCACGGACATCATCCTGGGGCGCCCCTGGCTTATATTACACCAGCCGCATATCCACTGGTCCACCAGAGAGATCCTGCAATGGGGTGAGAACTGCTTTGTTCGTTGTATTCATCGTCCTCGCCAAAAAGGTCCATCATCATCGTCAGTTCCTTCATCATTACCTGTCCAGTCCACCTCAGTAGAGAGTCCCGAAACTCAAGTCAACGTAGCCATTCCCCCAGCTTCCAGGATGTCTTCAGTAAGCGGTTGGCTACCAAACTACCACCCCATCGGCCATGGGACTGCGCCATCGACCTCCTGCCATGGAAGGCCATGGAGGCCATGGAGGAGTATTTGCACGAAGCGCTACAACAAGGGTTCATCCGTCAATCGACCTCCCCTGCCGCTTCAAGCTTTTTCTTCGTGGCCAAGAAGGACAGAGGCTTGCGGCAGTGTAACGACTACCGTCACCTTAATTCTCAGACTGTCAAGTTTAGTTAACCTCTTCCTCTGGTCCCATCCATCCTAGAACAGCTCCGTGGGGCCACCATCTTCTCCAAACTCGATCTCAGAAGTGCCTACAACCTCCTTCGCATTCGCAAGGGAGACGAGTGGAAGACAGACTTTATTACTCCCTCAGGTCACTATGAATATCGGGTGATGCCATATGGGCTATCCAACTCACCCTCCGTCTTCCAAAATTACATGAATGAGGTATTTCGTGAATTCTTAAACAAGTTCCTCATCGTCTATATCGACGATATCCTCATCTATTCTAGTGACCTGAGGGAGCATGAAGAGCATGTCTGTCAAGTCCTGCAGAAGCTCTGAGACCATCACCTTTATCTCAAGCTCGAGAAGTGTGAGTTCCACGTCTCCACTGTCCAGTTTCTTGGGTACATCATAGACAACCATGGAGTCAAGATGGACAGGAGGAAGGTGGACACCATCACCCATTGGCCTCAGCCCACCACTATCAAAGAGCTGCAGCAATTCGCCAACTTCTACCGCCGCTTCATAAAGAATTACAGCCTGCTCAGCTCATCACTCACCTCCCTGCTCCAGAACCGGCCCAAGTCTCTGTCCTGGACTCCATCAGCCACGGAGGCTTTCCACCAGTTGAAGAACACCTTCCAGTCCGCTCCGATCCTGGTCCACCCTAATCCTCATCTTCCGTTCATCGTCAAAGTGGACGCTTCATCGACCGGGGTCGGAACGGTGCTGTCTCAGCGGCAGGGGACACCCTCACGACTCCATCCATGTGCCTTCTTCTCCAGGAAGCTATCCCTGGCGGAGCAGAATTATGACAACGGCAACCGGCAGCTCCTGGCGTTCAAACTCGCCCTGGAAGAATGGAGACACTGGCTGGAGGGAGCAGAACATCCATTTGAAGTCATCACCGATCATCGTAACCTTGAGTACCTTCGAGACACCAAACGGCCGAATCATAGTCAGGCCTACTGGGACCTCTTCTTCACCAGATTCAATTTCAAAGGGACGTACCCTCCAGGGAACCAGAACAACCAGGCGGGTGCCCTTTCTCATCTTCACCAAGACCACCCTGACCAACCCGCTCCTCGGGACCGTGGTAGACCCCATTGCCACCCATCCCAGCCGTCAGGAGCCACCCGTGGAGGCGGGGGTACTGTCACACCCTCACAACAATCAAACACTGCCACACCCACTTGTTCCCAATCACCAGCATTCTAAACACCTGGGCACCATCACCAGCAACACTACATAAGCACTCATCCCCTTCACACTCACTGTCTGGTAATGCACCGATCCAAACGTCGACTACTTGTCATTCATAGAAGCCCTCACCTGTACCATCTTCGTCTTGATCGTCATCTTCGTCTTCACCATCATCGACTTCACCATCATCGTCCATCATCTGTGTGTCACCCTCCACCTAAGTATCACCTGTGTCCGTAACCTCTGATAATAAACTTTGCACTTGCACTAATCCATCTGTCCTAGTCTGTGTGTGTGTGTGTGTGTGTGTGTGTGTGTGTGTGTGTGTGTGTGTGTGTGTGTGTGTGTGTGTGTGTGTGTGTGTGTGTGTGTGTGTGTGTGTGTGTGTGTGTGTGTGTGTGTGTGTGTGTGTGTGTGTGTGTGTGTGTGTGTGTGTGTGTGTGTGTGTGTGTGTGTGTGTGTGTGTGTGTGTGTCTGTGTGTCTGTGTGTCTGTGTGTGTGCTTGTGTCTGTGTCTGTGTCTGTGTGTGTGTGTGTGTGTGTGTGTGTGTGTGTGTGTGTGTGTGTGTGTGTGTGTGTGTGTGTGTGTGTGTGTGTGTGTGTGTGTCCGCGCGCGCGCATGCGCGTGTGCAAAGGCATGTGTGTACAAAATGTATTCAAGACAAAATCCAGAACCAGCATGGTGCCATTGTTAATGCAAAGACATGCTATTTCTATTTTTAACGTATACTCTTTAAAAATGCAACAAGAGTGATACTTGATTTTTCAAGTACCATGGATTCACATTAGCACATTACACAAACATTAACCAGTCACATTAACATGAACATCGTGAGAAAAGCCAAGTGCTCCTTCATGTTGTCTTTGTGCCTTTCCCTCAGACCCAACGCTGTGTGGCTTCTCAATACTTTATACCAGCAGCAAACATTCCATTCACTTACACTTAATCTTATACTAGAACAATGTTTCATCACTGTCACTTCACCCTGAGATGAAACTAAAATATGCCCATAAATAAGAGACGCGTCTGTTGTCTCAGTAAGATGGATAACTTGCTTGAGCCCACTCACGGATAACTTAATTTGGTATTTGTGGGTTGTGAATGAGGGTAATTTGTCTTTAACTTTGGAGAAATAATGATGATTTATTTAATTGAGATAATACAAGCCCATTAGTGAAAGTAATATTTTTGGCCCTCTCCTTTTATGATAGCTGATTTTTTTTCCTCACAGAGTTCTCCGTTTCCATAGTGAATGTTTTACTGCTATATAAAGATATGTATATTTCAATTAATTTTAAAGATAGATTTAGTTCATTCAAAAATGAAATATCTCTCATTAACTACTTACCCTGATGTCGTCAACACGTGTAAGACCTCCGTTAATCTTCAGAACACAAATGAAGATATTTTTGTTGAAATCCGATGGCTCAGAAAGGCCTTCATTGACACCAATGTCATTTCCTTTTTCCAGACCCATAAAAGGCCCTAAAGACGTCGTTACAAAGCCCCTCTCACTACAGTGGCTCTACAATCATTTTATGAAGTGACGAGAAAAGTTCTTGTGTGCAAAAAAAATAAAATAACGACTTATATAGTGATGGGCCAATTTCAAAAGAATGTTTTGAACGGTTATGAATCAATGTATTGAT
Organism: Pseudorasbora parva; assembly: GCF_024679245.1. Classification (NCBI taxonomy): domain Eukaryota; kingdom Metazoa; phylum Chordata; class Actinopteri; order Cypriniformes; family Gobionidae; genus Pseudorasbora; species Pseudorasbora parva. The sequence goes on from NC_090174.1 coordinate 51,027,172, forward strand.
TAATGATTTGGATCGCGTGTCAAACTGCTAAACTGCTGAAATCACGTGACATTGGCGATCCGATTTCTTTTGAAATCGGCCCATTACTATATGTCGTTATTTAATTCTTTTCTTTTTTGCGCACAAAAAATATTCTCGTCGCTTCATAAAGTTATTGTACACTGTAAAAAAAATGTTGGTTTTTGTTGGTTTAACTTTAAAAAGTAACCTGGTTGTCTTAACATTTAGTTTATTGAAATTAAAAATTTGAGTTGATACAATGAAGGAAATCTTTTTAATAAATAGAAACTCAAGATATTGTATCTGAACCACATAAAAATTTGATAAATTGAGAAAATAGTACTATTTGGCATGTTTCACAATTACCCAATATGCTTACAAAAAATGTTTTTAATAATATTTTAATAAATGTTGTCGAATCTCAAAACATTTTCATTGTATTAACTCAAAATTTTAATTTCAATGAACTCAAAATTAAGGCAACCATGGTAACATTTTTTCTAAATATTTTTTTTACAGTGTAGAATCACTGTAGTGAGATGGGCTTTGTAACGACGTCTGTAGTGCCTTTTATGAGTCTTGAAAAATGAAATGACATTGGTGTCAATGAAGGCCTTTCTGAGCCATCGGATTTCAACAAAAATATCTTCATTTGTGTTCCGAAGATGATCGGAGGTCTTACGGGAGGTCTGAGGGTAAGTAATTAATGAAAGAATTTTCATTTTTGGGTGACCTAACCCTTTAATTGAGATTTCTTGTTTAAAACAGCTCAAGATTTTGAGAACAAAGCCACACTTTCGATAAATGAGGAAAAGGCACTAGCAAGGTAGTTTCACTTCCGTTATTGAAGTGATCTATGTAAACTGAATCAAAGGTCAAAGCATTTGTCAAGAGTACTTGAACACTGAGTTATAATATAGTGAGTTTACAGGCACTTCAGTTCCTGTTTAGGGGCTGTCCTTGATTGGTGGCTACTCTGTAAAATTCATTTAAGAGCATAAACATTGTTAAAATCAGTCTTAAAAGGAACAATGTGGCATTTTTATTACATTATGCAACATAAATTAAAAGGGTGATGAATTGAGAAATCAACTTTCCCTTGAGCTTTTGATATATAAAAGGTCATGGTAATGTAACAATATCTTGCAAGTTTCAGAGCTGAAAACTTCCTTGTTAGTCAAAGCTTTTATTGACACCAGGCCTAGAAAATGCTCAATCTTAGAATATGCCACACCTTGACATCATTGTGTGGTGAAACACCGGTTTAACAGAAGAAGAACAACTCGTGCCTCTTGACTCATGCCTGACATGACATGGGATAACATCCAATCAATTGGGGAAGGGTGAGAGATAAATCATGTGTTTGTTTGATAAAGTATTTTGTGAGCCCTGTGGCGATTCATTCTGGTTGCCATGTCCCCACACACTTTCAAAACAATCCCTCATGTGTACTGACAGGGGAGTTGAAGCTCATTAAATATGCAAATCTTATCCAATCCTAGCCGTGGGCGTTTACTTCCAAGTCTATAGTGTGTCACGCCTATCAAAACCCAGCGTTAAGGAGAGAGCCTCAAAACCAGTGTAGAAAATAATAAATAAATAAGAATAATAATAATAATAATAAAAACCACACGAATGTCATTAGTTCAGCTCATTTATCAGTTTAACAAAATAAAAAAACGCCAGTTCATGACACCTTTAAATGAATACTCTTCAAGTCAGCATTAAATCAAAATGTGCTTTCTTCACAACTAAAAAATATATGTACAAAAAATGTTTTGCTGACATTCACCTGAACAGTCTCTGTCCAGTTTTTTTTATTTAACTTTTTTTTATTCTTGGTTATGAAAATATTAAAGCAGGGATCTCCAAATGTGGTCCAGGAGGGCCGCTGTCCTGCAAAGTTTAGCTCCAACCCTAAATAAACACACCTGAACCAGCTAATTAGTGTCTTACAAGGCACTATCAAGACATTGATTAGTGTGTTCAGGTGTGTTTAATTGGGGCTGGAGCTAAACTCTGCAGGACAGCGGCCCTCCAGGACCATGTTTGGAGACCCCTGCATTAAAGGGTTGGTTTCGTGGGGTTTTTTCTAGGCTTGGTTGTGTTTATGGGGTGCAGTATAACATGTAGTGTTGCACGATATACCTGTACCAGAAAAGTATTGCGATACCCTGATATTACAAACGGTAGCCTAGGCCTACGATATGGACTATTATTAGTACCGGTACTTTAGGGAGGACAGCGCCTATGAGCTGTATTTCTTAATTTGCGTGATGATGTGACAGCAGGTGTCAGGACGTGTGTGCAGAGAGCTCTGCTTCAGCCGTTCAATAAACATTAGAAGCAGAAGAGTTAAATATATACGCGCAGCGCATGACAAAGCAACAGAAATATGCGAGCATGAGAGGAAAAAGCGCGGCGCGGGACGTGCTCGCGCTACTGGACTCTGACCTGAAGCGCGCGCGCACACGCCTTTCAGGCAACAAACATGCGATCGCCATTCAGTTCTTTCGCGGATTATTATTTGGGTTTGAATGGTCAAACATACTAAAAAATGCGTGGTCTGGCGAGTATTCAGGTCAACACAGTCTTTAGTGACCTTGTAGTCTACAGCTGAGGTAATTAGATCAGTGCAGGTCGTCAGCCAGACCTAATATTCTGTGATTAATCAATCAATCAACTTTATTTATATAGCGCTTTTACAATCATAACATTAATGTTAAGCAAACAGTGAAAAATAGAAAACCACCACATGCTTGGCTAAATAACTAAAATATATTTATTAAGAATCAGTGTATAGTTAAATTATAGAGTGTAGACTAAGCAGTTTTATATTTGATGATTAGGTAATTTCTTTCTTGCTTGCTACTGTTAAATAACGTTAGATCTAATGTAGCTGAAAAATAAAGAACTGTTTTTGTCATATTGTTTGTAATTTGCATTTTTTTTTTTTTGCTTATTTTTAAAAACAGATACAATTAAAAATCTATATTATAATTATAAGATAACATTTTTAAAAATATGAAATTACTCGAATCATAAAATAAGATTTTGTTCATCCCAACCTGTTGAGAAATGAAAGGTTAGTGAATGATAACATGATTAATAATGATGATCTCTGTAAGGATGTTCACACTGGCATGTAGTTATTATATCAATAAGAGGAGGGAATGGTCAAAAACCAGGGCAGGAACATGCTGGCCAAGTGAATTTTTAGTACAAAAATAAAACAATGAATAATAAGTTCTGTTGTCCTATTAATCTTATTATTTGTTTTTTGTTTGTTTGTTACCGTGGTATTGATTTGGTATCGAGGTATTTTAGTCTGGTATCGTATCAAAGTCATAATTTTGGTATCGTGACAACACTAATAACATAATACTTTTTTTTAAAACAGCATATTTTTCTTATATTTCACCTTTATTCCACACAGCTGTCTCCACTGTCCTTTGAACAGCTCGTTTGCTTCCTGCTTCTATGAAGCCCATCCCTCCGAAAAACGCAATGGTCTTAGATTGGTCAGATGGCCAAATGTAGTTTCATGTAATTTTATTGGCTGAAGTGCCAAGTTGTCCGGAAATGCCACCCCCCTTACCATTACGGGCAGAAGTCACTTCTAGCAAGACTAGCAAGAGTATATGTCACCAACCCTGGAAGAAGTTCGTTGTAGTCCAAACCGGATGTTTTTGAGGGGAAATAAACTGCCATAACTTTAAAAGACAATATCTCCGTTTGCACTGAACTTTCAGCGCTATAACTTTGCAGACACTGTTTATTCTCAAGCAGTAACATTAAAAAAGTGAAATCGCATGCAACCACCCCTTTAAGGAAACGTTCATTTTGATAGTTTTGCAAACATTATGGGAACATTACTTTTGAATATTCTCTGAAGTAGTCTTTTTTTATGTTCCACAAAGATATAAATAATGTTTTTTTGCTAACATTATTAAAGACGAGAACTCTTATCTATTAACGTTACTGAAAGAACGTTTTCTTCATAACTTTGAGAACTCTTGCCAGAAAAATAGTCACTAAATAAAGTTTTTTTTTTTTTTTTTTTTTTTTTTTAAACACTGCACCTGTCTTCCATTAGTCGGACAAACAGATATTCCTTGCTCTCACTGTCACATCTTAGGAAAACATATAGATATAAAGGTCATATATCATGGGTCATAGAAATATAGTCATATAAAAATATCATTCAGCATGCCTTTATATCCTGATAGTAATAATGCATCAGTTTTAAATTAACAGCCAATCAGATCAGAGCAACCTGATGGATCACACTTTAGTCCCAATAGCAAAAAAACATTAAGCACCTCCTGTCAATGTTCTTGTCCTCGCATAAATGGCTATACTCAAATATGCAATCACTTCACATCAGCTTTTTTCAAACAGAAACAAGTGTCATAAGACACTAGGTTTGTTTATCATCCTTCAAAAGCCTAAAGTACTTGTTGAAAGGATATGAGCCTCTGGTATGTACGTATAAAGATTAAAGTGTCTACTAAGCGATTCCAAACGTAATGTAGTGGGGGGGGGGGTGAAAATGTGTCTATGTTACATTTTTCTTGAGTATCAAATACCTCCTTCTAGAAAAAAGAAAGGGGATGTGTGCATCACAACAATAAAGAGACAGGAGTGTTTCCAAACACATTCCAAATTTAAATTAATACATTAATAAACATGAATTTATTGTCTAATCAAGTTCATTAGAGAATGATTTCAGCACTGTAGCTCATTTCAAATAATTTAAACTGATGGTTTTTAAACTCCTACACCTTAATGGATGGTCATCTTTAAATAAGACAGCTTGCCAATCATAATTATGGATTTTTTTTTTTTTTATGATAGTTGTTTAAATAAGCAATCTGGTCTTCCAAACTAAAAGATAAACCTGCAACTTTTAAAACCCCAAGGTACTGCCAGACATGCTGTAAAACATATTCTCCATTGACTTTACTGTCATATAGAAAAGCAGTTCTTGGAAAGAAACACTATATGGTCAATCTGACGTATAGATCAATGGCTAATTAAATTAACTATAACAGTTTACTACAGCCATATGTGAATGTGAAAACTGCAAAATCAATAGAGCCCGTTTTTTCCCCAACATAACCCATTCGTTTAGTAAGCTTCAGCAATAGATTCTTGATCTCCAGGACCCACAGGACACTAGCTCCTCGGATGTGTCAAACTAAATCAGGGTCTTTCAGCGACCCCACTCGTGATGTCACACAGAAGACTGGCTGCAGGTGTACTGACCCTATTCTCGGTCCAACATGGACACAGGAGTTGTCAGTATTAATTTCTGCTGTACAGTAAATGCTTCTAGAGAGTTGCCTTGACATTCGAGTGAAGGAAGTTGCCATTGCAGTTTAGTACTGACTGACTGATGCTTGTTTAACTGAGGAGTAATAGTAAATAAGCAACAACGTAGACCAGGGGTCCCCAAACACGGTCCTGGAGGGCCGCTGTCCTGCAGAGTTTAGCTCCAACCCAGCCAATCCAACTCAGTCCACATGTAATACAGTGAGGTCCAAAGGTCTGAGACCATATTGAAGTCATGAGGCTTCCAATGAACCGCAAGATAATCATTCTCTTCTAAATCATTCACAAAAGCATTCTCAAATCACCCTCACACAAACTTGCGGAGTTCTTAATTAATATATAATATTAATATTAATATTAATATAATAAAATAGATATTTACCAGTGAACTCCACAAGTTTGTGTCAAAGCTGAATAATATGTTATCCAGCTTCTTAACAACGCACATCACGATCACCCTCTGCATATTTCCATAAATATACAAACTAGGGCTGTCAAATCGATTAACATAAAAGAAAAGTATTATGATTATAGTAAAATTAACATCTAACATAAAGGGTATTTTATTTTATTTGTGTGTGTGTGTGTGTGTGTGTGTGTGTGTGTGTGTGTGTGTGTGTGTGTGTGTGTGTGTGTGTGTGTGTGTGTGTGTGTGTGTGTGTGTGTGTGTGTGTGTGTGTGTCCTTATTTATATTAAATTGTGGGGACCAACCAACCTGAGATCACAGTGTGGGGACCATCCAGCGGCCCCCACTTTCCCAAAGGCTTTTAAATCATAGAGGATGAGGTTTTTTTTGAGAAAGTAAAAATGCAGAATGTTTCCTGTGATGGGTAGGTTTAGGGGCAGGGGCAGTGTAGGGGGATTGAATGTACAGTTTGTACGGTATAAAACCATTACATCTGAGAGTCCCAAAGATAGTGCCACAAACAGCCACGTATATAATGTTAACACACATGGTTATAACATATTATTAACTCAAACATAACTCAAACCTTTATAGATGTGATGTGTTATATATATATATATATATATATATATATATATATATATATATATATATATATATATATATATATATATATATATATATATATATATATATATATATATATATGTATATGATACTTAAGGATGAAACATTTTGCATAAACTCCTAGTGGTGGTTAAAAAAACTGATGTTAAGTAACCAAAAGGGTTGTACTTTCAAACCCCAAATGGGTCGTTTCATGACATAAACATTCAACGTTGTGTTCAAAACACTTGCTCCAAAGTCACTTTGCGTCCCCTAAATGACTTAAGAACTCACCTGTCCACACTGATCACACACAGCGTCATGATGGATGCAGTGCAGCACATCACATCCATGGCGATAAAGATGTTACAGAAGACCTCTCCAAAAAGCCACTTTCCTCCCGTGAGGTCCGTCACGATCACGAATGGCATCACCACAATAGCCACGGAGAGATCCGCCACGGCCAGGGACACCAACAGATAGTTGGACGGCTGTCTGAGCTTTTTAACGACGCACACCGCGATCACCACCAGCATATTTCCAATCACCGTGACGGTGGTGATGATGGCCAGCATCATTCCGATAACAATCTTCTCCGCTGTGTTGAAATCGAGCAATGGTTCCCCGCAAGAATTGTTCCGCATGGCCATTGAGATGTTGTAGAATAAGTGTGAGGAACCATTGAGAACTTCCGACGCGACCTCCGGGCGAGTGAACGAGTAGAAATCTAGTGAGCCCGATGAGTTGAACATCATCCCTGCGCCTGATGATGAAGAGCTCGCCAAGAGTGCGCTCCGTCCACCAAACGCATGCTGAAGCGAGCGCAGATCTGGGGTGTCTTCCAGCTTTCCAAAAGAAAGAGAAAAAAGAAACACGGATATAGCAAAGAAAAACTTGAATAAACGGGACAAGAGAGGACAGTCGCTTTGCTTTGGCTGTGTAAGTGCTTGTGGAGAGGTTGTACAGTCCTTGACTTGATTCAAGTGACAGTTCGGTTCTTCATGCGGGGAAGTGTGTGAGAATTGCGCACTCTAGTAGGTTAAACGCGTAACTTTCTCATCAAAGGAAAGCGGAAGGTCTCAGCTCCACCTACACGATGTTTTTTCTTGCTTCTATTTCGGTTGAAAAGTAGTAGGCTACACGACTGTTTTTGAGCAATGTTTGCTCTCTTATCTTTGTCTATCTCTTACTTCCGTTCTCCTGCATTTCAACGTCAGCTTCTATTGCTCTCCGGTTTTGTAGTTTTTTTTTTTTGTTTTTGCTTGTTGCATAACTAAAGGATAACATTTTATATTGCGTTGGGAGGGTTGTGTGTATATATATATATATATATATATATATATATATATATATATATATATATTTGCACATTAAATTTTAGGCTATAGACTTTAAAGGGAGAAGAAATAATATGGCTTAGGCATAGGCTATGCCTAGTACAAGGCTACCGAGAAAATACCCGTCTCTGTGAAAGCCAAATGCCATAATCATTTTCAATTAAAGTTCCCATGAGCGACTGCGACCCTTTGCAATGTGGGCGTGTCCACTAAATATAGCCTATTCATTTTATGCAAATATAACAGCAGATCAAACAGGGAGCGACTTTATACAAGTAACAGCTGGGGAGTGCAGACAGTAGAGATTTATTAAGCTTCTAATAATAATAATGTGATTATGAATTATAACAGAAACAGAGTTTCTTTCTGCCATCAATGTTTGCTGACATGTCTGTGGAGCTGGGCGGAGTTGTGACTGAAGAGGTGATGACTGCAGCTTAGCCCCTGTTTAAAGGACAAGTTTGGCAATTTTTTAAAAAGCTTTGTATTTTTACAATGTTGGTAGTTGCCTATATGTACACTAAATCAACAATGTGTTCGTTCTCCATGTTACCTGCACCCAGATTATACTTCTGCGTTGGACCTACGCCATCCTCTACGTCGCAATTTACGCATTGGTTTTCATTTATACTTCTGCGTTGTTGTCCCATCAATATGCAGTTACACATGCAGACCGCTAGTGCGCAGTGTCCACAGGCATGTTGATGGTACTTCCACTCCGAGTCCGAGTCCGAGTTTAGAACTCAGTCACTAGCCGCATTTCCATGACCCTTCAAATTGCGCAAATTGAAATTTCGAATTGAAAATTACGCTCAATGGAAACGCAATCATTTTGCAAAAACTCCCATATATCACAAAATAAAAATTATGCTCTCATGAGGTGGTTTTTCACATAAATATCCATAATAAAGGCTAGATGTCTCGTGTGCGCTGTTGGCCAATGGAGGTCGCGGTCCGCAAATGGCGGCCATCTTGTCGCAGGCAGCTCGCTCACTCGTAACAGTGTGTTTTAATGTTGCATGTACTTTTAAATAACCATAACTTGCTCAAATTTCAACGGATTTTTAAACTGTTTTGTTTGTTATAAACGTCAGAGATGTAGTTATGCCACTACATACTTATGAATAATTATAACCATGGACTTCAATATGAAAGTAACATTGAACAGAACAGATATTTCTGTTCAAATCAAGCAGAGACTTCTTTACATAAGAAATATATGCAAGGGAGGGGGAAATATGGATCACATAAGGAAAGAGAAAAAGAAGACAAAGAAAAAAGGCAGGCCACACTTATATGTATGTGATGTGGATTGAAATTATGAGGATAATAAAGGTTATTACCTAAAGGGTCAATACTGAGATGTATATAAAAACTCATCAATATCATAAATCATGGTCACAGACCAGGCATTAGAATGAAGACATATGCTTGTATGTTGTTCATTTACGAAAGAATCCACAGTGAAATGTACAGCATATAAATAAATAATCTTCAACTGAGATGTTGAAAATAAATAATCACATTCCTAGTTTTGGGTTCTTTTAGAATGCTGTTTTTAGTCCAGTGATCCTGTATCGCTCATCTCTCCTTGTCATTTCACTAACACACCAGTGGGCGGGGCCAAAGTTGCCATATTGATGTAGGCATTGATTTTCTTCTGCAGAGGCGGTATTTCACCTATCCACAGGGCCGCGTTATCCTAATGGGCAACATGGGCTGCAGCCCAGCGCCCCGAACACCAGGGGGCCCCCCGAGACAATTCTCTTTTGCGTTATCTTTTTTTTATATTTTGGATCGAGGTAATTATGCATACGTTGCTCATCGTTGTCACACACCCGAATTGAGTCAGAGCGGACACCCAGTACATTGTCACCTCAACATGTCAAATGAAAATGTAAGAAAATATGACAGTGGCAAGGGCGGATCTACCGGCGTTTCAATTGCCACCCTAACAGAAAGACCATTGCCACCCCAGCAGGCAGCTAGTGTAGGCTATCCCAAATTCCCAATGCATAAAATATAAATTGTTAATGCAAACTCTACCGCTTTACATTAGCGGCGCTTCAAATGTGATGAGATAATAGCAATAAAACACGTCTTTCTATTATTGTGTAGTAGTCCAACAAATGACTCCTATGAACTGCTTAGATCTGCAACGCAAATAGTTTAATCACGAATAGATCGCCGGTTATACGTCCCAGTGTTAACGGATTTCAGCTCTCTCACTACAAATGGATGCGGTCCGGCAGTGCTTTCCAGGAACGGTGTGTCTGCAGCATTTAAAGTGATACAACCTTGTTCGCATTAAAATAAACATGCATTGAACTGAAAATCTGGTTATTTCACCACAGATTCATGTAATTTAAAGTCTAATCTGTTTCAATTACTTTTTGCCTCGGGTAAAGCAAGGAAGCCGCAAAAGCTTAGCCCAGGGCTCCGCAAAGGCTTAACACGGCCCTATCCATGACGTCATAGATGGACACATGCACAGTGAATCATTCGCTGGGCTTGGTACCAATAAAAGCAGTTTTTGGACTAACAAGGAAGTTTTCAGTTCTGAAACTTATATTTATATAACTCTTATATGTCAAAAGTTCAAGGAAAATTAGATTTCTCAGTTCATGACCCCTTTATGGCCAATTCACACTGCACTGACAGAAGCAGACCAATGCAGACAGTCACCAAATTACAGCACGTCATTTCTCAGACGTTCTAAATCCGATTCTGCATGTTTAGTCGGCGAAAAAGCTCTGACAGACTTGTCTGGCTATCACCAGACCAAGCTCAATTTAAGACTGAACATTGGTCTGGGGAGTCTGCTCTGTATTTTCTGCACAAAGAGGTGTGATAAACGAGCATAATTCAAATGACTCTAAATGCAATTGGATAGTCCTTCAACCAATCAGACCACAAGAGGCATTGTCAACTGACAACAATCCATCGCTTCTCTGTCCATCATCGTGTTAAACCCACCAATAGCACGCCAGTCTGTAATTGGTTCCCACAAAAGTGTAACAGAAGCAAATAGCCGGCAGATCAGGCTGGGTTTACCCAATCTACTGACAGACGGCAACAGACACCAACAGAGGTAACCCACTGATTCGGAAAAACCCAACCAAGTGTCTGTTGCCGTCTGTTGGTGCAGTGTGAATTGGTCTATTTATTTGTCAGTCTGTTGTAACCGAGGGCATTATGGGGGTTTTCCATACTATTTTGACCAAAGGGAACATCATAGCCCTTTTCTACTTCAAGTTTTATTAAAAGTCCATCTTGCCAGCGGTGAATTACCCCTTAGGTTGGTGAACAAAAAGATTGGTTCAAACCCTGCAAGGGCTGATTCATGACCACTGGAAGTGCCACTGAAATAGGCCCTCAAACCCAGGTTGCTTCAGGGGATATTGTCCATGATATAAGTGTACTCTAAGTCACTTTGGTTAAAACGTCAGAAAAAAATGCTTATCATTTGAGACTTTTCAGAACACCATGCAGAGCTCTGAGATAACAAAAGCCTGAAAAAGCTGAACATTCAAAAACTATCAGTTGAATGTTGACAGCTACAGAGACAATGCTTGAACAAAATATAAAATGCATTTTACTGTATGTGAATGGTGAGCACTCATCCTCGTGGAGTTAAGTGGCATGGAAAATGAATCTGTAATGAAGCAGAGAATTGCAGAGAATAGGACAGCATGTTCCTAATGTGAAAAAGCCATCATCATCATCATCATCATCATCATCATCATCGTCATCCTGATTGTTAAACAGCTGGGGCAAGTCACCCCCAGAGCCTTATGTTAAAATCTGACTGCATCATTTTTGTGACCAATTCTTTGGTTATGGGTAAAGTTATAAATGAATTAAAGCGATAGCAGGGGATTTCAGCATGCTTGGGAAAAAAGGTAGAAAAAAAGGTAAAGCTGTAACCAAGGATGCTTTAAAAACGTGTATTTATCCCTAAATTAGTTTATTAGTATAGGGTGAATTAAGAGTCATTGGGACAGTTTTTGAATCTCCACCTTTTGTAAGGTTTCTTGCCATAAATTAAAAACATTATACATAAGATGTTACCTATCCAATTGAGAAGGGGAAAAAAATGTGTATCATAATAAAAGGAGATGTCACGTACACTGAGCCAAAACATTTGTACACAGCAAAAAACATGTTGGGAGATTTATCACCACGGGTGTTAAATTTATCACTTTCCGGGTGAACATACAGGTCCGTCTTTGCTAGTGTTAAAACAACACTGATGAAAGTGTTCGTTATACAAACACTGTGTTAGTGTTTCTTTTTAGTCACTCAAGGTGTTGAGAAATGTATTACTCATAAGTGTACATTTAACACTTTATGGTGATTAATCTCACACACCCAGTGTATTTAATGTTTATTTAATGTAAATACTAAAATGGCACTGTGAATGAAATTTAAAACAATTTATATATATTATTTTATTTTTTCCCCCAAAAAATCAAGTGACTACAAATTTATTTGAATATTTATTGAAATTGTAATATATCAATTCCATTACATTTATGTATTTGGCAGACACTTTTATCCAATGCGACTTACACTGCATTCAATACCATTTTTAATAAAAAAAAAAAAAACATTTTTTTCAGTTCTTGCTTTCGCCAGGAATTGCTACAGTAAAGCCATTGTAGTCACACATACAATTGAATAAAACAATTTCTTGTTATACTCCAATGCTATAACATCTTACCATGATAAATCTCTACTGCGTTTCAAACAAGATTAAACAAAGAAACATTCCTCAAGTAATGTTTTAATTGAAAATACAAAAATTCAACATTGTATATATTAAATCAACCTTAATGTTAAAAAACTGTCTGGTTTGTAATTCATTCTGATAAAAAATACTATTCCTTTATAAATTAATACATTTACATTTGGCAGATGATTTTATCCAAAGAGACTTACATTGCATTCAATGTACACATTTTTACATTTTGTCAGTTCTTGCTTTCCCAATTCATCGATCCCACGATCTTGGCGTTGATAGCGCTCCTCAAAATGATCCAAACACATAGTATCGTTCCTGTTAAAGAGACAAATTTGGTTAAAACAAACACATTAAAAAAATCTAAGATATAAAGTTTCAAACATCTTCAATCAACAAGCAGAGATACTTACATAGCCTGTCTTCCTTTCAGGATCGTTTAGGTTTGTAGAGTAATAATGCCAAGGGCATACATAGATTGTGGCCTTAAGTGGTTTCCTTCTGCAATAATAAACAATATTCCATGAAACAAAAATCCTCCAAAGCAGAAAGCAAACTAAAAGACTCAAAATAATCAGGTCACTTTGTGTTTTACTTCAGGTTATCTTTATACCAACACATAGCAAGAAAACGTTATATTCAAAACATAAGCACTACTGTTACAGATTTACAATACTACAACTAGAAAAGGCTAGAACTAAGTTGTACAGAAAAAATCGCACATGGAAGGGCACTAATGCATGTCTGCTGAACTAATACAAAATAAGACGAAAAATGTCAAATAGTATGAGTGTGCCAAAACTCATTTCGGCGTGCATATGATACGCACTTTATGGCGTATATATGACACGCTCTCTTGGGTAGGTTTAGGGTAGTGGGGTGGGGGGTTCGTATGTATAATACGCCATAAATTGCGTATCATATGCACGCAAAAAACAGCGTATCATATGCACGCCAAAATGAGTTTTGGCGTATACATTCCACGACATTGCACACTCGTACTCGATCTTGAGTTTCTATATGACTGAAGCAGTTCATGAAGAAAAGCGTGTCCTACAATGTTTTCGACATTTTGGAGCGCTGTACAGAATGGTCGGCGTATGTTATCAAAGTACAACGAGAAGATTGCTAGAACAGAGCATTTCACTCGCAAAATGTTGCAGGCCGATCAGTATGCGCAGCGCCGACAATGATAGACCGTGCTATCCGTGGGTGCTCGGCCAGGGATCGAGCCCCGGCGTCACACAAGAAAAAAAATTAAGAGCAATTAATTCATTCGATTAACGTCTGCTTTCTCATTTGAATGACATTTCAAAACACCAGAATTAACTCGTAGTTACGGGGTGAAAGATATAAACGGTCTTATAAAGGTTGGAAGCCCTAAAGATACGTTATGCCAAATGAGAAGAAATAACTATCCAAGTCCAGTGAGTTAAAAAATGACACATAATGTTAATGCTGCTACATTATTACAAAATTAATACAACGAAATTAAGTCACTTACGTAAATCTCGTCCTCCATTAACGAATTTAGTGTGTTAGTGGGGGTTATTCAGTTATGTTAAACTGAATGGCGGATCAAAAGCGCGCTAAATTTAAACTGAGGTAAAAAAAAAAAAAAAAAAACGCTAAGAGTTAAGTCATCCACATCGGCTACGTTACTCATTATACAAGCCCATTAATAAATCACAAGTTGATAAGATAATAATACTATACTATACCTTGTCCTTGTAACCGTTGTGTGTGCAGGGAAATCCATAAAGATGGAGAGACCGAAGGATGAGCTGGGAAATTTAAAATGCTCTGCACATGCGCAGATGTTGATTGTTAACACCCAAAGGAAACACTGTGCTTTATCACCCAAAGGAAACACTGTGCTTTAACACTAAACAAGTGATAAAGCATATAATATTTGTAAATTAACACCAGATTTTATCACTAGATGCCCAACACCAGGTTTTTATCCCTCAGTAATTTGCTGTGTATGTTTTTTTTTTTGTGTGTGTGTGGAAATATTTGGGTGATTGGGACAGTGCATCTTGTCATTGATTTTGGCTATAGTGTAAGCATTGTTGCACAAGATAGTTCATCACTCTGTATCATAACTGTTCAGATCCAATTTGTGTATCCATGCAGCTCTTTTGTTTTCATCTTGTTTACAAAATGACAATTGTGCAGCTGCGTGTGCTGGACTACAGCATCTTATGAGGCAGTATAAAACTTGATTCTGCATCATTTTTCAGCATGTTTCTTTAACTGATGTTTACACTTTTAAATGCAGTTAGAAAGTCACATAAACCATGTGAAATCCAATCAGAGTGGTCTGGTCAGACATAAACAGATTTTCAGAAAGGGGAGGTTTTTGCTGTTCACACTTGATAAATTAATCAGATTCCAATCGGATATGCATAAAAATTGACAGTTTGAACGTAATTAGTGTATTAGTGTAAACTGTCATAGTTCATATATTGCACAAAACTTTAAAGGAAACTTTAAAGGAATATTATGGAGTACTACTGCAACAAAATCAGTAAAAATGTGCATCTGTCATGGGTGAGTGGTTGAGAAAACACCAGTTTAGAGCATACATAGCATACACAATGGTTCTCTGTTGCATAGTCAGTCATTTTATTAATTTTTAATAAGCAAAGCCTTTCAAGGGGTACTTCAGCACTGCCCTACCAGGCCACTCCCAAAGCCACCGCTACTGAATCACTGATCACTTTCCCACCGCGTTCACCTTCATAAAATCAGTTCAGTTTGAGAACAGACGCTACAATTAAAGACTGAACGTGTCTGTTCAATATAATGTGATTTAGCCACTGAGGGAGTGTCACAGCACTAACGGCGGTTTCACACAGCACGTGTTAGCAGTGCGTTAGCAGGGCAGAAGCAGGGCGTATGGAGAGCGGGAGCTGTGCGCTCCCGTTGGTCATTCACACTGGCAGCGTTCGTCTCGCGCAGCTGAACCGCGGCTTGTGTATTGCAAATACAGACGAATATCGTCCATTCTGTCACATTTCTGCTCAGACAATGCTTTGTGCTTTGATTTATGATGGGCATGCATATATGCTACAAATGCGACGATTTTCCCTCTGTCCCAAAAACACATGCATATAACATGCTGTATAGTATAGTTAACATGATAAAAGGAACCTTAAAATAAAGATATGCCTCTGGGTTCAATCATTTAAACGGCCTGTTGAAGTTTGGGAAGAAACTTTTGGCAGTGATGCATTTCATTTATTTTTTTCACAGCGCAGGATGTCAAGTGGTGATAATGAAACTCACGGAACACTTCACTTAATGATTTTATGGTGAAATGTGTTATTTTTCATGTTAACCAGGTCAATTGTATCAAGGACTATGCAATGTGGCTTTAATTCAGCGTGAGCATCGCAGCAAAAATAGACTCGACGCCGAAACGATAGCGGCACTGCCGCTTCTGCGTGCAGTGTGAATACTCTAATAATCTGTTAACATGGGCGCCGAAAAAAACACGCACTGCTTACGCCCTGCTAACGCGTGCAGTGTGAAACCGGCCTAACGCTGCAGGAGTCAGAATACACCGTGATGAATGAGCTGAATGAGCTCTCAAGATGAAAGCTGTGTTAAACGCGCCCGTGCTCACGGCATATACATTGACAGCGCGTGTTCAGTCTGGCGCATTTTCAGTTCATGCATTTATAAGCTTAACTTTTAATAGAAATTAATTAGAGAAGTTAAAACACTTACATTGCTCAGCATAGCTCCGTTTACATGAATGCCTGCAGCTACGAGCTGAGCTGTGAGTGTGATCTCCCACCCCTTCATGTGCGAGTTGAAAACATGCGGAAATGGCTCCCTCTGCTGGCTGTAGTCTTTAGCCTCTGGCCAAAATTTTTACAGATGACGCAAATTGACGATATTTGTGTCATTGAGTAATTTTCCAGAAATAAAATGCATAAATCTCTTGTTTCAGGGGGATATGGGGGGGACAACGATCATTTGAATATACTCAAGGTTAGAAAGCCATATGCTAATCGCTGAAGTAACCCTTTAAGCACTGTCCCAATCACCCAAACCTTTACTGTCCCATTCATCCAAATTGTGTTTGGTTGGATGGGACAAAATAAAAAAAAAACTAATTCTTAAAACAGAAACATTATATTAACTATTTTACTGATGCAAATGCATCCTATTCATGTTCCAATCAAAGGTTTTGGTAATATATTTGATATGAAAATTTTATGACATTATTATTAAAACTATGCTAATGTTATTTTCCTGACTTCATGTGTTGCAGGGTCAACTTCCTTTTCGATATTTGCTCTGCACACCCACGTGATGTTACACATAATCATGCAATTTTGAATATGCAATCTCACAGCTAGAGCTGAGCAAAAAAGTGTTTTATTTTCACTCACCAAGAGATGAAATAAAATTTGTATACTGTCCCATTCAACCTTATGTCCCAATCACCCTTAATTTACCCTATTAAAGGCATCACCACCTAAATGGTAGGCTATATATTTGAAACAAAATCTACTGAAGGCTAGTTGAAATAAGAACCCATGTGCAGCCTTTATTAACAAAACTTAAACAAAATAAACACAGAAATGAACTAAATTAAGTATTGTTTCCTTTAACCGCTGATTGGGTGTTCTGTTAACATTACGACAAACAGAAACAGCACTCACAATCAGCAGTTAAAAGTAAAATACTCACGTGACATGAGGGCTAATGTTGTGTTCTAGCCTGGTTTTTTGAGCCCGTAATTTACGACTTTGAACCATGACTCAGGATTTGTAGCGTTCCAGGCAAAATCACACCAACTCCCTGAGCGCAAGGTATTGTTGAAGCTAGAAGGGAAACAAGGCATGGCAGACAGTAATAAGTATGGGGCTTATGCTCGTTTACAATTATTATCTGCAAAGGTGCTTACTTTTTGCTTTTTTGAGG